>NC_091742.1:99228090-99555590 GCF_043380555.1 Nothobranchius furzeri | reverse complement strand
GATTGTTGTTTCCTATGCTTGTTATTTCAAAATCATTAGTTTAATTTGAAGAATTAAAACTTTTAACTTTCAAACTTGTCTCTTCATTGAACTGAAACACAGACCCACGGATATTATCGACAGTTTATCGATGAAAACAACCTTTGAGTCTTCTTAAAACTATAAAATATGTAGGATGGTTCCTCTTTCATAAAAGAGCATAAACCATTAGTCTACATAATTAAAAGAGCCTAATCAGGTTCACTACAATATATACATATTTATACATATATATGTATGTATCTATCTATCGATCGATAGATAGATAGATAGATAGATAGATAGATAGATAGATAGATAGATACATATATATGTATATATATATGTATATGTATATATATATATAGTTGGAGCCAATTACTGCAGAGGGCACTCTGGGAGTGGCTCTACTTAGAGGTTTAAGGTGACCTAATCAAGCGACAGGTGTGTGGCTTTGGAGACAAACGGTTTGACTGTGCAGGATAGTGTAGGCATCAATATTCTTTGAGTTTTGGTTTTATTTTCCCCTTCCTTTTTACTTTAATAAATGGATCAGCGAATCCAAACATGTATTTTGGATTGCCCTTTTATTTGTAAGGACATTTCAACCCAGTATTCATTCTGCACTTAAGGCAACAAAAGAGCCACAACAATAACTCAAACCTATCTCCTTATTATGTTGGAGAGGTAAGCTGTACAGGTGCATCCACCTGCGCGCTGCCAGTGCTGATTGCCTCCCGTCTGACAACGCACTGGGTGCGCTCTCCCACACAGAGGAAGCATTAAGCGTGTGGTGACAACTCACGGAGCTGGGAAACTGGGTTTGACCATAGCCACGCAGCAAGGATCAGAGGCGGCCTTGGCGCAGCTACCAGGAAGGACTGGGTCTTACCTGAGCGCAGAGCGAGACCGGGTGTCACAGAGGACGGCGCCTGGTGATCAGACCAAGGAGGGGCAGAGAGGAGCGGTGCTTGGACCCGTAGAGGACGGAGCCAGCGGGCCAGGAGCAACGCAGCCCGGCGATGCTGGGACTCGCGGAAGAGAGAGCTCAGAGTGAGGGGCCGAACCAAGTCAGGCAGGTCGTGCCTGAAGCGGCCAAGAGGATTCAGCAGGAGCATCTGGTTGGTGCATGAAGTTCAGAAGTTCATCATATGAGGTACCGGTAGCGCTACAGTCTAAATACAGTCTGGCCCTCGACTTTGTCCCAGATTTTCATTTCGGCCCCGTGTGAATTTGAGTTTGACACCCCTGTTGTAAAACCTCCCATAATTCAGTCAGATTCAAAACATTTCATTTCAAGGTATTTAGTAGATGAAGAGGGTGTTTTTTCCTGTATGGTGCCTTCAAAAGGTGCTTCACAGTAATAATCTCACAGTAATTTTTGTCACATTAACAGACTAAATAACAATGCTTCAACCTGCCCAGCATCCAAAACAATCTATACATTTTTATTGATTGTTTTTCCACATAATGATAGTTATTATATCAATGTGTTTATCACCAAAAATAGCCTTTTTATATTCCTTTGTAATAGTACTGAATCACTTAAGGCTCTCTTCTCTATCAGTACGACTGATAGAGAAGAGAGCCTTAAGTGATCCCCACAGACCCCCTTAAATGAGGCTGCTAGCTAGCATGCTACATTGCTCACCTTCTTGAGGTTCATTGGGTTGTAGGGATGAGCGAGTACACCACTATCTGTATCTGTTCAACCAACTAAATTATCTGTATCTGTACTCGGAATGGGCGTGGCATAACCCGGAAGTGGGCGTGGTTTACATCAATAAATTATTTAAATCTGAAATTGATATGGATTGATCAGAAGTTGCTATGTGTATTGTTTATTTGAAAACTATTTACAGAGCAGCCTCAGAATTGAGATAAAATATTTTTGATCACAATAGTAAAGGAACTACTACAGAACAAGTGTTTCAATAAAATCAGAACATTAATATTTAAGTTCATGAATTAATGCATCTGAACTCATGCAGTAGGAACTAGGAAATATGAAATGCTAGAACCAGACACAACTTTATGTCTATTTTTTATTTTAACTTGATTAAACTGATTTTTTCTTAACGTTCTTGGCATTTTGCCCCACACCAAGTTAAACAAAACAGTGTTGATTAATGTGTGTGTGTCTGAGAGGAATAGAGAGGGAGAGAGATGGAGTTAAAAAAAATTTAAAAAACGACCGGAGCGGAGGTAGTGAGTGACTGATGCAGCACGTCAGCTCGGTCTTGTCAAATGCACCATGTAAGTTACGAAAAAAGTAACTTTAAATATTCAACCGAAAAAGAGGCGAGCTGAAGAAAACCTAGGGAAAACTGAAGAAACGTGAGCAACAGTGAAGCAATCACAGCGAGATCCGTTACTGTCTGTCTGTGTGTGTGTGGATGAACCGGACGGACTGCCCTCCCGGCCGGCTAGAGAGTTTTGTGTGTACGAAGGGGCGGGTGCTCTATGTGACTGGCCAATCACAGAGTGTGAAGATAGTCAGTTAACCAATGAGGATTTTCCTTCAGCACGATTGCAGATATTTACGAGGTTTACTCGTTTCATGCTCGTATTCGTCAAAAATGCTTTATCCGTACCGGATACTCATCTGAAACGAGTATCCGGCTCATCCCTATTGGGTTGTGAGGGGACACCTGCTGACATATCAGCTGCTGATTCTGGTAGGGACAAGGACAACAACCCATTTACCATAATTAGATGAAACATAGTTCCTCTCACTGTGGATATCAGAGCTAGCTAACAGGTTGAGTTTAACCACTCACTAACTAAACCCACCTTTCTTTGAGAAAAACTGTGTGACATACTGACGCCCTCTCTTCTGCCTGTCCTCTTTCTCCTTTCTTTCTTTCCTTTTCTGTGACCCAGACTTTGTTTTTGCAGACATATTTTTACTGCAGCCTTGACACACTCGGCTGTCTAACTGCTAGTCTCGCCTGCTACGCGCCCCTCGGCCAGGTCGACTGTACCATTTTATGCCAAATTAATTAGTCAAAATAAAGTAGGGAACTCTGAATAAATATACATTTCATAAAGACTAAAATATTGTTTGTTTAATGTCTTAAATGAGAAAAAATCCTGTCAACAGGGTCAGAAATTAAATTTTTTACTCACCGGCCAAGTTGGCTGGTAGATGATGAAAATCTACCGGCCAAGCATAGTTTTTACCGGCCAAAATTCTAAATGATTTAGATCTACCTAAAGCATGTTATTCTATATTATGTTGGTTCCAAACAGAGTGACAAAATAATTAAAACATCAATTAATAAGAAAAACAACCCCGGTAAAAAAGCTGACAATAATAATAACCGTCTTGTTTTTAAAAAATATATATTATCTCGGTGGATTACCGTGGCTGCGGTGTAGGCGCGGTGACCCTTACCAGCCACCGTATCATCTGCTAAAGTTGCCAGCGGCACATGCACATCTTAGCACTCGGGACATTTATTATCCCTCAAAGAAGGAAGTACGGGCATTTTTTGGATATTTGAAGAATGCCGAGGGCCAGTTGTCTGTGAAAGGCAGCAACGCTACGTGGCCATCATAATGTAGCCATTGTCTCACGACTCCGCCATCTCCGGTTCGCCACTTTTCACAAAATCTTCTGGTTGCCACTGGTCCTGGTGGTTTTTCTTCCAGTTCAGTTTTCTTTTGGAAGGCTGGCTGACTCCGGTTAAAAACCGCCACATTTCACGGCTAATTTTAACACGAAGCTAACTGCTAACTTGATAGACTGATTGAATGGGATAGGTGGAAATGACGTTGGATGAGGCGCTCACGTTTTGTGTACGTTGCATGCAGGCGGGAGGAGTATCAGAAATCCATGGAAGATGACTGATAAACATAACTAATTTGGTGCAAACATTTACTCGCCAGGTGGCAGGTAGAGCTCAAAAATTTACTCGCCAAATGGAGCAATTTACTCGCATTTGGCGAGTGTTAATTTTGGACCCTGACTACAAAGTAAAGTACTTGTGATTTTTAAACTTTATTTTTTTTTATTCGACTTAGAAACTTTTTTGGGCCCCTGACAGCTGTGGGCCCTTAGAATCTTCCTAATCTTTCACCGCTTTACGGCGCCCCTGGCCACACTGTTCAAGCCTGTTCTAGATTATTCTACAATAATATTTAAGATAGTCGGACTATCCGTGCTTGTTGACATGTGCTACTATGGGGCATGCGCAGACCGATTTAAGGCTTTGACGTTTCACAAATCAGGGAAAGGTTTCACAAATCCCAAACAAGGTTGTATCCAATCTGCTATTGTAGAATAGTGTAGAACAGGTTTGAATAGTGTAGGGGCTAGGGCTGCACGATATTAGGAAAACCTGCGATATTCGATAACAGTGCTTAATGTTGCGATATCGATATTACTCGCGATAAATGAACAAATACTAAAGTATGCAGTGTTGATGTCGTCTGGCGTGTGACGTCTGCTCTGGGTTCAAAGCAAACAAAAACTAATGCATGAATTCCATTACAACATAACATTTTTATTGCTAAAATATGCAGCTGCACCTGCTACTGTATTAGCAGCTGCTCCTGCTACTGTATTAGCAGCTGCTCCTGCTACTGTATTAGCAGCTGTACCTGCTACTGTATTAGCAGCTGCTCCTGCTACTGTATTAGCAGCTGCACCTGCTACTGTATTAGCAGCTGCACCCGCTACCGTATTAGCAGCTGCACCCGCTACTGTATTAGCAGCTGCTCCTGCTACTGCATTAGCAGCTGCACCCGCTGCCGTATTAGCAGCTGCACCTGCTACTGTATTAGCAGCTGTACCTGCTGCTGTATTAGCAGCTGCACCTGCTACTGTATAAGCAGCTGCACCTGCTACTGTATTAGCAGCTGCGCCTGCTACTGTATTAGCAGCTGCACCTGCTACTGTATTAGCAGCTGCACCCGCTGCCGTATTAGCAGCTGCACCTGCTACTGTATTAGCAGCTGTACCTGCTGCTGTATTAGCAGCTGCACCTGCTGCTGTATTAGCAGCTGCACCTGCTGCTGTATTAGCAGCTGTACCTGCTACTGTATTAGCAGCTGTACCTGCTGCTGTATTAGCAGCTGCACCTGCTGCTGTATTAGCAGCTGTACCTGCTACTGTATTAGCAGCTGTACCTGCTGCTGTATAAGCAGCTGCACCCGCTGCCGTATTAGCAGCTGCTCCTGCTACTGTATTAGCAGCTGCACCCGCTACTGTATTAGCAGCTGCACCCGCTGCCGTATTAGCAGCTGCACCTGCTGCTGTATTAGCAGCTGCACCCGCTACTGTATTAGCAGCTGCACCTGCTGCTGTATTAGCAGCTGCACCCGCTACTGTATTAGCAGCTGCACCTGCTACTGTATTAGCAGCTGCACCTGCTACTGTATTAGCAGCTGCACCTGCTGCTGTATCAGCAGCTGTACCTGCTACTGTATTAGCAGCTGCTCCTGCTACTGTATTAGCAGCTGCTCCTGCTACTGTATTAGCAGCTGCACCCGCTACTGTATTAGCAGCTGCACCCGCTGCCGTATTAGCAGCTGCACCTGCTGCTGTATTAGCAGCTGCACCCGCTACTGTATTAGCAGCTGCACCTGCTACCGCATTAGCAGCTGCACCCGCTACTGTATTAGCAGCTGCACCTGCTACTGTATTAGCAGGTGCAGCTGCTACTGTATTAGCAGCTGTACCTGCTACCGTATTAGCAGCTGCACCTGCTACTGTATTAGCAGCTGCACCTGCTACTGTATTAGCAGCAAAACAACAAACTGCTAGCATGCAGTTTCTCAGTGACTTTAAAACATCACCTCCACCATAAAACTTTTTCTAATGCTCCAAATACAGAAAAACATCCCTTACCAGGGTTTTTGAATTTGAATAAATAAAAAAATCAGAAAATAAGTTTAAATGTTAAATAATAGTTAACATCACTTAAATGCAACAGCTAATTCTCTCATTGCTACTGAGCATGTTCTCCACTTATGTGGTTATGATATAAGGCTGTTGCTGTAACTGGGAAGTGAACTGTGCTGGGCCAAACTAGGAGAATATTAAGATTTTCTGAGGGAAAGCGAAAAACAATTGTCTACCTTTCAGAAGAGGAACTGGAAAAAAAAAACTACATGGAAAATATGTGAAAACGTTTGTTTTTAAACCCAAATTGAACAAGTTTACCTAGATGTTAAAAAGCAGCTCAGATGATGAAACTGCAACTATGATTCTGATAACAAGCTAACAAAGTGAACTAGCTCCTCTAAGATAAGCGGCTAGCAGAGCTTCTGACTGACAGTTTATGTGCAGCAGCAAATCAACTATCCTGATTAACAAGGTTATAAAAGCTCATAAATGAAAAATCACTTTGATGTGTGGGGGAACTTTTCCAGGCCCTCTTTAGCAGGGTGGGACTGGGAGGAGAGTGCTGTAGCCTTTTAGCTGGAAGCTAACCGGAGCCTGGGGCTAACACTAGCGACACGAAGGTGGGTTGGTTCACCGGCACGTGTCGGAGTCAGCCCGGTAAAAATGATTAACGACACCGAGCGGAGTCACGTTCACGTTTGAAAGCAGCGCTGATTCCAGAAACCTCAGCAAAAAGTGCGTTCGCTGCTCTGAGCCAGCATGACGAACAAGGGAACAGCGCCGCAAACTCTGTTCGGGTGTTGCGTTCCACCTAGTGTCTACGTAGGGGACGGGCGTATTACGTGAACGGAACCATCTGATTGGCCGCATATCAGAAGGACTACATTTGATTGGTCAAATAATACTTCCGCGTAAAAAACAGAGCTGGTTTACAAAAAGTTGATGTATGACACGGATGGAAATGTTGAACCAAACATTTATCGCTGTTTTTGACGTGTTTTGCGATGGGCCTATCGCACGTCCTGTTATCGCGATGACGATAATTTTTCGATATATTGTGCAGCCCTAATTACTGTTCAATTTTACTTTGCAAAGTGGAGAGACGAAATGAATACACACCCAAGCATCGTTCACAGGATCTCTCCGGGAACATCCGTTCTCTGAGGGTTTTTATTAGCAAGCACACACAACACAACACATCACATTACACTCCTAAACTGCTCCGTAGCGATTCAGGTGGAAAGCTGTTTAACGTAGGGAGTAAAAACAATACCACAACTCCCTCAAACAAAACCAGGTGCATTCAGTCAACATGCTGTTTCCCATGGGAGTATAACTGATAACGCAGACCAGCGTGGTCTGAGGAAGGTCGTTGTCCTCCCTGTTGGACGGGGAGGCTGTCACAGGATAACACTTGTATTTTAATGAAGCAACAGATGTTTTACTTATAAGGCAGCTTGAATTAGTCGGCCCATTCTCCTCTGACCGCTAGCATCAACAAGGCATTTGGCCCACAGGACTGCCGCATACTGGATGTTTTTCCCTTTTCACACCATTCTTTGTAAACCCTAGAAGTGGTTGTGGGTGAAAATCCCAGTAACTGAGCAGATTGTGAAATACTCAGACCGGCCCGTCTGGCACCAACAACCATGCCACGCTCAGATTAGCTTAAATCACCTTTCTTTCCCATTCGGACCTTCAGTTTGGAGTTCAGGAGATGGTGTTGACCAGGACCACGCCCCTAAATGCAGGGTGGTAGAGACGTATGGAGACGGTCGTTCTGAGACATGAGACTGTGTGTTTTTGGTGAACATTAATGCAGGAGTGTGTAAAACAGCTCATGTCTAATTAAAATTAAATAAAATATTTATTTAACTTGACATAAATTGTAATGCTTGACTGTTGTGCTACAGCCATGGGAGGAACATTTTGGGTCCCAGCCAGATTCTCTGCTTCCCTGCTGCTCTCTCCATCATCATGCTGCTCCTTGCTCTGCCTCTCCACTTGTCTCTCCTTCACTCACCTCCTCCACTTCAGCCTACTTGTCTAATATATTAGCCACATGTTAGATTCCCTTCAGTCACCAATAGGAACGTTGGGAATATCACACGTATCACGGTACAGATCACTCAGAGGGAACTGGGTCACGATAAAGAACAATGAGCATCTTCATCTAACGTTACCTCAACATCTTCCTCGGCTTCCTTCCTCTTCTTCTGAAAATGCGAGCAGAAATGAGTCTCGGTGGGAACATGACCCGACATGAAGCTGTACGCTGTTACCGATCTGGAATTACGCATTAACGACAGACCACATTGACTACGTTACTGTTCACATGTAGCAGCGTGCGTTAGCATGAAGCTGGTTTTCACAGGTCTGAACTAAAAATGCCTTCTTCTAACGTAAGGTTCCTTTCTTCCACCTTTTCTCTCCCTGTAGTTTTCTTTAACTCGTGAGAGCAGCGCACCGCACAGAAGCCGGCTCCTTCGCACACGGGGAAAAACAGCAGCACTGGTTTTTCAAAGTAAAATACATTTTAAAGTTTTGTTATATTTAAATTCATTTTAAACGGTGATAATTCATTCTCTGTAGTTTTGTGTCAGTTTAAGGAAGAAGGAAGAGCTCCTGAAGAACTGAGGCCTCCTTTGAACCAGAAGGACATGGAGCCCCTCAACATGAAGCAGGAAGAGGAGGAGCAGCTTGATGAGATTAAAACTGATGCCACCAACATTTCATTCTCTGCAGTTTCTCATCAGGTTAAGGAAGAAGGAAGAGAAGTTCTGTTGTCACAGTTTGATCAGAACCAACCTAAAGACAGAGATCTTCCAACCAGCAGCACCACTGACCAGATGAAAGCAGAAAGTGGTAGAGAGGACTGTGGAGGAGCAGAAACTACCAGGAATCCAGATCTAAATCTTTATGAATATGATTCTAACTCTTCAGAGACTGAAGTCAGCAATGATGAAGATGATGACCAGGATGGCAACAATTCTGACTGTCAGCTGAAACTCTTGTCAGATTCTGAGCCAAACACCAAAGATGATAACAAAGACTGGAAGGAGAGCAGGTCTTCTAATTCACATGTTAAGGCTGTCAAATCTTTCAGCTGCCCAGAGTGTGGTGAACAGTTTCTCCATGAGCGGTCTCTCCAGAAACACATGAGAGTGACAAGTCATTCAGGACTGAAGTCTTCAAGCTGTTGTGTTGATAAGAAACGTGTTAGAGTGAAGCAAAATGTAGACTCTAGCAGGAAAGTTCAGACAAAACTAAAATCATTTAGTTGTGACGACTGTGGAAAAAGTTTCAGCTGCATATCATCTTTAAACAGACACATGAGTGTCCATACAGGACAGAAGCCTTTTGCTTGTGAGCTCTGTGGACAAAGATTTACCCAAAAGACAAGTTTAAACAAACACATGAGAGTTCACACAGGGGAGAAGCCTTTTGCTTGTGAGCTCTGTGGACAAAGATTTAGTGTAAAGTCAAGTTTAAACAAACACAAGAGAGTTCACACAGGGGAGAAGCCTTTTACTTGTGAGCTCTGTGGACAAAGATTTACCCTAAAGGGAAATTTAGACGCACACATGACAGTCCACACAGGACAGAAGCCTTTTGCTTGTGAGCTCTGTGGACAAAGGTTTAGAGTAAAGTCTAGTTTAAACAAACACAAGAGAGTTCACACAGGGGAGAAGCCTTTTACTTGTGAGCTCTGTGGACAAAGATTTGCCCTAAAGGGAAATTTAGACGCACACATGAGAGTCCACACAGGACAGAAGCCTTTTGCTTGTGAGCTCTGTGGACAAAGATTTAGTCGAAAGACACATTTAAACACTCACACGAGAGTCCATACAGGACAGCAGTCTTTTGCCTGTGGGCTCTGCGGACAAAGATTTAGTCATAAGACAAGTTTAGACACTCACATGAGAGTCCACACAGGACAGAATTAATGAACATAAATAAAATATACATTTTGGGACTTCTAAGGGTGTTGAATGAAATGTGCTACTGATCTGGAAGCTCTTAACTAAAATGAAAGGCAGCAGTTTTATTAAATGTTTTGTTTTTGGAGAAGAAAAGGTTGAAAATGAAATGTTTGTTTGCCACTCAAGTGTTTTATTAAATCTTTGTTCACTATTCAGTTTGTTATTCGCTGTTTCTGGAGTTTAAACGTAAATGCTGATGTTTTGCAAAGTGAGATGGCTCACCATCAAAGTCACCAGGGTAATCCACTCATGTAATTATCTGTCATGCAAATAAACCTGATCAAAAATTAATACCTATATTATCCATATTGTTTGACATCCAAAAACAATTGGAAACTCTGATTCACAGTTAGCAAAAGTATAAATCTGGTTTTCTCAACAATCAGACTTTTGTGCAAGTTATTAACCAGAATATAAACAATGAACTATTTTTAATGTTTTTCAGGTAAAATAGTGCAAACTTATTTGAAATAACAGAGCATAAGATTTGCTCACCGATTCCAGAGTTTATCTAGCTCCACTGCACGGTGTAGCGGCTCCCCTTCGCACATCTACACATAACATTTTACTTTCTGTAATTACAAATCCAAGTTTCACTGTGACATATAGAAAAAGTTCATGTACAAGTTAGAAGGTTTTACTTTGCTGTTTAACGCTAACAGGGTAAGCATCGGATGGAAAGGTAGCAAAAGCAGGTTAGCTTCATGTGGCGCTCAGCAAACTGGACAAAACCCGCCACTTCCATCGGTCTAGCTGCTTTACTCCCAAACCAAGGAAGATTCATCCACCAGTAATGGTACCTTGTGTTGAATGTGTGAAGATTGAGAATGATGTGATATGAATGCGTGTGTGCGTCTGATTTTGCTTCAGGAAGAAACAGGTGTCTGAGTGAAAAGTGATGGTTTGAATAAAACTTAGTTCTTATTAGAAAAGATGCATTAAACGCTATCTGGTCGTGGACTGCCTCACCGTATTCAGGACTCCCTTTCGGACCCGGATCCCAGGAGGGTGGTACTCCAGGTGACACCTTGGCTGGCAGAGGAGACGAAGGTGTGCTGGCGACCCGGTCCAGAGTTGCCCTCGGTACACGTGATGAAGCGTTTGCAGATGCGCTTTCTTAAGTTTAAATTACTCAGGAAATCAAAGACTCTGGACGAGTCTGCGATAGCGGTTGTAATTCAGCTATCCTGTCTGACTTGACAGGAATAGCGTTGGGGGGGGACAGGAGCCGACTGCTCCCTTCCCCGTGGTGTTGGTTCACAAGTCCTCTCTCTTTCGTTGTCAAACTCGAACTGAATAACATGAACTGAAAACTTACCAAAAGCCTTTCTCTTCTCAAAGCAAACGTGTGCATCAGCAAATGTGTTTTGAATTTACTGTGAGAGTGTGTGTGTGTGCGAGAAGGTCATTATAACATCTTCAAACATTATTTAAGTATTGATTCATTATAGTTCATTATGATTACCCAAAGCATAATAATCACTCATTTGATTAAAACACATTTATAATGAGCAAAATGATAATGATTATTTAACATTTAAAATAAAGGAAGTTTAAGACTTTGTTATGTTATGACTAGATTTCATGAGAACTCCGTCTGCTGGCACTGCAGGTGTGGGATGTTGTGGTTTCTTCCAGACTCTTGCAGACTTCATGTCGGCAAAGGTCTCAATCTGTGGGTGAAAGTTCTGAGCGACCCAGCTCTTGACCCAGCCGGGCACTACAACCTTTGGCACAGAAAACCCATATTTCCTCACGTTACACTACTTATTTGTACTTTTGTTTCAATTCCACACAGGTAGAATTAGTTGTATTATTCCCAACCTGTGGATGGAAAGATTTATGTTTTTTGTTGTTGTAAATAAACCTGATCATCATTTTAACTTTTAAATCCCGTTATTGTCCCTTCCTTTTTGCACACGAGCCAAACTCCCCAGGAAGGGTCGTAAGACCACTCGCCTCACGCACATAAGTGACCAAAACAAAGCAGCATGGAGACACTCCGTCTCCAACCACCTCTCAGGCAGCAGCCTGCACTCCCAAGTTCTACACGTCACCAGAACATAACCAACCAACACAATAAAAGCAATGTTATACAAAATGGAAGGCCTGTAGTGTTTATTCTCTTACGGTAACAATTTATCAATTTTTTTGAGGAATTTATTTGAGATTTTTTGGTTTTTATTAACTGTGCAATAGAAAAATAATCACTAAATTAATTGTCTAAATAGTCATTAGAATAGTCGACTATTTGATAAAATAATCGTCAGAATAATCGTTTACCCCCAGCCCTAGGTGCGGCTCACTTGACCACAGTGTTCATTTATGGGCATTAGCAGTGTTGTAGCATTAGCATCCGACCTGCGGATGTAATGCGCTTCACAACTTGCAGCATTTATGGTTCATGCGGCTTGTCTCTGCGGTGAACCAAAATATTCTCCCAAACTGTAGGGGGCAGCATGGAGCTCCACGGCATGCATCCAACATTACACCATAGTAGAAGTAGAAATTACTGTTGTTTAAAACATGACAACACCACGGATGCAGAGCTGCATGGTGGCGCAGTGGTTAGCACTGTTGCCTCGCACCACGAAGGTTGCAGGTTCGAAACTCGACTGCGGCCTTTCTGCGTGGAGTTGCGTGTTCTCCCAATGCATGCGTGGGTTTCCTCCGGGTTCTCCAGTTTCCCCCACAGATCACCTATAGGTTATAAATTGAAAGTCGCTTTGGATAAAAGCGTCTGCTAAATAAATAAATATAAACATAAACGTGCGAGATTACTTGAAGAGGAAGAAATTGTATGTTGTTTACTATTGATATGCAGCAGACGACGAAGGAGATGGTCCACTCATCCATTAAACTAAAGTAGACAAGACGAAGGTGAATATAGTTCCCTTGTGAGACCCATGCGTGAAATCGACAAACAGTCACATTTCAAGTACTTCTGCATGTCTGCCAATAGATTTGACGACTTGTTGCATCGTATTCGACCACATTTTAACCACGTATTGACCCACAGTAGCCCTGTGAAGCTGGAAGAAAGACTTGCTGTCACGCTTCGTGTGCTAGCATCAGGAAACAGCCAGCAAAGCGTGGCACAGAGCTACAGGCTAGGATCCACAACAGTCTCCATCATTGTCACTGAAGTCTGTGAGGCTCTTTGGTCGGCGTTGTGCAGTGATTTCGTCTCAATACCTGACAAAAACAAGTGGGCAGACATTTCCCAGGAATTCTGGCGTGTTTGGAATTTCCCATATTGTTTGGGTTGCGTGGATGGAAAACATGTGATCATAAAAGCACCACCAAATGCAGGGAGTGATTTTTTTCAACTACAGAGGAACTCATTCCCTCGTGCTCATGGCTGTGCGTGATGCTAACTATAGAT
Source organism: Nothobranchius furzeri (assembly GCF_043380555.1). Classification (NCBI taxonomy): domain Eukaryota; kingdom Metazoa; phylum Chordata; class Actinopteri; order Cyprinodontiformes; family Nothobranchiidae; genus Nothobranchius; species Nothobranchius furzeri. The sequence continues at coordinate 99,542,353 of NC_091742.1, read as the reverse complement.
TTAGCATGGTGGACATAGGGGCATATGGGCGAGAGAGTGATGGTGGAGTTTTTCAGGAGTGCATGTTCGGGAGCAGGCTGCTCCATGGAACCCTGGACCTACCGCCCCCGGCCAACCTGCCTGGTTCCACAACTACTGTTCCACACATGTTCCTAGGTGATGCGGCCTTCCCTCTCCACCAAAACCTGATGCGGCCTTTTCCAGGTATGTTATCATTAGGATGTGATAGGATAAAGATTTATTTAAAGGAGCATGGGGCAGAATTGTCCAAAAACAAAAAGTAAATGTTCATTCTTGTGAAGCTTATGGGTGATGAAGCATTTTAAACTAAAAAGAATGATGAAACCAGTTTATCATTCCATTTTGTTAAACAGGCTGTGTGCTTCAAAATGCAAAACATGTCGCATCCGAATTTCCCGCGCTGTTTTAAGGATGTGACGTTATTTGACGCTTCAAGCGCGTTCTCGACAAGGTTCAAACCCGGAAAAACATTTGGTAGCTTGCTAGGTGGCGGTAACGCGTCTTTCACTACTAGCCACGTTAAAACCTCAAACAGAAGAGGAAGAACCCTGGAAATGGATTCTACAACTAGCAAACGACCAAGTGCAACTCAAAGCCCACTAAAGAGTGGCACAAAGAAAAAGGTTTTATCAGCGGCATCTCGAGAGTCAAAAAGAAAATATGATAAAAGTCGGTCAGGGACCCGGATATCTATTGGTTACGCTCTGGAAAAATGGAGGCTGCTTCAACTGGATTTGGTGCCTGAAAAAGGATGCGGACATGGCACATTTTCTAGTGACCAGGTAAGTGTTGGTCTCCTTATTTCTGCTGTAGGTTTCAGTAACGAGTAGGTAAACATATCAGAGCTGTATCTGCACAATTTGAGAAAATAAAATTAAACTTATGGATTTAGTTAATGCTGATTTAGGTAATCTAACAAATCTTTGTGCAGATGAACAAGAAACTTATCTAAGCTAACGGTGTTTAGCATATGGCTTCCTGATCAGTTTAAAAAAGCTAAAAGCAACTAAGGTGTCATCAGATCACTTCTACGTTTTGTGGACGACACGCCGCATGTGTTTGGAGATAAATGGATGCTCCGTTTATTCTGACGAGAAAAGTAAACAGAGCTTGATTTGATTATACCGCTCAGCCGGAGAGAGCTAGCGTGCGTTAGCATGTTAGCTGCGATCACGTTTCAGTTTGTATGTACCACAGAAGAGAACGGACATTTTCCAAACCAAAGATGAGTCTTTAGAATTATGTCATATTTGATCTACAGTCCAACCTCTAAGCAGAACTGTTACTTCAGTAGATAATGTTATTCGTGGGGTTTGTGTAACAGAACCCCATCGGAATATATTTCCCTAGCGCTATTGCTGTGCTACATAAGAATAAATAATAAGTCAGCCATAACAACACGTTTGACTAAAAGTAAAGTTGTGCAGAAGTTTGTGTTTATATTTCTAAATTTGTCCAGTTGAATGTAGGTCAGAATAAAATGTTAGTGAAAATGATAAAAAAAAAATTTATGACTGACATGCATTTTCATATTACTAGTTGTGCCACAGGTAAAGAAGCTTAGCCATTATTGATCTATGTAAACAGAAGGTGTAGAGTCTCAACCAACTTGTTGACATTTTTGCTTAAAAATGTGTTTTCCAGCTACCAGGAGAAGCAGGCTCCTGAAACTGCAATTCAGGGAGGTTATGTGCAGTCAACCTCAACACCTAGTAAGCGAACAGCAGCTAAAATGTTGCATCGATTATCTCCAACTGAACCTGTGTCTGAGGGGTTAGTATCTTTTCTGTAAAACAAATATTCACGTTTTTGTGCTATGATATTTCATACATTAAATTACACCTTGCATATCCACACTTGGTTCAGAACTAACATCACACCACCAAACACTTCTGACATTATCTTTACAGGGAAGATTTTCTAATGGCTGGTGTTGAGGCCTTAGCTGATGACCTAGATTTGGATCCTTTTGAAGAAAGGTAAATATGTTCTTGAGAAGTCTTGCCATATATGCAGGAAATTACTGCTGTACTATGTGTAAAAAAGATAAAAACACAATAGATCAGCAAATATATGTCATTATATATATTTATGTTGTGAAGTGTCAATTCACAGCAGATTGTTGTTATTTGCAGAAAGAATTAATGACAGATGTATTAGGCTCCACATTTATCTCTTTAGAATCAGTACCATTTCAGGTAAGTTCCAGTATTTATCTTTACGTACAACAAATATTATTGTGTTGTCTGTAGTTTCAAATCCATGGATCTAGCTACGGATGCAGTCCAAATTGATGAGGACCAAGCAAACAACTTACTCAACAGTGTGTGAGTTGCAATGTCTTCTTATCTAGGGGTGGGCAATATAAACGATATAAGGTAGAAATGATATAAAATTGGGTAATTTTATGGCCCCCAGCTCGTCTAGGAGATGATGTTAAAGGGGGCGTAAAGAAAGATATGTGAATTACCGGACAAAACCAAGATTTACTCTCTTAGAGGAGTTTATTAACTAAAAAACACTGCTTTATGCAGGCTAAGACAAAATGAATACAAAACCAAAAGGACGTCCCACTGGGGAATTAACAATACTAAACAGAAGGATCATCCAATACTGGGTAAATAGCAATACTATTAATAAACACAAAACGCCAGTACTAATCCGGGAAAGTAAAGGAATGAGACAAACACAAAAGGCTACACCAAAAGGGTGAGCTGAACTCTTTAACGAGTATTCTAATGGAGACAAAAACGAGCTCTGGCTACTAGGAAGTGTACCACACAGGTAATCAAAACGAAGACTTTAACGTCTGGTTTGCTAGGAGGGAAAAAGAGGAACACTCGCTTTAATGCCAGGCCTCTGCTAAGCTTCCCTCCTCGAATGACAGAGGGAGCTGCCTTTTATAGGAAGCTCCCTGACTGAGAAGATTAGCGACACCTGGCTCAGCTAGAGCCAGGTGAACAGGTAGGAGCTCTGAGGCCACCTTGCGGCCACAAAACAGACAACGTCTGTAACAGGTAATGATAGTTTTTGGCTATATCGCAATACGGCGATATTGTGATAACACATGACGTCACTAAGATGTGTACCCTGCTGACAATGGGACAACAGAATGGCGGTGACTGCAAGCATGGAGTGGGCGGAGGAGGAGGCCTATATGCCTCAAGTGGCATATATTTGCCACATGAGGATATCTAAAAGCATGTCAATTTGACATCTATAAACAGATGAAAAAATATATCGCAATATATATCGTTACTGCACATGCTTCAGATTATATCGCAATATACAGTTGTGGTCAGAAGTTTACATACACTTGTAGAAAATATGATATAATGGCTCTACTGAGTGTCCCGTTATTTCTAAAACTCTGATTTTTCTCTGATAGAGTGATTGGAACAGATACTTCTTTGTCACAAAAAACATTCAAGAAGTGTGGTTCTTTAATGTCTTTATTATGGGTTAACAGAGAAAAGTGATCACATTTGCTGGGTCACAAATATACATACAGCAACATGAACTAGCAATTTTGGTGACTTAGAAACGTGTCAGTGAACTGAGCTTCATAGCATGGCCTCTTAACTTCTTGTGAGTGATTATGAGTGACTACAGCAGGTGACTTCTCTTAGGCCAGGTAAATAGGGCTCATTGGATACAAACGCCCACAAACGCTACAGAGGGAAAGTCAAAGGAGCTCAGCATGGATCTGAAAAAGCGAATTATTGACTTGAACAAGTCAGGAAAGTCACTTGGGGCCATTTCAAAGCAGCTGCAGGTCCCAAGAGCAACAGTGCAAACAATTGTTTGTAAGTATAAGGTGCATGGCACTGTTTCATCACTGCCAAGATCAGGAAGAAAACGCAAGCTATCACCTGCTGCTGAGAGAAAATTGGTCAGGAGGGTAAAGAGTGAACCAAGAATCACCAAAAAGCAGATCTGCCAAGAATTAGAAGCTGCTGGAACACAGGTGTCATTGTCCACAGTCAAACGTGTTTTGCATCTCCATGGACTGAGAGGCTGCCATGCAAGAAGGAAGCCCTTGCTACAAAAGCGGCACCTTAAGGCTCGACTGAAGTTTGCTGCTGATCACATGGACAAAGATAAGTCCTTCTGGAGGAAAGTTCTGTGGTCAGACGAAACGAAAATCAAGCTTTTTGGCCACAATGCCCAGCAATATGTTTGGAGGAGAAAAGGTGAGGCCTTTAACCCCAAGAACACCATGCCTACAGTCAATCATGGTGGTGGGAATATTATGCTGTGGGGCTGTTTTGCTGCCAATGGAACTGGTGCTTTACAGAGAGTAAATGGGATAATGAAGAAGGAGGACTACCTTCACATCTTCAACATAACCTAAAATCATCAGCACGAAGGTTGGGTCTTGGGCGCAGTTGGGTGTTCCAACAGGACAATGACCCCAAACACACATCAAAAGTGGTAAAGGAATGGCTAAATCAGGCTAGAATAAGGGTTTTAGAATGGCCTTCCCAAAGTCCTGACTTAAACCCCATTGAAAACATGTGGACAGTGCTGAAGAAACAAGTCCATGTCAGAAAGCCATCAAATTTAACTGAACTTCACCAATTCTGTCAAGAGGAGTGGTCAAAGATTCAACCAGAAGCTTGCCAGAAGCTTGTGGATGGCTACCAAAAGCGCCTGATTGAAGTGAAAATGGCTAAGGGACATGTAACCAAATATTAGCACTGCTGTATGTATATTTGTGACCCAGCAAATGTGATCACTTTTCTCTGTTAACCCATAATAAAGACATTAAAGAACCAAACTTCATGAATGTTTTTTGTGACAAAGAAGTATCTGTTCCAATCACTCTATCAGAGAAAAATCAGAGTTTTAGAAATAACGGGACACTCAGTAGAGCCATTATATTATATTTTTTACAAGTGTATGTAAACTTCTGACCACAACTGTAGATTTGAGGCCATATTGCCCAGCCCTATTCTTATCTACACTCTTTTTTTAAACTCCAAAGTCTTAAAACAATATGTTAATTCTACTTTTATTTATTGTTTTCATAACAGAATAGAACTGTTATGAAAACTTTGTCAGGCTGACGAAGTTTGCAGCCGCAAACAAAACGTTGCAGGTAAACAAAACCCTTCTATGTTTTAAAAAGAACTAAAAGATGGAATTGTTGTTTTATCCTTGCTCACAGGCTGGGATCCTAAAGGGAATTTCCATCCTACTTGTGTGGCTGAATGACATCTTCAACCAATTTTGGTACATTTGCCAGAAAGCACAACATCGTGATATGTTTAATGTAAGTATTGTGACATCTTTTGGACAACAAGACAACAATGCACATTGACATAATTACCTTTCTTTTCATAACAGTGCCAGCTCTCGTGTTTCTGTTGGTGAGCGCTTCTGTCACATGTAAAGTTTTCAAATAAAACTTATTTTTTCTGTTAGGACATGTGGGTGGGTGTGCTTCACCATGTCACAGGGAAGCATGAATGGACCCGTGGCAAATGTGACCATGGACCACTTGATGCAACGTGGCATGGTGCCAGGATCTCCACCACACGAGGCTCTTCAACGAATCATGTTCAACAGACGCTGGTTGAAGGATGTCACCAATCTGACCTTTAGGTATATTAATAACATTTTCATAAGCAAAAAAGCTAAAGTGTCCATATCAAAGCTGAAAATTTACATATAGAAATGACAATTGAGGGTGAAAAGGCAATCAAAGGTGTGATTCCTAATAATCTATAAAGTTGTAGCTTTTGTTTTTTTACAGGTCAACTTCAGAACTGGAGAGTTTCCAGAATTGCATTCTCATGTAATCTATGTATGATCTAATGCTGCTCTCTCCATAAAGGCCCCAGCTACGTGAAGCATCAAAAGACTGGAATGACTTCTTTCATGCACACAGATTTATTAGAAATTAAGAAAAAATACTATGTACAAATGCAAATAACAGAACTTTTTGTACATAAATAAAAATAAATATATTGCACAAACTGTTTATTTTTGGGTGAAAATGCTGTCTTCAGCTAAAGTTATTTTGAGGTATTGTGCTGTTTTGGAACTACTGTAGTTGTAGATTAACGGTTTGGATTTTTGGGTTAGGCTGCCCTCAGTCAGGAAGACGGTGTCCTGGCGTCTCTTGCCGAAACTCCAGGATATCCAGCATCACCCCTGGAAGACGGGTCACCACTCTCTCGAGAATATAATCTCTCTCCTCCTGGCTCAGGTGTTGTAAAGCTGTCTAGAAATTAAAGAGCATATGTTTACATGACTAGATTCATATCTCCAGTGAGTGATGTTTTCATGTTTGGCATCTCTATTATTTTATTTTTTTACACAAATGGCTACAACCAACCTGCATCTCAGCTATACTGGCAGCTCTCAGCTGTGCAAGCCGGTCTCGGTCCTCTTCTCTGAAAGCTGTTCGCTGCCTACCCCGGCGCCCTGGTCCTCTTGAAGGAGCTCTGGACCTCAACCTGCTGCCCTCACCCCTTGAGCGTGTCCTTCCCCGACCCTCGGAGCGACCTTTTCCTCTCCCCTTTCCTTTAGCCCCTGGTCTCAGACTTTCCCACGACACATCAAAGTCAGTGGCAGGCTCGGGCACACTCCATCTGAACTGTCTTCCATCACTGCTTCCAATATGAATTCCTGAAAATCAATGACAGTAATGATAAAAATGACTATTACCCTGTAGGTCTTGTTGATATTATGATTTTATTTTGATGCATTTTTGAACTAAACATTGATATTTATGTTCTTATTTACATTGTTGTGATGCCTGTCCTGTAATGAAATTGGTTTCACAAATGATGTCAGTGACTTGAAACTGGATGTTCTTACATGATGTATAAACAATAACATTAGCTTGTTAGTAAGCTTAGTGCATAATAATAACTGTGATTGGTCTAAAAACATCAGAAATCACCTGCAGCCACAAAGCCTTATGCTGATAAAGTAGCATCATGTTACTGTCTTGCTAACCAGTCACAAAACTGGCTTATGAATATTTCATAGGAAGGAGCGCTTGCTTTACATCACGAGTGTCATGGCTAAATTAAAATGCTAATGTTGTCATGGAACTTTACAAATATTAGACTAAAGTAACAATGTTACTTCATCGCTCGACACGGTGTCTTGTTCGAGCCGCGCTCTGGCCGTACATCACTGTAACTTTTTTTTTTCTCGTGAAGAGTTTGTGCGCGCTCTCGTGCCGGGCTGCAGCTACTCACAGCGCCGAGTGCGTCGCTAATGAGTTTCGTTTCTTCATCCTGCCCCATGCTCCTTTAATTGGGATTATTATATAACCTAATCTCTCTTAACTTAACTTGCAGGAACACACCTTGATGACACACAGCGGAATTACAACTACCGCCACTCACGTGCCAGGAGGGTGTTGGAGAACAGCTTTGGCATCCTGGCAGCCCGATGGCGGATCCTGAGACGATCAATCGACTTCCACCCTGAAAAAACCTGTTAAAGTTGTGAAGGCCTGTGTGGCTTTACACAATTACCTGAGCAGCACTGATGCAGCCACACCCCAGCCACCCGCTACATCCCACCCAGGTTCTCTGACTCTTTCACATCTGCAGGTGATGTGGTGGATGGGGAATGGAGAAGAGTAGTTGCCGGTGACAGCAACCTGTTGGTTGCTGGACAGCTTGGCAAGGCACGAGCAACTCGGGCTGCAATTTCAGCCAGAAATGACTAGGTCATTCTTCCTGTCACCGCATGGACTTGTACCTTGGCAGGAAAGCGCCCTCAGGAGAGGTACACTGAATTAAGCCTCTAGTCTGGTCTCAATCGTGTGTCTGCGGTCAGTTAGTTCAGATCTGTAGGCAACAAGGAATAGAGCTCAACTCAATGCATTAAATCACACCATTTATTGTGTTCAAGGTTGGGTTCTTGTAAACATCATGTAACTCAATCTGAGTTAAATCACATGAAAAAATAAATCATAAAAAGAAAATCTACTGTGAATTTTTTGTCTATAGCTTCATACAGCAGCTGGTAGATTTTGAACTGGACTGACTTTTTTTTTCAGATGGTATAAACCTGAACAGAAAAGCAGTTTTGTAAATATTTTAAAATACATTTCCAATTAACTCCAAGTCGTAGTACAACTGCACGTACCACCACTGGATCGTGGAGAGGAGCAGACCCTTTCCATTGGAGACCTTTAAAATAAATAAAAATTAACGTATACTTATTTTATTGAAGCTGTTTTTCAACATTAAAAGAAAAATGAATATAAAGTCTTTCTACGAATCCTGTGATTAAACACATTTCTTAAACCTTCGCAGAAAAATAATTGACCCACCACGGCTGATGTCACGTTGGTCTCTGTTGCTCTATGTTTAATGAAAGTAGAGAGCCAACTCAGCTCTTTTAGAATTGGTGGAGTGTTCTTGTTTCCACCAGGATCACCGCTTTTCCCTTTGTTCCCCTTCCTTGCCTTCACATATCGGTCCCTCATGTTTTTCCAGCATTTTTTAACAGCGTCCTCGTCTTTCCGAACAGTGCGAGCTATTTCTCTCCAAAAGTTGTTAACATGTCGATCACGGTGATCTTTGCGAGCTGAATCATACAAACCTCTGCCATAACTAGTTCTTGCCAGTCTGCCATGTTTTTTGTGTGTTCGACCGGCCGCTTGGTTAGAAAATTTGCTAGGTGCGCGGTGTGGAAAGTTTGGGCCGTGCGGAGGCGCGGTGGAGGGGCTTGGTTGTTAAAATGGCGCAATTTTAACGTGCGAACCTCGCGGACACGTCAAGCATAAACCAACCTTAAGTGGGTAAAGTGCGTCAACACAGCAGATTTAATACGAGTTCTAAAGAATAATCTCTGAGTGAAGTGAGGCTAGTTTTTGTCTCTGCAGATGTAAAAACTAACTCCGCATCAGTCACACGCAGCTTAGCGCACTGTTGGGTATTTTTATATCCTTAAACCGCACAAGGGAACGGATCAGTAAGGTTATGCGCTGCAATGGAGAGAGAGGATATGTCTCTCTGCGTTCTCTCTCTCCACCACAGACTTTTTATTAAACACAGGAGAAATGAAACAAAGAGCAGTTAATCACTAGACACCACACCTTCTATTCTAGCCAATAACAGAGCTGTTCTCAGGCTGGGTCTTCCCTAAGGGGAAGGATCCATTTTATGGAGTTGCTTGCTGGTCAGCCAAAAACTGCTGAGTCACTCAGAAACTATGGATTCCTGTTGCCGGGCAGATTATTCCACCAACCCCCACAGAGACAAATTACATGTCTTATCAGCATACCAGAGCTGGGCTGAAAGGACAACGCCCTGAGACTTACTTTAACACATGATTACTTAAAAAGAACATTTAAGACAGGAAAATACATTAAAGCTTTAACTCTCACCGACACTCGTCTGCATGAGCGTCAGAAATCTGATCAAATCAGCTGTAAAATAATGAAAACAACAGTAAAAAGGCTCCTTTGCTTTTTAGAGTCCACATCCAGAAGGCTGGAGCCGTGTTTCACTGACAGGCTGTCAGACTAAAGCCCTGATGAGCTCAGCTGGGACAAACTGGTCTGATGTTTAGGTAAGTGAAGATCTGCTTCTCCAAGGCCTTGAGATGCTAGTAAAAATAATGTAGCCAGTGCTAATGTTACTGTTCTTCTCCTCTGAGGAACACAGAACGCTCAGATGTTGGAGCTTCACGTCACCTACTGAGGAGCACCAGTAAAGAGACGGCGTCTGGACCAGACCAAAGTGAGTGATGACACTTTAGCCCTACACCTCAGCCTCTAGGAGCCACCCTCATCATCATTAACTCATTCACTGCCATTGGCGACAAAAGTTGTCATTTTAAAAGGAACCCAGGTTACAAAACTCTGTGCTTCTTAAAAGATAAATGTTAGTATCAGTTATATTAAAATGGTGTAAAAACCTTCTTGATGTCTTAATCTTTATAAAATTAGTAAAAATGGTTTAACTCGTAGGTCGCCATTGTTGTTAGCGTCGCACTGCACTCTGGGTAGTGACGTCATATGGTTGTACCTCGGTTGCACCGGCGGCTTTGGGACCCTGTAGTGACTGTTGAGCGACATCAACACGTCATCTGTTCAGCCTTTTCACTTTGAACCAGAGCGAAACATTAATGATGACATCACTGACCATGTGTCACAACACGAGCATCAACATGAAGAGCAAGAAGGGCGGGATGAAGCGAGAGCAGGACAGAACCGGTGGCGCGTGTGCAGCAAATGCGTCTCCGTGGTAACCGAGAGGGAGAGAGCTCACATTTGTGTCAGCAGTGCTAGCATCCAGAACTGTCGTGTGCTTCATAGATGATTAGGATGTTCAGTGAAACCACTTTAATCATTGTTGCAGATATTATATATGTGGACAACACTGAGTTGCTACACTTACTGCTTGTTTTACTGACGGGAGAGGTGAATGTTCAGCTTCATCCGTGACGAGTGGCGTGTCCGATGGTTGGCTGAACGTGAACGAAGCAGCCGGAGTGGGTTGTCAGCTCAGGACAGCGTCTCTCGTCCCTTCGAGGGTGTTTAGGCTCCTTGTGTGGAAAAATGGTCGCTAAAGCATTTAGTTTCCACCTTCTCTTATACCCAGCCGCTCTGGTGAGCTCTTTAAGTAGTCATGGTCGACTATAAGCCTCAAACGCATCAGGAGGAAAATGTTGGGAACACAGCCGCGGATCTTTGGGAAGTTGTGTCCGTCCACAGGCATCTTCCCTCTGCTGTCTCCTCTTGTTGCCAGTGGAAAAGCTGTAAACACGCATCACTCTCCTTGTTGCCCTCTGACTGGAAATTACATCCAAAAGCAGCACAATGCGGCATTTTACTTAGTAATTAATACGGTGAGAGCGTAAACAAACACCAGCGTCAATAGCTGTTCTTCCAAGAGCAACCAATATACGTCATCGCCCCCAGAGTGCAAACATGGCGTCCTACGTAAGTCAACAAATGTAATAAATATTAGATTTATAAATAAACAGCAATATTTTGTGTGTTTCTAGCAACATAGTTTGGTACAACAGAAAACTTGTGGCTTATCAGGGCACACACGTCCTCATAGCCGGTGTTTGTAACGCCCAGGCCCAATGCCCCCTGACGCTACTGGTTACTGACGTGGACGAAGTTTTACATGCGTTTAAAGAACTCGCAGCTTGAATGTGCTGTTAACATGTTTATTGCTTTGTAAGTGTCCATGATTCAGTTACACAGGCACAATTTTATTTCTATATGTTTACCTGCCCCTGATTGTCCGTGCGTTTGTGATCACTCAGCCACCCAGTCCTCGCCACGCAGTAGAAACTGCTTGTGCCCTGTGTCAGCAACACCTGGCACTGATCTCTCCCAGATTAAATAAGCGGGAGTGGCTACCTCTCAGGCCCTGGTCCTGTCATTTGGCTTAGGAAAAATACAAATCAGACAATACACTAATGGCTCCTACAGCCAGAGTTCCTTTTAAATCCAACCGTTCACTGCCAATTTGCATTTTTTTTACTGTGTGGGCATCGGAATGAGCCCCCGCACCGTGAGAACAAACGTCCCAGCTCTAAAGCCAATTTTCATCTGCGTATGTCTAGGGATGGGTACCTTTGACATTTGAATCGATTCGGTACTAATTCCCGGTACCTACGAATCGATACCGGTACTTAACGGTACCAATTTTCGATACTTTTGAGTGTTTATTATTTTAATTCTCTTTTATAATTAAATATATATTTTTCTCAATTTATAACCATAATTGATAAATATCACGATAAATAACATTAACATCGTCCTTGTAGTTTTATAAGCTGATAATTAAACTGAAGCAAACATCTTTACTGTGAACTAAATTTACTGTGTATCTTCATTCCTTTTGCCATCTTTTTTCAATTGATTTTTCCTACTGGGAAGTCAGAATTTCCGAGGAGAAAGCGAACGCACCATTATCTGATAACAATGGTGGCATAGGAAGCTAACATACCAAGCTACGTTATCTTAAAACGATGATGCCTCACACTTAAATCGTTGTCACTGGTTTCGTCTTCACCCAATCACCCGTCGTATTTAGTAAAGTGAAGCCAAACTTTAGTGCGCGTTCATGTTCTTCTAGTCGGAATTTCGGAGCTCCGAGGGGAAAGCGAACGCACCATTAGTGAAACGGAAGCTAAAAAATCAAGCTAACGTTATCTTACATTTTATTTACCTACCGGAGCAGATTAAGATGAGGATGTCTCACTTAGATCGTTGTCGCTGGTTTCATCATCACCCAGTTACCCATCACATTTAGTGAAGTGGACCCAAGCTTTAGCGTTCGTTCTGTCTACCATGCTGCTCTGTTTACAACTCGCTCACAGCGACCGATGACACAACGCTCTTGCGCATGCGCAGCTGTCTAGGCAAGTTCTCGTTGTGAAGGACGGGTACCGAAACGAGGCACCGTTTCAAATGAAGTGTATCGGTGCTCGGTCGGTACTGTGGAATTCGGTCGGTACCTCAAAAAGTACCGAATTCGATACCCATCCCTACGTACGTCACACGTCACGTGATCAGGAAGCAGAAATCCATGTGTTAGGAGATCGTTTTGGGCCGCTGCTGTTAACAAAATGAGGCGCGAACCTCTGCTGATCACAATTCAACAACGGATTATGAAAGAACTGATAACGCTCGAAACACGTGGATTCTTCCTGATGTAAGAGGTGAGTCTCCTCTTTATTTTGGTTTTTTGACATCGACATCATCATAGTGCGCAACGTTCTGTGACTCTTAAAAAAAACAGTAAAAACACTGAAAAACACTGGCAGCGAAGGGCTTTACCGATCAGGAAACGGCTGGCAGTGAATGAGTTAAGAACACCACATCTCATGAAAAGAAGAAATCACTGACCCCGTATATCAAATCAAATTGTGATAATCGACTCTAATTCTTGAGAATTGGAATCGAATCAATTCTTGAAATTTGAATTGATGGAATAGAATAGACTTTATTTCACAGTGGAGAAATGTGCTTGTTACAGCTGCACCAACACTTGAAAGAATAATTAGAAGAATAAATAGTAGCAAAGGTACATGTATGTACTTGAGCTGTACGATTTTGACCAAAACTCAAATTCAAAGATACTTTATTAATCCCAGAGGGAACACATGACAAGAATTGGTAACTGTGGTCATTCGCAACCCTGAGTCGCGCTACCTTAATATAGATCAGAGGGTTACATGAGGATTGGTTCAGGTAGAGGGGAAAAAAAGGCACTTCAGAGTAACCCTCCACCAGGAGGGCAGCTTTACTCTGCAAAAAAAAAAAAAAAAAAAAAAAAAACCACCTCAGACAGATATGCAACAGACTTCAGACATCACACAACATAAGTGTCCACTAGGTGGGCTGGTGGGTCTGGGACTATCCACGCTTCGGTTCCTGCAGCCACTACAAGCAGCGCATGTCACCTCAGTCTGAAAAGGGGGAGGAGCATTGAAGGTTGGAGGGTTGCAGTGACCCTGGAACGATTCGGCGGCCTTCCTGCAGTTCCGCCCAGGCTGGGATAGGAGACAGAGATGAGTTGCCATAGCGACGGCACATTCCACATATCTTCTGAGGGGGGAGTTTTCGTTGGAGCCTTGCAGGCTCAAAGGCACCAGATTCCAATTAGAAATTGTTATGGGGCCAGACAGAGATAATTTCATCTCTGTCTTACAGTTTGTTGGTCCTCAGCCTCTCAAAATCCCAGTAATGGACATTAATCCATCCCAATCCATGCCGATTCGTCCACTCTATCCTTGATGGCATCCATCTTTTGTGCCAATGAATGAATCTTGGCCAAATTTCCAAGCTTACGATTCATCTTGACAATTATGTGAGTCTGTGATTTCACAGCACGGTGCAAACCATCTCTAAACTCTGGGAGCAGGCCAATATTCCTCAACAGCTTGTTAATTTTCCGGTAAGCCAGGAAGCCTCAAGGCCAGTGAGCAGGAAACCTGACACCAACACCACCAATATCCTCACGTCTTCAGAGTCCTCCACAGACAGCTGAGTTAAACAGATCAAGTTCCACTGTTTCCAGGAGTCCATGACATGTCCAACTGGGTCTGTCCCGGTGGGGCATCCGGGAACCTCTTGTCCCATTCTCATCAATGAAAAAATTTTATCAATCGCGTTGTGACCAACTGACGAGGTCCATTTTAGTGATTTCAGTTTCCAGTTTCCAGAAAAAATGCACCCAGCACACAGAGACAAAGGGCCTTGAGGATAAGATATGGAGGAGAGGAGGAAAAAAGCGTCTGCACCCTCGGAGAGCCGGAAGAAGAATAATAATCATGATTATTTTTGGTCAATATTGTAATCATCATCATCATTCATCCTATCTCGTAAAACATGTTTTTATTGCACCCATTGCAAACAATGTTGCTACATTTTTCAGTGAAAAATGAAACTTTAGAATAGATTATAAATAATGCTAAACCGCTTAAAAACTCCATACTTTAATATGTGAAAGTGCTAGCTAAATATGTTATTGCAGAGAGCAATCTCAAAGTGCAACAGAAAGAGTTACAGCTTATACAGAAAAGACCTGCGTAGAGTTTGACGCCTCCTGCGTAGGGTTCGTAGCCTCCTGCGTAAGATTCGTGGCCACCTCCTGCTACTTGTTGCTTATTTGTTTGTGGAGCTGGTGGTGAGAGGCAGCTGATAATCAGGGGTTCATCTGGGGATAAATCTGGGTGTCGTGGGGGTAATGAATAAAAAGGGTCAATTTTCACCATCAAATTGACACGGTAACCTTTCATACACACCAGAGCTGCAAAGTCGAGGTTACACCAGCTGGAGGATTCAGACGCACTGATCAATCTTTTGCTCACTTATTGTTCTTCAACGCAGACATGAATAAACTGCCAAGGTCTCCCACAAAAACCTTATCTCTGCTTAAAGTCACACTGCTGGATTCCTCACTCTGAATAAAAGTGAATCCGCACGAATCCTACAAGGCTTTTACAACTTATGATATAAATGATCACATGTGATGAATGAACAAGATGTTTACATCAAATGTTTGAATAACCTGTGCTTAAATCAATGAAAATGAAATTAATTTTGTTCTTACAATGATCCATTTATATCACTAATCACTGTGTTTGATTTAACAAGTTAATCATTATCTACACTCTTACACATCTTCATAAGATCCAAGTTAAGGTTAAGGTTCACCTCACATAACGTTTAAAGATTCTTTATTCACACAATTAAGAATCTTGTATCTGAAGGAAGGCGTGGCTTTCTGAGGAATGTTTTGGTAAAGCCTTCCAGACATGGCACCTTCTGATTTGCCAGAATGGCCGGAAGTCATAACATTGTGGTTTATTAAAACAAGAATTACTTCCCGATTAATTCGGTTTCCAGCTGACTCCCGATTCAGCCAAATCGGGAAAGAAGCCTCTTTTGAAACAATCTCCTTTGACCTTAAGTCAAAACCCTTCTGCGACGCTGCAAGTGATTACAGACACAACAGCTCTTTCAGAGCTACTTCAACTCTGACATCCACCTTGGACACCCAACCTGCAGACCCCAGGTTGCATCTCATGGCCGGGGAAGCTGGACTCAGAGGAAGCTTCTAATCTCTTGAGTATCGTGGTTTTGACGTCCGGTGACCTCACCACTCTGACCGCAACCCTCCACACCGCCGGGAGCAACTCATACAATGGTATTGTAAGCCTGCATACTGGTGTCTGATGAGGTTTATATCAATAAATAACTCTTGTTTACAAAAACAACAAATTCTTTTACACCCAGCATTCACAATTGTAGTACATGAAGGGATGGACATGGTCAGAAACAATGCTAAGGTAGCCTGTGGCATTTAAACCATGCCCAGTTTGCACTAACTGGCCTAAAGTGTGCCAAGAAAACCTCCCCTACACCGTTACACCTCCACCACCAGCCTGCATGATGGATCCATGTTCTCATTCCATTCACGCCAAATTCTGACTCCACCATCTGAATGTCACAGCAGAAATGGAGACTCATCAGCCCAGGCAACATTTTCCAGTCTTCAACTGTCCAGTTTTGGTGAGCTGGTGCAAACTGTAGCCTCTTTTTCCTATTTGTAGTGGAGATGACTGATACCCGGTGGGGTCTTCAGGTGTTGTAACCCATCCGCCTCAAGGTTGTGCGTGTTGTGGCTTCACAAATACTTTGCTGCATTCCTCGGTTACGAGTGGTTATTTCAGTCAAAGTTACTCTTCTATCAGCTTGAATCAGTCGGCCCATTCTCCTCTGACTTCTAGCATCAACAAGGCATTTGGCCCACAGGACTGCCGCATACTGGATGTTTTTCCCTTTTCACACCATTCTTTGTAAACCCTAGAAATGGTTGTGGGTGAAAATCCCAGTAACTGAGCAGATTGTGAAATACTCAGACCGGCCCGTCTGGCACCAACAACCATGCCACGCTCAGATTAGCTTAAATCACCTTTCTTTCCCATTCTGACCTTCAGTTTGGAGTTCAGGAGATGGTGTTGACCAGGACCACGCCCCTAAATGCAGGGTGGTAGAGACGTATGGAGACGGTCGTTCTGAGACATGAGACTGTGTGTTTTTGGCGAACATTAATGCAGGAGTGTGTAAAACAGCTTATGTTTAATTAAAATTAAATAAAATATTTATTTAACTTGACATAAATTGTAATGCTTGACTGTTGTGCTACAGCCATGGGAGGAACATTTTGGGTCCCAGCCAGATTCTCTGCTTCCCTGCTGCTCTCTCCATCATCATGCTGCTCCTTGCTCTGCCTCTCCACTTGTCTCTCCTTCACTCACCTCCTCCACTTCAGCCTACTTGTCTAATATATTAGCCACATGTTAGATTCCCTTCAGTCACCAATAGGAACGTTGGGAATATCACACGTATCACGGTACAGATCACTCAGAGGGAACTGGGTCACGATAAAGAACAATGAGCATCTTCATCTAACGTTACCTCAACATCTTCCTCGGCTTCCTTCCTCTTCTTCTGAAAATGCGAGCAGAAATGAGTCTCGGTGGGAACATGACCCGACATGAAGCTGTACGCTGTTACCGATCTGGAATTACGCATTAACGACAGACCACATTGACTACGTTACTGTTCACATGTAGCAGCGTGCGTTAGCATGAAGCTGGTTTTCACAGGTCTGAACTAAAAATGCCTTCTTCTAACGTAAGGTTCCTTTCTTCCACCTTTTCTCTCCCTGTAGTTTTCTTTAACTCGTGAGAGCAGCGCACCGCACAGAAGCCGGCTCCTTCGCACACGGGGAAAAACGGCAGTACTGGTTTTTCAAAGTAAAATAAATTTTAAAGTTTTGTTATATTTAAATTCATTTTAAACTGTGATAATTCATTCTCTGTAGTTTTGTGTCAGTTTAAGGAAGAAGGAAGAGCTCCTGAAGAACTGAGGCCTCCTTTGAACCAGAAGGACATGGAGCCCCTCAACATGAAGCAGGAAGAGGAGGAGCAGCTTGATGAGATTAAAACTGATGCCACCAACATTTCATTCTCTGCAGTTTCTCATCAGGTTAAGGAAGAAGGAAGAGAAGTTCTGTTGTCACAGTTTGATCAGAACCAACCTAAAGACAGAGATCTTCCAACCAGCAGCACCACTGACCAGATGAAAGCAGAAAGTGGTAGAGAGGACTGTGGAGGACCAGAAACTACCAGGAATCCAGATCTAAATCTTTATGAATATGATTCTAACTCTTCAGAGACTGAAGTCAGCAATGATGAAGATGATGACCAGGATGGCAACGATTCTGACTGTCAACTGAAACTCTTGTCAGATTCTGAGCCAAACACCAAAGATCATAACAAAGACTGGAAGGAGAGCAGGTCTTCTAAATCACATGTTAAGGCTGTCAAATCTTTCAGCTGCCCAGAGTGTGGTGAACAGTTTCTCCATGAGCGGTCTCTCCAGAAACACATGAGAGTGACAAGTCATTCAGGACTGAAGTCTTCAAGCTGTTGTGTTGATAAGAAACGTGTTAGAGTGAAGCAAAATGTAGACTCTAGCAGGAAAGTTCAGACAAAACTAAAATCATTTAGTTGTGACAACTGTGGAAAAAGTTTCAGCTGCATATCATATTTAAACATTCACATGAGAATTCACACAGGAGAGAAGCCTTTTGCTTGTGAGCTCTGTGAAAAAAGATTTAGTGATAAGTCAAATTTAAACAGTCACATGAGAGTCCACACAGGACAGAAGCCTTTTGCTTGTGAGCTCTGCGGACAAAGATTCACACACAAGGGAACTTTACACAGACACATGAGAGTCCACACAGGACAGAAGCCATTTGCTTGTGAGCTCTGCGGACAAAGATTTAGTCATAAGACAAGTTTAAACAGTCACATGAGAGTCCACACAGGAGAAAGGCCTTTTGCCTGTAAGCTCTGTGGAAAAAAGTTTAGTCACAAGACGCATTTTAACAGACACACTAGAGTCCACACAGTACAGAAGCCTTTTGCTTGTGAGCTCTGTGGACAAAGATTTACCCAAAAGGAAACTTTAGACACTCACATGAGAGTCCACACAGGACAGAAGCCTTTTGCTTGTGAGCTCTGCGGACAAAGATTTACTCAAAAGTCAAGTTTAAACTTTCACATGAGAGTCCACACAGGAGAGAAGCCTTTTGCTTGTGAGCTCTGCGGACAAAGATTTAGTCATAAGACAAGTTTAAACTGTCACATGAGAGTCCACACAGGACAGAAACCTTTTGCCTGTGAGCTCTGTGAAAAAAGATTTAGTGTAAAGTCAAGTTTTAACAGTCACATGAGAGTTCATACGGGACAGAAGCCTTTTGCCTGTGAGCTCTGCGGACAAAGATTTAGTCATAAGACCAGTTTAGACACTCACATGAGAGTCCATACAGGACAGAAGCCTTTTGCTTGTGAGCTCTGTGGACAAAGATTCACACGCAAGGGAAATTTAGACACTCACATGAGAGTCCATACAGGAGAGAAGCCATTTGCCTGTGACTTATGTGAAAAAAGATTTAGTGTAAAGTCAAGTTTAACCTTTCACATGAGAGTCCATACGGGACAGAAGCCTTTTGCCTGTGAGCTCTGTGGACAAAGATTTACCCAAAAGGGAAACTTAGACACTCACATTAGAGTCCACACAGGACAGAAGCCTTTTGCTTGTGAGCTCTGTGGACAAAGATTTAGCTATAAGACAACTTTAAACAATCACATGAGAGTCCACACAGGACAGAATTAATGAACATAAATAAAATATATATTTTGGGACTTCTAAGGGTGTTGAATGAAATGTGCTACTGATCTGGAAGCTTTTTTAACTAAAATGAAAGGCAGCAGTTTTATTAAATGTTGTGTTTTTGGAGAAGAAAAGGTTGAAAATGAAATTTTTGTTTGCCACTAAAGTGTTTTATTAAATCTCTTTGTTCACTATTCAGTTTGTTGTTCGCTGTTTCTGGAGTTTAAACGTAAATGCTGATGTTTTGCAAAGTGAGAAGGCTCGCCATCAAAGTCACCAGATTAATCCACTCGTGTAATTATCTGTCATGCAAATAAACCTGATCAAAAAGTAATACCTAAATTATCCATATTGTTTGACATCCAAATACAATTGGAAACTCGGATTCACAGTTAGCAAAAGTATAAATTTGGTTTTCTCAAAAATCATACTTTACAGTATTTCATTTTTAATTAGTTTTTTTAAGTAAATATTGCTTTCGCGTGTCCTTGATTGCATTACCTAACTTATTCCATATTTCAACTCCATATATAGAGACAAAGCACTCCTTTATAATTATTCTGTGCTTAGGTATTGTAAATAATTCATGTCCTTTTAGTTCATATTTACTGTCTTTTTATAAATCTAAGTAAATTTTTAGGAAGGGTTTTTTTGTTTGCATTATACATTTAGAAATATTGTAGTCCACTAGGTTTAATGTTTTTACTTCTTGTAATGATTCTTATTGCTTTTTTTTTTTGCAACATATAGATAGAATTTGTATAAGTTTTATATGTTGTGCCCCAGATTTCTATACAATAGTTCAAATGTGGTGCAATAAGTGAATTATGTAAAAAATGTAGGGAGCTATCATCCAGTGACCATTTTACTCTATGTAGCATTGCAATTGTTTTAGCTATTTTAGTTTTCACATTGTTTATATGTGGCTTCCAAGATACATTTTCATCGATTATAACTCCCAAAATCTTTACTTCTTTTACCCTTTTAGTAAAAAAATGGAATGCACAATATCAACTTCCGGGGTTCCTTTTTAAAATGTTTTTCTTTTTTTTATATTCTCCCTGTGATTGATTGATTTTCAACTGTTAGTTCTAGGAATTTTGTTGTTTTTCCTTTTTATCTTTTATCTCTGTTCTACATGACTGTCTACGCCGGTTTAATTAACTAACATTTTTAGTGTACAGCGCCTTGTTTGGTTGTAATGCCTTGTTGAATGCGCTTTATAAATAAAATGGTATGGTATTAATATCATCTATATTTAATAGACTTGTATCATTTTAGTTACTTTTACTAAATATAATGAAACATGATTTATCAGTGTTTAATGAGTTTATTCCCATCAAGCCATAATTTTATTTTTTTCATCTCACCTTGTACTGTTTCTACCATCTGTTTGATTTTATCTCCTGCATAATAAAAGGTAGTGTCGTCTGCAAATAGAATACATTTGAATATATTTGATATAGAGGTAATATCATTTATATACATAATAAATAGTTTCGGACCCATTACTGACCCTTGTGGTACCCCACAAGTAATATCACGTAGATTTGATTTAATGTCATTTATTTGTACATATTGTTTCCTGTCCTTCAAATAACTTGTTAACCATTTTAGAGCCATTGCTTTGATACCATGTTTACTACGTTTTTTTTTTATGACGAATGTCATGATCTACTGTATCAAACGCTTTTTTTAAATGAATAAAAATACTTATGAAATGGTTCTTTTTGTCAGTGGCTTCTGATATTTCTTTTTTTTTTTTTTTTACCGTGTCCTGTCTGGCTGTGAAGCAAGCAGAATTGATGTCTGAATGCTGGTAACAAGCCTTACAGATTTACTCTCAGGTGGAGCATCAAAACGTCTGCTTTTAATGTCACGCCTGATACTTAAAACTTTATTGTTTTTGAATGCTTTGTAATTCCGACCAGACACGGAGACAGAGGTGAAAGACAAAGGAAAAGACAAAAGGTGGGGAGAGGGGGGAAGGGGGTGGGGGGTTCCACAAAAATTAACAATAATTAACAAGTCTGCTTCTAGACCTGCAGAAAGAGAAAGAATAGGGCAGATGTGGAAATTAACGAATTACATTTACTTACGTTACTGTAATTGAGTAGCTTTTTTGTATATTTATACTTTTTAAGTCGTTTTTAAAAGCTGTACTTTTACTTGAGTAAGTTTTTAAAAAAGAATTGTAATTCGCTACATTTTAAATCATATCTGTTACTGAGTAAAAATAAATTATAGGCTTAATAAATTAAAAATGTTACGTGTAGCAGCGTTGGAACAGAAAGAGACGCCTGCATGAGCGCCGCGTCTAAACCGTGTGTGTCTGTGGGGGGGGGGGGTGTACACTTTTGCTCAAAGACATCAGTTCAGTTCCTCAACTCGCTGTTTACCTCCTCTCTCCCTCCTCTCCTGTGGGTTGGATCCCGCACCTTCGCGCACCGGTGTGACGTCATCAGAATTCTGCTCGGTTCGGTAGCCGGACTCGGTTCCGTGTTTGAAACGTGTTTCTCTACCGCTCCGCATGGCAGCAGCAAAATAACGTTTAGCGCTCATAACAAGCGGATTATCAGCGCTTTGCTCATAAAACAGAAGACCTGCAGGCCTCTGTGAGTTAAAACATCCTGATACTGTTCAGGTGTAAACATTGTGCTCCATCCCTGTGTTTGAACTCAGAAGATGCTTCTTGATGCCACAGATATGTGATGATTTAGCTTGTTTCTTTATTTTACTCCAGAATAAGAGATTAAATTATTACTGAAGCAGTTCAGTGTAGTTAAATTAGTCATTCACAAGTTTCTAACATGCTGCAGTGTGTGTGTGTGTGTGTGGGCGCGTGCATGTGTGTGTGTGTGTGTTACACATATAGGACTGCATGAGACAGCGTGGCTTCATCAAATCAATGCATCTTATATCTTGGCTGCAGTAATGGCTCAGGAAAATTACTTCTATTTCATAAATAATGACGTCTTAATAGTATCTTCAATAATGTTTTATCTTTGGTCTGGGGGGGGGGGGGGGTAACTTATCATGATACAAGCCTTTTAAAACATGTTAAAGTGTTACAAGAGGAGATGAATGCATGAATTTAAAGTTCATGTTTGGAGACCAACCTTCACAGTTTGGAGGCTCACGCTGGTGAGGAGACACCGTTAGTTCTAGTAACACCTGGGCTCCCAAGGCCTGTTCTGATAGGATGGACGTTACGGGACCCTTAAGGATTCCAGTTGGATGATTGGAGGATTATTTAGGAGGAATGGAATGAACAAACTGATTTCAGTGGTGAAGGGTTAAATGAGTGAGTGAACCCACTACCAAGGATGAACTCTGCTAGCTTTAAACATCAGCTGCTCTAAATAAGCATGAAGGTCAGAGAGGAGCTCTAGGATGGACACGGATAAAGGAACTGTAATGTAGAGGTAAAGTAGGGCAGGACCAACGTTAGCAGCTGTCATACGGTCCATCTGACATGTTTGACTGCATTAGGCTTGTTATGTGACAGGTTAGAGCACAGTCTCATGTTAGAGTTTAGTCATGAGAACATTGAGATACCTCACATGCTGATGGCGTCTAAAAATTAACTTTTTCTTTTGTTCAAAATAAAGAATAATTTTAATCACAATTGAAACTTACCATCCTAGAAAAATCTCGTCCAATCAATGTGAACGTCCTGTTCTCACTGATTGGATAGAAATCCCTCCTTCAAGCTGTGCGTGTTTGAGTGTGTGTGTGTGTGTGTGTGTGCGTGCGTGCGTGCGTGCGTGCGCACACACGAGCGAATTGTGAACTGGCGTTGTGATTTAGCACTACTTACCCCGGCTTTCCACAGCAGCCGTCAGCAGCACATTACTGCAGCAGCACATCATAGCTGCTGATAGGAACCGCTGTGGTCAACAGAACCTTTTCCACCGGAGCCGTCAGCAGCGCGAGTCGGCCGCGTCTCAGGAGCAGCATGTGGCGGCCTTTACACGACGGTTCTATTTTCTGCGTGCGACACCTCTGAAATGGGTCAAGTTCAACATTTTTGGGGAAGGAAAGACAGGAAATCGGACGCGGAAATGGAGAGAAGCTCCCGAGATTTTCTGAATAAAGAAACGTACTGCCTTCCGTTTGCTTTACTTTTAAGAAAAGTTACTAACTGTGCGTCCCCGTGAGGAGTTATCACCTAGCTAGCAGTCTCCTTTGTTTTTCAGGTCCGTATTGGCGATTATACAATGGACAGAACATAAAACACAAACCTTTTGGAGCCATGTTGTAGTTTTCTCCTGCTTGTTGCTGTGTTTACTGACGAAGTCACTCGTGTGACTTCGTGCTCGGTCGGTGACAGCTGCTCCCCTGCTGCTTCGCGTCTCGTGGGAAGGGCCAGGCAGCAGCTTACGCGAGCAAGATGTGCTGCTGCAGTAACGTGCTGCTGACGGCTGCTGTGGAAACCCGGGGTCAGATGTAGCCATCCTTACGCTGAAAAAAATGTAACTAAGTAACTTTTACTTTGAGTACATTTTGCTTGCAATACTTTTTACTTTTAATTGAGTAAAAATTTAGGCAAGTACTTTTACTTGTAATTGAGTAAAAACTTATCAAAGTATTGGTACTCGTACTTAAGTAGGAAATTTTTGTACTCTTTCCACCTCTGGAATAGGGAAAAAGTGGGACACACAACAATACATCAGGAGCAAGCTATCACTGTGTCAACCTGATGGTGAAATATAAAATCAACATTGTTTAACTGAACAATCGCACGATGATAAATCACAGTGCATTTAGTGGCAACGACAGCCTTAAGACCTGTGTTGAACGTGCCCAAGCCCATACTTTTGAGTGCACCATGTGAGCACCTGTGTGTGTACACGCGCTTGTTTATGTAAGGTTTCTCAATAGGAGCGCCCAACAGAGAGTGTGAGGGACCACAGATCTGCCCCCCAAAGATGTGTAGGAGACGGGGGGAGCGCCAAGTCCCAGAGATCCAGGCGCTGCCCCAGAACACAGGAACCCCAAGGAGACAGCAACCTGAAAGGCCCCCGCCCCCCTCGAGAGGCACAGAGGATCGCCCCGGGGGGCCACAACCAGCAGCCGGCAGAGTCCCGGGAGATATCAGCGGCAAGCCCACAGACCCGCCCGCAGCCTCCCACCCCCTAGCCGGCCAAGCCCGGGACACAGGGGCGACCACCCCCGCCGGGGACCCAGCAGAGCCCAGGGACCCAGACCCCACCAGGCAGCCACCGGGATTGATCAAGCAGACGCCAAAAATCTTAAACCCCCTGACCCGGGAGCCACGAACACTCAGGCAGACCAAGGCACCACACCCCACACCAGGTGTGGCAGGGGGAGAGGAGACAAAAATCTATATCATCAAAGGAAGTCCCAGGAGAGGGGAGGAGTCAAAGGCCCCACCTGACATATACAGTCATACACAAACACAGTCACACACTCCCTCCCTCATATATGCACATACAACCAAAGACAAAAATGCACGCCATTTCAAGGACTCAGCCAGAGTATCGGCTTTGCAGTGCAATGTGTTTCACTGAGACGTGGCTGCAGGATTCCTGACTGTACGAGCAGACAGAGATCTGAAGAGGAGCAGGAAAAGAAAAGAAGTGGAGTGGCAGTGCTTGTCAACAACAGAACGTGCCATCCAGGTCAGGTTTCAGTGAAATGTCGTCTCTGCAGCCCAGATGTTGAACTCTTGGCAGTAAGCTGTCACCCATATTATTTGCCAAGAAAGTTCACCAGTGTTGTCTTGGCAACCGTTTATATTCCACCTTCAGCCATTGCTGAAAATGCATGTGATGCCATCAGTTACATTGTTGCTAAGCTACAAACCCAGCACCTCAATGCATTTGTGGCTATATCTGGTGATTTTAATCATGCCTCACTCTCTGCTACACTTCTAACATTTCAGCAGTTTGTCAGCTGCTCCACCAGAGAAAACAAGACATTGGATTTGAATCATGCAAATGTAAAGAATGCATACATGTCCAAAACTAGACCTCCTCTTGGATAATCCGATCACAATCTTGTTTTTCTCCGCTCAGAATACAAACCACTTGTTCAGAGGCAACCTGTGACAAGAAGAACTGTGAGAAAATGGTCACAGGACGCTGAAGAAGCCCTGCAGAGTTGTTTTGAGACCACAGATTGGATGACTCTCTGCCAATGATATGAAGAGGACATCAATGCCATGACTGGATGTGTGACTGACTATATGAACTTCTGTGTGGAAAACATCATACCCACCAGATCAGTGAGATGCTTCGCTAATAACAAACCCTGGATCACCAGTGAACTGAAGAATCTGCTAAATGAGAAAAAAAGAGCTTTCAAGGAGGGAAACAGGGAATGATTGAGGAGTATACAGAAGCAACTGAAGATCAAGATCAGAGACAGCAAGGGGGCAAACAGGAAGAAGCTGGAGAACAAACTACAGAGGAACAATATCAGAGATGTCTGGTCAGGGATGAAGAAGATCACAAGCTTCAAGCAGAGGAAGGATTGTACAGATGGCAGCCTGGACACAGCCAATGAACTGAACAAGTTCTTCAATAGGTTCAGTTCAGGAACAAACCCAGTATCCTCCTCGCCTGTCCCCAGCCAATCAGACATCCCATCCTCCTCCGATCCAACATTTTCCTGTCACACGCCAGCTCTTTTATCCTCTAACTCAGTCATGGACTCTTCTGGTTCTATAAATTTGTCTTCAACCAAGTCAGGAGGTGCTGCTGCCCCATTTTACTCCCCCTCCCACCTATCTGTCTCTAGAAGTCAGGTGAAGAGGCAGCTGGAGAGACTGAACAGGAACAAGGCTGCAGGTAAATGATAAATGATAAATGACCCACACTTGTATAGCGCCTCTCAGAGTAAGGACTCCAAAGCGCTTTACACTACAGTGTATCATTCATCCATTCACACACACATTCAAACACTGGTGGGGATGAGCTACGATGTAGCCACAGCAGCCCTGGGGCGCGCTGACAGAGGCGAGGCTGCCGAGCACAGGCACCACCGGTCCCTCCGACCACCACCAGCAGGCAAGGTGGGTTAAGTGTCTTGCCCAAGGACACAACAGCAGAATTCTCTGTCCGACCTGCAACCTTCCGATTACCGGACAACCCGCTCAACCTATTGAGCTACTGCTGCGCCCAGATGGTGTCAGCCCCAGAGTACTGAAGGCCTGTGCAGAGCAGCTCTGTGGGATTCTGCAGCACCTCTTCAACCTCAGCCTGACCCAGGAGAAGGTTCCAGTCCTGTGGAAGACATCCTGCCTTGTTCCAGTTCCAAAGAAAACTCACCCATCAGTCAATGACGACTACAGACCGGTTGCCCTGACATCCCACATCATGAAGGTCCTGGAGAGACTCCTGTTGGTCCACCTGAATAAGCAGACTAGGACATATCAGGACCTGCTGTAGTTTGCTTATCGCCATGGAGTTGGAGTTGAAGATGCCATCATCCAGCTGCTTCAACCAATCCACTGTCATCTGGACAAAGCAGGCAGCACTGTGAGGGTCATGTTCTTTGATTTCTCCAGTGCATTTAACACAATCCAGCCTGATGTACTTTGCCAGAAACTCCAGAAGACACAGGTGGGGGCCTCAACTATCGCCTGGATTAAAGACTACCTGACAAACAGACCACAGTTTGTGAGGCTGAAGAACTGCACATCAAACCAGGCGATCAGTAACATTGGAGCACCACAGGGGACTGTACTCTCACCATTCCTTTTCACCCTGTACACCTCAGACTTCCAGTCCAAATCAGAGACCTGTCATCTACAGAAATACTCAGATGACTCTGCAGTTGTCGGGTGTATCAGAGATGGACAGGAAGCTGAGTACAGAGAGCTGGTGGAGCGCTTTGTGGCATGGTGTGGAAACAATCATCTGACCTTGAACGTGAACAAAACAAAGGAGATGATTTTAGACTTCAGAAGAAACAGAGTGGAGTCAAACACTGTTTCCATCATGGGAGAAGAAGTGGAGGTGGTTGAGGAATACAAATACCTTGGAATTCACCTGGACAACAGACTGGACTGGAGAAAGAACAGCGAAGCCGTTTACAAGAAGGGGCACAGCAGACTGCACTTCTTGAGGACGCTTAGGTCCTTCAGTGTCTGTAGCAAGATGCTGCAGATCTTCTACAAGTCTGTTTTTTTTATTTATTATTAAAATAGAAAAAAACAATACTAACAATGAAGTGAGGTATCTCAAACCAAGAAAACGAAAAGGGAACAAAAAGAAGAAAGCTTATGTTATCTGCCCCTTTTTAAAGGGGCATTATGGAAGTGTGACAGCCAAAACATGTATAGAAATAATAAATGTCTTCTTCATACATTCTCCTGCAATGCCCTGGTCCTGTAGAACGAGCCCTGGCATTTTTACTGTGATTGCCTGTTTTTCTGTAAAATCACAGAAAAAGAGAGATGCTCGGGTCGAGCAGGCTGCTTCATGCGCGTTCACGCTCAGACATCGCCCGTAGCATTTGCTATCCGTAGCTTTAGCAGCAGAGAGAGAGGCAGTGCCACTTTGTCGCTGTTCCTAACGCCTAGTGACAAAGCTAGCTACATTTCTGAGGACCCTTAGCTACTTTCTGTAGAACTTTCTTCTAGATATTTCCTGCAAATTAGCAACAAAATAGCCATTTTCACTCCGAACCGTTCTTTGGATTGACGTTGTTTCAGCTGTCATCAAGGATATAAATGTTACAGATACACTAAATGTTACTGGCGCTATAGCTCACCTTGTAAGATGTCTGACTCACATGCAGAAGACCTGGGTTTGATTCTGGATGTGAACATAGTTCATTTAGTGTCTTTTTTACATTAATGGTATATTTTTTACAGTAAGATGCCCACATTTTTATTTGAAACTCGCCGAACGGCATTGAATTCACGGATAAAAAAGATGTGGGTTCAACTTTCATTTTGGAACAATTTTTCAAGCAAGGGAAGGGAATGATCTGAGCATGCAGGAGGACTGACCCATCATAAACCTTTGTCGGCTGTGCTGAAGAGAAAGCTACAGAACCACATTATTTAATTAATTAGCTGCACGTTCTCCTGTCCTCTGTCCTCCGGGCCACACACGCACACACACACACACACCCACACGCACACATCCACACACACACTCCATATATAGAGACACAGCACTCCTTTATGATTATTCTATGCTTAGGTATTGTAAATAATTAATGTCCTTTTAGTTCATATTTACTGACTTTTTATAAATCTTCTAAGTAAATTTTAGGAAGGGTTTTTTGTTTGCATTATACATGAATTTAGAAATATTGTAGTCCACTAAGCCATAGAATTTTAATGTTTTTGTTTTTATGAATAATGGGTTAGATGGATCTCTGTAATTACTCCTTGTAATCAATCAATCAATCAAACTTTATTTCAGACAAGGGGTATGTCCATAACAAGAATAAAATAAAAATAAAAATAAAATACAAACACATTCTAATTACAAACCGTATAGGCAGTTGTTCCAATGTTTAAAAAGGACTGAGGAGTACCTCGTGTCACTGTAAGATAAAGATGACCGCGCTCTAACAACCGCGTTAGCTGACAAACTCAGTCGGCAGATGAATTTGTACATGAAGAGCCTCAGAAGCGCATGAAAAGTTGGGATGTTACTCGTAACAAACATGTGACTTGCCGAAGTCCATCTAGGGAGCTTCATGAGGATTCTAAAAGCATCCTGATAAGCCACTTGAAGCTTCTTCATTACTACCTCACTATAGTTGCACCACAAGTGGGCGGTATAGAGAGGAGTACAAAAGGAACGAAAGAGGGACACTTTAACAGGATCTGAGCACATGCCATAGTTACGTGCCAGAGTGTTAGCCTGCATGTTCAGCTTACCACACTGCCTCTTAATGTCCTCGTCATCACAGAGGTCACTTCTTAAAATGTGCCCCAAGTATTTTACTTTGCTTACCACTTCGAGGACCTGATTTGTTAAGTTAAAAGATGGAAAATTAAGCTTCAGGTCCCCTTTAGTAGCAGCAATCATAACCACACTCTTTTTAGGGTTAAACAGGATGTCAAATTGCTCACCATACTTAGCACATGCCCTGAGCAGCTGCTGCAGGCCTGCGCTATAGGGAGACATGAGGACTAGGTCATCTGCATATATTAAATGATTTAATGATTCTTATTGCTTTTTTTGCAACATATAGATAGAATTTGTATAAGTTTTGTATGTTGTGCCCCAGATTTCTATACAATAGTTCAAATATGGTGCAATAAGTGAATTGTATAATAAATATAGGGAGCTATCATCCAGTGACCATTTTACTCTATGTAACATTGCAATTGTTTTAGCTATTTTAGTTTTCACATTGTTTATATGTGGCTTCCAAGATACATTTTCATCGATTATAACTCCCAAAATCTTTACTCCTTTTACTCTTGTAGTATTAGTAGTATTGTAGTATTAATTTGTATAATTGGGAGTTTTTATTAGCATTTCTACTCATAATGTAGTAAAAACACACATTTAAATAATAATCCTTCAAAATGACAGTAGAACAGGCACAAATATGATCTAGGACTTAAATGTACTAACTTTTAACACCAGAGCAGGCGTGGCATATTCTGAGAATGATCAGGAACACTAACTGGTTCCAGTTGGATGACTGGAGGATGATGGGAAGATAAAAGATCATGGCGAGGAAATAATGATCTAACGAACAGGTGAGCAGACCTTCCTTACATGGGAAGTCCTGATGTCACGTTAAGAAGGGGGTGCTGCAGACCCGCAGATTCACGCCTGCAGCAGTGAATCTGGTGTGATCTCCAGCCTGATCACAACTTCCTCGTTCCTCGCTGCCCCTGATGCACTTAAGCATCCGACCCTTAGCTGGTGACAGCTTCAGCACACCTGCTGCTTAATGATAGTAATGCATGTGATGATGTTAGACAGAGACTCGTCTCAGAAACGTATAACTCCCCGACAGAATTGTTTAGAAAATCATCAGAAAAGTTTCAGAGTGTTTCTGTTTTAACGTAAACTTCTGTTTTCAACTTTAAGACACATTGTTTGTGATTGTTTACAGAGTAGTGAGAACACGGAGCGTTCTCCCAGCGGCAGCCAGGTGCCTCTCGTTTGTCTGACTACTTTCATAAACTACTGTTAGGGCACAGAATTATTCTGTCTGGTGCTTTCAGCGCTGCACAGATGTTACGTAAATGTTAAAAATATAGCTTACCGCAACTTTTGTAAAGTTTCCGGTGCCACCGGGCAGCCGCAGCAGAGACGATCTCTGAAAAATGTCCACGACACGGACTCCGTTGTTGTCTGGGAGTTTTTTTTTCCAAGTTAAGAAAAGAGGCGGACGTGTTTCCTAAATCCTGCATCAGTCCAAGCAAGGCAACTTCTTTCTGTTTTTATTACGTTTAGTAGCCATTAGCACTGTGCAGTGTTGTGTCCGTCAGTGATATTCAGTCTACGAGGAAGTCGTGCAATGACAAAGGTTCCGCCGTGCTTGAAATGCAACCTGCGATTAAATGCGTTAATTTTTTTTAACGCGTTATTTTTTTCTAATTAATTAATTGTAATTAACGCGTTAAAGTCCCGGCCCTAGTATATATATATATATATATATATATATATATATATATATATATATATATATATATATATATATATATATATATATGTGAACTCCTCCAGGTCGTCTTGAGCCATGTCTTTTCCTCGTCCTGCAGCTCTTCCTCCAGGCATCCCTGCCACTCAGATAGATGTTCAATTTGCGTAATCACCACAACGTGATGTAGATGGTCCTATTAATGGAGAGTGTAATCTCTTCAGCCATCGTCTGTTGGGGTAGCAGCATCAGAAGCAGGGACCTGAAAAGGCTCAACAGCCTAATAAAAAAGGCTGGTTCTGTTCTGGGGACGACTGTGGAACCGCTGGAGGAGATGATGCAAAGAAGCATAGGCGTCATTTTAACCGGGGACGCCGGGGACATGTCCCCGGCAAAATTTGTGATTGGCAGCTGTGTCCCCCCCACTTTCAAAAACGCCTGCTGATGAGGATTTTTGTTTTACCAGCTCAGATCTTATACCAGGGGGTCGGCAACCTGTTCCCATCAAAGAGCCATTATTACCCGTTTCCCACAGTAATTTTGGACGGACCTTAATAAGCAGCGACTTAGTGAAGCAGACAGGTTGCGCTAGAAAATTTCGTTTAAAAAGACGTCATAAATGTGTTCCCCCGTCATTTTTATTTATAAAATATGAAGTAAAAACTCACAATTTAATTTTCATTCATTTGTCATTAATATTTAGTCTACACCCGTGCGTTGAGTGGACCATCTTCCAGTGAAAGCAAAACATCCAGCCCACCTCTCCAAATGCGTAAAATGTGCATCAGCTGCTAGTTAGGCGCGCGCGCTCCGTCAGCTACGTCAGCCCAGACAAGAGCAGAGCAACTAGAGAAAGAATAGAGGATAATTGTGTCTGGATGTGGATGGAGATTACATTTTACAGCAGCCTGATCATCATTTAAATACGTAAACCATCACCTGTCTTCTAGTCCACGCTATCAGCATTATTTTAATTGGTGTGTGTGTGTCTGTCTGTTAATGTTTTCAAACGGTTATGGGAATTTGGGGTCATTTAAATTCTGTAAAGCACTTTGCTTGAAAAGCGCTTTATAAATAAAATCTCATTGATTGATTGAGTGATTGAGTGATTGATTGATTGATTGATTGATTGATTGATCCAGATTACCTCTCTGAACTACTGGTTTTTTACTACCCTGCACGGTCTCTGAGGTCGGCTGATAGGATGCTCCTGGAAGTCCCAAAGACCAGAAGTAAGCTCAGAGGTGACGGGGCTTCTCTGTAGCAGTCCCTAGGCCTAGACTCTGGAATGAGCTGCCTTTGAGCGTTAGGTCGGCCTCTTGACCCTCTGGTTTTAAATACCTTCTGAAAACCTATTTTTAGTTCTCCGGGAACTGGTAATGGTTGTTAAATACCATTCTAAGGTGCTATACAAGTAAAGCTGCCTTGCAGATTATATGTGATAATATGTGGAACATGTATTCTAACCACCATGGTTCTTCTGCCTAGCAGGATCAGTCGGTGGAGAATCCAGCAGGTGGCGCTAGCGCACCTTTACGCGGGTCACGGACCACCGGAAGCAGCAGAAACCGGAAGCTGCTAGCAGAGCTAGCTTGTTGTTGTTGTGGTGTGTGAGGAGAAGATTTGAGGCTCTGCAGTAAAAATGTCTTCACTTCAGTCTCTGGGAGAGTTGATGAGCTAAAGCGACTAACTGCTGCTGCTGCAGAAATCTTCTCACCAGGCTGTGGAAACTTTCTTCTCCTCCTCAACAACTTGGTGGAGTTCTTTCCAGAAGCAGAGAAGCTATTCTGCGGTCTTCGTGACAATCGGAGCTCCAGAAGCAGGTGATGGGTGAGAAAAGCTTTTCTCTAGACTTCCTGCCCTCTGGATCTGCTGCTGTTCCTTTGGCCTCTCTGAGAAACGCGCTCGTTTTGCTGCTTTCATCAGATTGAAGAGGTTCCCTCTATCAGACTCGCTCATCTGAGTTGGTCATGATGCAGGATCGCTGCTCGCTCTCTCATCCATCCTGCTCACACTCTCCGACGGAAAAGGCCCGAATCTGAATGTGACTCTGGAGGAAAAAGCGGTTAGCTCTACTCCGTGAACTCTGGTGAGCAAAGGTCCTCTTTTCCAGACTGGATGTGTCCTCAGCTGATCAGAACCAAAGCGTTGGATCTTTAATCTCCTGCGTTGTTCTGAAGCAGCATCTTAATCAGCTCTCCTGCTTTGTTTCTATTGCAGCTGTTAGCTAAACACGGCTAAAGAAAACCTGCTACCACTTCAGGATCATCCATCAGCTGGGACTGCTTCATCAGCATGGACACAGGTACTGGTGTGTGTGTGTGTGTGTGTGTGTGTGTGTGTGTGTGTGTGTGTGTGTGTGTGTGTGTGTGTGTGTGTGTGTGTGTGTGAGTTCCTCTCCTATTAAAACAGCACCATCTCTGCAGGACTGCAGGAGTTGTTTGAAGACTCGTTCGTATCGTTTGGCTTTCGTGAGTCGTGGTTTGGATCTTTTTAACCAGCTTGTTAATTTGGCTGCTTTTGTGATTTTGTTGAGCCTTCCTGCTCCTGACGGTGGTGGAAGACACCAGAGAACTAGCTCCAGGGCTGGAGTCGTCCTCTCTTCTGCTGCACGTGGGTGAACATTAAATAGGGAGACACAGCAGGAGACGTCTGTAGTTTGTGAAGAACTCGCTTTACACCACTGTTCCTGGTCACTCTCTCTCCTTCGTTCGTCCTTCTCTGACTCAGCTGCATGAACAGACTCAGGTAGGCCACGCCCAAACTTCCACCTCTGGATGACCATGCAGCACCTAGCTCCTCGGCCTCCATCTGTGTGTACGTTTACTTGAACCTCCGTCGGTGCGCCCCAGGGCAGCTGTGGTTCCTGCTTTTAGATCTCTCACAGGTTCTGTTCCATGGTATCGCTGGTTCCTTATAGAGATTTGTACCAGCAACCACCCTCCGTTCTGCAGGCCACGCTAGGCTGGTGGCCCCGAGGTGGAGGCCTTCTTTCTGTCGGTACCGAGACTTAGGAACGAGCTCCCACGTGAGGTCAGACGGGCCACCTCCTAGCAGAGTTTAGCTCCTATCTGAAGTTCCTGGTGTGAACTAGCAGGCTGCTGGTTGGTTGGTTCTCTTCATGTCTCTGTCTAAACCAGGCGCAGCGTCACTCTGTTACAGGTGTGAATATGAAGGTACCGTGGTCAGTAATTCACATGTTTCCTACAGATGTTCAACAGCTGGTGCTGGTTAAAGAAGCTCCTGGTGAGGACCAGCAGGACCCAGAACACCTCCACATAAAAGAGGACCAGGAGGAACTCTGGACCAGTCTGGAGGGAGATCATCTCCATCTGAAGGAGGAGACTGATGCTGCCAGGTTTCCAGTCACTGTAGTTTCTATAAAGAGTGAGGATGATGAAGAGAAACCTCTGATCTCACAGCTTCATCAGCAGCAGATAGAAGACAGAGATGTTCCAACCAGCAGCTCAGCTGGTGGAGGAGCAGGAACTAGCAGGAACCAAGATCTGAACCATCACGAGCAGACACTTGGTCCTTCCGAGGCTGAAGTCAGTGGAGATGATGAAGAGGATGATGATATGGGTGTGGACTCTGAGCTGTCACACGCTGGGTCTGAAACTGGTGACGATGACTGGAATGAGAGAAGGTCTTCTGAGTCAGATGGTAAGACTTTTGCTGGCCTGAGTGTGATAAACAGTTTCTCCTCCAGTGTTGTCTCCAGAAACATGTGAGGGTGACTGATCGGTCATTCAGTAAAAAGGTCTTCAGGCTGTTTGGTTACTAAGAAATGTGCCAGGGTGCAGCAACATATCGACTCATGCAGGAACGTCCAGAAAAAACTAAGATAATGTAGTTCTGTCCGACTGTGGAAAAAAGATAGTGGGGCAGAAAGATATTTAGTCAGCCTCCAATGGTCTAAGTTCAAGTCCAAGATGAGAGAGGTGTACCTCAGCTATGAGCGACAACACGAGGAAAACCCAAATAATCACCTTTTATGCCATGTTGCCTCAGGAGGACCCCCAAAGGCAGGAGATAAATTGAAAATAAAATGGGGCCAAGGATGGAGCTCTGTGGTACACCCCATTTTAGATCCACCCAAGTCAAAGATGCCTCCCCTAATTTTACGCAGAAACTCATGACAGGTCGGAACGTATCCACTCCAGTACCAACCCAGTTATCCCTACCCATTTCTGCAAACGATCCAAAAAGATCGTACGGTCAACCTTATCTAAAGACGCAGATAAATCCAAGAATAACACAACAACAACATCCGCCATATCACAAGTCATAAGAATAGCATTATGGACCATGAGAAGAGCAGGCTCCGTGCTATGCCCGGGCCTAAAACCCGATTTAAAAGTCTCCCAAAGTTCATGCAGAAGCATCCAGGATGGACAACCGTTTTTTTTCTGAGTTGTCAGAACAACACCATCGCTGAGACTGCCATTAATCTGTTTCCCTGGTGTGTAGACTGGTTTTTTCATCACAAGTCTCTAATGTTGGGGTGGTATCTCACTGAGGTCTTTCTTTACAATAGCTGTCAAAGGTCTTCGATCTATTTCATCTACAGAACTTGATCTCTGATCAGCGAATTATGAAGTTGCACGTTCTTGCCTTTAACTTCAAATTCGTCAGAAAGACATCAAAGCTTATATCCTGCTGCTGAAAATGTGCGTGAAACATGAACCTCTCGAATGTCTCACCTTTCTTTGGTGTTCAACAAACTTTTGCAACACCGTGTCAAGCTTGTCCCAGTCGTCCACTTCTTGAAAGACAAAGATATTTGAACACCTCCACAGCTCGAGGTCCAACAACAGTAAGTAACAGGACGGTCTTGCACACATCAGGCTTGCTATCCAGTCCAACAGCTTGCAATACAGCATGAACCATTGCTTGAACAAACGCCATTCACAATCCACATTTCCAGTCCAAACAGCAGCATCTGGAGGCCTTAAGCTTGGTTTATGCTTGACACATTCACTTTCCGCGCGGTGATGCGGCTCGCGGATGGAACGCGTTTGACAACTCGCAGCGTTTATGGTTCGTGCGGCTCGTCTCTGCGGTGAGCCAATATTCTCCCAAACTGAACGGGGCAGCTTGGAGCTCTACGGCATGCATCCAACACTACACCATAGTAGAAGTAGAAATGACTGTTTACAACACGGCATTCCAGCATTTTTAACAGCGTCCTCGTCTTTTCCGACAGTGCGAGCTATTTCTCTCCAAGAATTATTAACAACATGGTGATCACGGTGATCTCTGAGAGCTGAATCATACAAATGTCTGTATTTACCAACCTCTGCCATACTAGTTCTTGCCGGTCCGCCATGTTTTTCCGCGTCCGTCCGCGTGGTTAGAAAATTTCCGAGGTGCGCGTTGTGGAAATCTTGGTCCATGCGGAGACGCGGTGGAGGGGCGTGGTTGTTAAAATTACGCAAAATGATGCAACTTTTCCGCGCGGAGCCGTGCGGACCTCGCGGACGCGTCAAGCATAAACCAACCTTTACACTGTCTATGGGGACCCCACTCCTGATACCATAGGCCACAGCATGTTTAATCTCAACCAGAGACATCGATTTCAGCAGACCGTTCCCGTTCAGATGATTTTAGCAAACCTGACCCAGATTGTCAGAAGACTGGTGGCAGTTAAAAGAAAAAAATTATGAAGATAACTTAACGGCTGTATTGTTTTTATTGCTGTGATCGCATCACTCTTTTCTTCCTTCTTACCTGTCTTCCCTACTTCCATTAATGTCACAAAGTATCCCCAACACGTTTCCAGCTTCAAGTGTGTGTGTTTGTGATTTTTACAGGGTGTGCATCAAGCAGGAGTCCAGGGCAGGATTTGGATTGGAATGAAGCCGGCTGGCAACCCAACAAGATCCCCTTCACTGCAACTTCTGGACCCCGAAATGCTGCTGCAGACCTAGACTGTGATGTACCAGCTAAGTTCCTGGAGCTCTTCCTGACTGATGAGCTGCTTGATCATATTGTGCATCAAACCAATCTGTATGCAAGTCAGTATTTTCAAGCACACCCTGACCTTCCTCATCATAGCAGAGGTAATGCTTGGAAGCCAGTGTCGGTCTCAGAACTGAAAACTTTCTTTGGACTAACTTTCCTGACCGGCTATGTCAAAAAGCCAAGCACTGAAATGTACTGGAGTGTGGACGAGGTGGATGCCACGCCTTATTTCAATAGAACCATGTCAAGGAACAGGTTTGAGATTATATGGAAGTTTCTGCATTACAATGACAACAATGCAAATCTGGATGGGATGGACAAAATGTACAAAGTCCGCCCAGTGTTAGATTACATTGTGGGAAGGTTCAGGCAGATGTATCAGCCAGACAAAAACATTTGCATTGGTGAGGGTATGATGCTGTGGCGAGGGTGCCCATCTTTCAGGGTGTACAGCTCTCAAAAGCCTGTGGAATATGGAATCAAGTCCTACATATTGTGCGACTCTGCCACGGGTTATTGTTTCAACATGAGGCCTTATTTTGGGGAAGATAGTAGTTTGCCAGACACCGTGTTTTCTCTTCTTGATCGCCTTTCAGGTCACGGCTATACACTGTATATGGATAACTTCTACAATTCTGTAGCATTGTGTGAGCGCTTACTGGAAGCACAGACCAATGTCTGTGGAACACTGAGGTGGAATAGGGGCGAGCCTCAGGTCATCAGGGATTTGGTAAAAAACGATATAGGGACTGGGGATAAAGTTGTGCGGCACAATGACAAAGTCATGGTAGTAGCATGGCAGGACAAACGATTAGTGAAGATGGTGACAACCTGCCACCAAGATGGGATGCAGAAGGTTGATGTGTGGCAGAAGGGGCACAAAGACAAGGTTGCTCAGTTCAAGCCAGAGTGTGTTGTTGCATACAACTCTCACATGAATGGAGTGGCTAAGTTGGACCAAAACATTTCCTACTACCCCTTCATCCGCAGGTCGCTGAACTGGTCCAAGAAGTTTGTAGCCTACCTGTTCCAAATGTGCATGTTTAACGCCTATATCCTGTACCGAGCCAGAAACCCAGGGGGATGTAACACACTTTTGAAGTTCATTCGTAGTGTAGTGAAGTCCTGGACCTTGAAGGGACATGAGCGGAAAGGGAGTGAGGTGAGGGAACAGGTAGAGGAAGAGGAAGGAGCAGGTGTTGAGGATGGGGACTTGAAGGACGTCCGACATACACCTAGAGCACCCTATAACACTGACCCAGAGAGCAGGCTAGATGGAGACCTGGGCAGACACAAACTCTGTTACCTGAAACCCACCAGTAAGAAGTTGAAACCAACAAAGA
Source organism: Nothobranchius furzeri (assembly GCF_043380555.1). Classification (NCBI taxonomy): domain Eukaryota; kingdom Metazoa; phylum Chordata; class Actinopteri; order Cyprinodontiformes; family Nothobranchiidae; genus Nothobranchius; species Nothobranchius furzeri. The sequence continues at coordinate 99,504,235 of NC_091742.1, read as the reverse complement.
GGTGTAGGGTCTGCATACGCAGAGGAACTCGCAGAGAGACAAAAATGATGTGCAGGGCCTGTTGTGTCCCTTTGCATGCTGGACAGTGTTATATAGATTACCACACTAAAGAGAAATACTCTGTGCAGGGGTAGACAGACACACACATATATTTGTATGTATATGTTTGTGTGTGTAGCGTAAGAAAGCCATGGAATGCAAAGGTCATCTCCACTTCGCTGGAGAAGCCGTGCTTTCCAAACCAAAACATGCTCTGTTTATGACCTTGCCATCTGTGAACCGTCGTAACAAAATCTCTTTCTCTTACCATGTTCTGCAATTTACAAGACTTCAAGAAGAACAGTTTCTCCAACTTTAATAAAAGGATCATATTCTGTTTTATACAATGGGACTATGTTAACTTCTCCTACTTTTGTCTGTACTCTAAATGGTCCGGCCTCAACGGACCCTTAGAACAGAGGGCCGCCGCCAGCCAAAATGCTAAATTAACACCTCTTGGGAAACCAAGCCAGTTCATTCAGTGGAATGCTTTAGCGGCATCGAACCATCCTTTTTCTGAACCAAACAACTACTGTTTGTTTTGACCTGCAACAACTTCATCAGATGTAAAACGACCCGCCAACTTCCAGCAGAAGTACCAGGGGGTATCGCTTTACCAGCAGCGCATGTTCAGAAGGAACTCTGAGAACTCTCATCACAAGGGTATCGTTGCTCTGCACACTGGTGTTGGATGGGTTAAGGTTAATTTAATAGCCGGCTGTGATCACAAGCAACAACAGAGTAGTTCCCGCTGCTTCTTCGGGAAACAGCGCAAAAAAAAATCAATAAAACTTGGGATCTTGTAGGCGTGGCGCTGGGATTTCAGCCGTGGCGAGCCGCCGCGGCTACGCTATGTAAGGGAAACACTAGACCCAGTGTGTCACTTTTAATGGTATCTCCTCGAGCTTCTTACAGGTGTTTTCAGGGGTTCCGCAGGGCTCGGTATTGGGCCCGCATTTATTTACCACCTGTGTGAATGACCGTTGTTTTGACTGTTCACAGTGCTTTATTTCATTTTTATGCTGATGACACAATCATTTACAGTAGCAGAGAAACTATTCATCAGACCTTTGAATACCTGCAGGATGCCTTTGATATTGTACAATCCCGGCTATTTTATTTGAAGCTTGTGTTGAATGCAAGTAAAAGTAAATAAGATTGACATCCAAAGTTTAGCTAGGAAACTTAGGTTAAAGCTAGGGTTCTATTGTAGGAATAGGGCTTGCTTTTCTTTTGCAGCAAGGAAGAAACTGGTTGAGGCCACTTTTCTGTCTCTTACGGACTCTGGTGATTTTTTTATATTTTTATATTTTCACCAACTAGATTCAGTTTATCATGGAGCACTGAGATTTATTACAAGGTGTAAACGTCGTACACATTGTTGCGCTCTGTATAATCTAGTCCAGTGGCCTTCATTAGCTCAGCGCAGGCTAACCAGGTGGCGACTTTAAATACACAGCCATCATCGGGATGTTGCCTCCTTACTTATGTAGGCTTCTGTCTTTCAAGACCAGCACTCGTTCACTTTGGTCTAATGCTAATCTCCAGCTAGCTGTGCCTAGAGCTTGTACAGAATTAGGTAAACAAGCATTTAGGATGTCTGCTACATCAGCCCGGGACCAGCTACAGATTCACCTGAAACTAGAAAACCCGGTCTCTTAAGTGGCTAGTAAAGGAACAGGAAGCGAGCACAATCGGACCCTGTCCCTGCCTCCAAAAATAGGAAACGTCTATGGTGCCTATGGTGGTTGTCAAGACGAAAACTTCCATTCCTTAATGTTGGTCGAATCACTGAAACATCAATGCGTCATGTCTAGTATGTTTATCCCATTGTATGTGTGTGTATGAAGGTGTGTGTGTGTACGTGTGCGTGCACGGCAGGGTCACCGGAGTTGGATCAACACTGAGGTTTTGGGTCCAGTGGACTCATGTAGTCACTCTCGGTGTGGGTGTTGATTCGGCACTGGTAATTTTGCTGTGAGTGCATATTCATGTGTGTGTGTGTGTGTGTGTGTGTGTGTGTGTGTAATTGTATATGTATACTCACACATATATATATGTTATCTACAAATTTTGGTTGAACCGTTTGTAATGTCAAAATTTTATGTTTTTACTTTCATTGTTTTTATTAACCTTTTTTTCTTTCTTATAAACTGTATTTTTATATGACTTTTTTTGGCGGCATTCTTGACCAGGGCACCTTTGCAAAAGAGACTTGATCTCAAAGGATTTCCCTGGTTAAATAAGGGTTAAATAAAAAAAGATCGTGTTTCTGTAAAGTTTGGGTATTGTCTCAGGTTGTATTACTTGAATAATCATTTATCTACAGTTATTCTGTATAATCATTAGTCGTAGATATATAGTAATAAATTGCTTTTGTAAACTATATATTTGCTTCTGTGTCAAATTATTGATAAGTGACTTCCTGGGATGGTCGCCGCCTAAGCAGACACGCTTTACCAAGCTCCGACAATCTCTGAACTACAACCCTGTTTTAAGTTGTGTATTTGATATCCAAGGGCGCAGACTTACTTGTCTTTAAAGCAGAATATGCCTGGTCCAACAAAAAATACAAAGGACAAAGGGAGGTCGGCAACTCAGACAAAGCTTTCCGAATTTGGGAGACCTAGCAAAGAGGCTAATTCCACTGAAGAAACTAGCATTAGCAACGTGGCTAGCGCTGGACTGGCCGAAACGCCGCCTGAAACCTTGAGGGAACATGCTGGCGCTAGCAATGAACTCAGGCTTGTCAAGGAGGAAATTCTGAGGGCGGAGGGTGAGCTCAGATCTGAGTTTATGGGCAAACTGAACGGCATTTTGAAGGTGGCGGAAGAAACGGCTAAGCAGCTATCTGACTGCACCAACAGAGTTGGCCAAGCCAAAACGTGTCTTTCCGGGGTTGAGGATGATTATTTCGTATTAAAAGAAACGGTGGACAAGCTGGAGCAGAGACACCAAACCCTCGAGGATAAGCTTGTGAATATGGAAACGAGGTCTCGCTTGAACAACGTGCGCCTTGTCAATCTACCCGAGGGGGCAGAGGTTCCAGACCCCTGTGCATTTCTACAGAGCTGGCTTCCAGATGCATTGGATATGCAACTGCGGGCACCTATAGTGCTGGAGCGAGCCCACCGCATTGGGCCAAAACAAGGGCACCGGAGATCCTCCAAGACCCCTAATAATGAAGTTCCAGAACTACAAACAGAAGGTCGCCTTGATGGATGCTGCAAAAAGGAAGAAGGACATTTTCTACAAGAATATTCGTGTGAGGCTTCACCAGGACTTGGCTACCGAGGTACACAAACAGAGGAAGCAATATGACTGTGCGCAAACAACTGTGGGAGCTGGGACTGAGACACGGAATAAGATCGCCCTCTACAGTGCTGGTAATGTATGGAGGTGGAACACTGACTTTTAACAAGCCGTCAGAAGTCGAGGATTTCATACACAAGGTCAAAGGGAAACGATCTGATTAATAGGTTGGAACTCCTGGTTTTTTAAACATTATCGAAGTGTACTGTTTAATACAAGGTAATTGAGCTTATAGTCCTGTTCAGACATCAATGCTAACCATGTCCAACTAATATAGTTGTTCTCTGTTTTATAACGGCCGCTTTATTTCGCCTCATACAGTCAAATAAGCTGTATTTATATAGTGGTTTGGGCCTGCTTCGCTGTTTTCCCCGTGGGTCAGGCTAATGTTAAGAACAGCCTGTAAAACTTTCAGTTACATTGCAGTTGACTATCTTTAAGTCTGCGCACAACAATATATTTAACAGGTGACAAAATCTTATGGAGAAGGTAAGCTTTAGGAATATCTCTGCTTGGTTTTGTGTATTGGTTTTGTTGTTTTTTGTTTGTTTTTTTTTCTTTTCCAGTGGCGTACCATAACACCAAGGGTGATTGATCTTGGATCTGTCGCTAGAGGTTAAAGAAAGTTAACATGATTGGGGGGTACAACAACCTAAGGTGGAGGAGGGGGTTGTTTTTTGGTTCTGAAGTTCAGCCAGTTTGTGGCTTTGTGGTTCTGTGGTCAATCTTGCCCAGTCAAACAGCCTACCAGAATTACATTTTCCCTTCTCTTGTCAAATGTCACAGAGTGTGAAGCTTAAATTTATGTCCTGGAATTGTAGAGGTTTACAGAAAATTAAAAAGATTAAACAAGTCATGAATAGATTAAAGGGGCATTATGGAAGTGTGACAGCCAAAACATGTATAGAAATAATAAATGTCTTCTTCATACATTCTCCTGCAATGCCCTGGTCCTGTAGAATGAGCCCTGGCATTTTTACTGTGATTGCCTGTTTTTCTGTAAAATCACAGAAAAAGAGAGATGCTCGGGTCGAGCAGGCTGCTTCATGCGCGTTCACACTCAGGCATCGCCCGTAGCATTTGCTATCTGTAGCTTTAGCAGCAGAGAGAGAGGCAGTGCCACTTTGTCGCTGTTCCTAATGCCTAGTGACAAAGCTAGCTACATTTCTGAGGGCGCACCCAGTAAGATGTTGGGCTCTCGTGTAGAAGACCTGGGTTCGATTCTTGATGTGAACATAGTTTATTTAGAGTTTCTTTTTTACATTAATGGTATATTTTTTTACAGTAAGATGCCCAAATTTTTATTTGAGACACGCCGAACGGCATTGATTTCACAGATAAAAAAGATGTGGGTTCAACTTTCATTTTGGAACAATTTTTCAAGAGCATGCAGGAGGATTGAAGCATCTTAAACCTTTGTCGGCTGTGCTGAAGAGAAAGGTACAGAACCAAATTATTAAATTAATTAGCTGTGTGTTCTCCTTTCCTCTGTCCTCCGGGCCACACACACACACACACACACACACACACACACACACACACACACACACACACACACACACACACACACACACACACACACGGGACTGTCTCAGCTGTTATTTTCGTTAAGGAGTGTTGTTACGGTTGCCAGTCTGGCCAGGGAAGAGCAGGAGCCAGGATCACCCAGCTCTGGTGAAACAGCCTGACACCGCCCCTCCTCCTCCCCCTCTCTCCTGGGCTGCTGAGGAGCACAGCTGAGCTGAATCTTCCTTGATTGCCAACACATGTATAAAAAGGCTGTGCCTTTAGCAGTCTGGAAGGCAGCAGTGCAGGGGTTCTGCTGTCCTCCTGGTGTTTGGTTTGGTTTCAACCCCTTTCGTTTAGATTTGTTTGAGTTTTAAACTGTAGTAGTTTTTAACACTAAGTGATAAGTTTTGGATGATCCAGTGGGACCTTTTTGGCTGTTTGGTTTTAAGGTTAACTTTGTTTGTGGCAATTTTACTGAGCTCTGTTTTAAACACCTTTCGTTGTGGTAAAGCTTTTAAAATAAGTTTTTACCAGGTGTTTTTAGTCAGTGGATTGTTTTGGAACTTTTATCAACTTCAGGATTTTAAAACACCTTCTGTTCGGTTAAGCTTTTAATACAAGTTTTAACCAGGTGTTTTATAGTTGATAATTTGCTGTGTAATGTTAACCTTTTTCAGAGTTTTAGAGAGTTCTGTTTGTTTTGCATTATTTTTATAATGCACCGTCGTCATCTGTTTGTGCGTTTTTAAAACCTTTTTGTTACAATGAAACCCTTTTAATATCCACTGTCCAGTCTTATGTTACCCCCATCCTTCACATTTTTACAACACCTGTCGGGGTTTGTAACATAAATGGGGGCTCGTCCGGGATTATTTTTTTTATAACAAAAGACCGTGAAGGAATGCAAAAATCCCCTGGTGGTGGTGTTTTAATGGTGTTTTATTTGTTTTAAATGTTTTAAGCAACAGATGGTGTTATGGATGACTGGCGGGTGTTCCTGGTGGCCCCGCCCCCGCAGGAGGATCCAGCCAAGCATGAAAGAAGTGGACCCAGAGATGACACCACAGGCAGGCTCAGGTGTTGCACCTATTGGGTTAGTGTTGGTGATTCAGTTCACCATCTCGGGAGCACCCCAGGAAGGGCAGTGGCTAACCCCCCTCCCTTCGCTGGTTTGTATGTGCATCAGCACATGTGCTTAATCTGCCCGCCCGCGACGTGCATGAAGATTGGGATTTTTAAATAGCCTGTTTTTGTTTTTTATCTGGGGTTCTCTTATTTTTTAATCCTGTTGAGATTTTGTCCCTTCGTCACCCTTCAGAGTCTTCGTCCCTTTGCCCCTTTGAGAGTCTTTGTCCCTTCGCCCCTTTTAGAGTCTTCGTCCCTTCGCCCCTTTGAGAGTCTTCGTCCCATCGCCCCTTAGAGAGTCTTCGTCCCTTCGCTCCTTTGAGAGTCTTCATCCTTTCGCTCCTTTGAGGGTCTTCGTCCCTTCGCCCCTTTGAGAGTCTTCGTCCCTTCGCTCCTTTGAGGGTCTTTGTCCCTTTGCCCCTTTGAGAGTCTTTGTCCCTTCGCCCCTTTTAGAGTCTTCGTCCCTTCGCCCCTTTGAGAGTCTTCGTCCCTTCGCTCCTTTGAGAGTCTTCATCCTTTCGCTCCTTTGAGGGTCTTCGTCCCTTCGCCCCTTTGAGAGTCTTCGTCCCTTCGCTCCTTTGAGGGTCTTTGTCCCTTCGCCCCTTTGAGAGTCTTCGCCCCCGCCCTTCAAGAGCCTTCGTCCCTTCGCCCCTTTGAGAGTCTTCGTCCCCTCATCCCCCTATCCTTCACTTTTTAACAACATCTGTCGGGGACGTAACAAGTGTGCACGTACAGCATGCGCGCCTCGTGCACGAGCCTACTATTGAAGCTGCCATTACGCTTTTGGCCTGAGGGGGCAATCGCGAGCATAAAAATTCAAAACTCCGTAAAGTCTCTTTAAGAGACTCGGGTTCAAATACATCGACATATACACTGGACATTTCATTTCCATCGGCTCCAATAAAACGTTTTTGTGCCAAAATGGGAGGTGGCCACCACCGCCATTTTGACCGTGTCATAGGTTCCGTCAAGCCCAGACAATTCCACAAAAGGGAAGAGAGGAGGAGCTGAGGGTGGGGCAGTAAGGCTGGGATCAACTGACGACACCCGGTCGAACTAGCTACAAGCTAACCTGAAGCTAACCCAAAACTAACGCGGAGGTGGGAGCTAAGCTAACAAAGGTAGCAACCTAGCTACAACCAGAGTTGACTGTGCACAACACCAGAGCTTCTGAGTCAGAGATACGCCGGGCTGACCGCTGGGTAAAATGGGGTGGAAGACAGAGGTCTCCCGCAAGCTGCTGAAAGCCGGCAGCCTGCGCAGCAGACAGAAGCCGCAATCAGACAGAGATGCGCTGAGCTGCGGGGAGGGGAGAAATGGGTGGAAAACATCGGTCTCCTGAGAGCTCCACAAGCCGATAGTGGGAACCCAGCTCCACCAACATGTTGTATTTCAACCCATTTTCTAAAGTGCAGCATTATGCTAAATGCACTGGGTTTTACCCTATTACATTTACATTTCATGGTTAAACAGTACATGTTAAAATCTAATCTCAGCTCGGCAGTGACCTAAAATACATAAATATAATTTTACTTACCGAAATAAATGAAGTGGAGACTCCTTGGACACTCTATTAGTGCAATTAATGCCACAGCAAGTCATTTTGTCCAACAATTGCACAAAAATATCCAAAAAGAACGCACAAACGCTACAACTAATGGTCTAAATTGAGAGACTGAAAATGGCAGAACAGTTTCCAGGCGAGACCGAGGCTCTACTGAGGCCTTTCCCCGGAGCTAGCTCTGTGGTCACGTGGGTCTGATGCTCATTAATTATACAGAATTTTAGGCTTTTAATACACTTAAACAGAAGAGTGAGAAAAACATTCACCCCCCTCAGAGTTGTCATGAGTGTAAACTAGATCATTTAAACCTAAAACATGTTCTGGTACCAGGCTGTAAACATGTTTATTTCTGCTGTGAAATTGGTATTTTTAACATGGGAGTCAATGAGGATTTGCTCGCTTCTGACACCAGCCCCTAGTGGATGAGGGTGGAACTGCAATTTTTGGTACTTCCAGGTTGGGCTCAATTTTTGAGCCGCATTGTGGGGGCTTGTTCAAATATCATATTTTTACAGGAGACTCATACTGTTAAAGAACATCATATTAAAACAAGTAGAAGATGGCAGGGACTGTTTATACAGCCTCATTCAATTCACAGGCGCGTGGAGTCCCCCCTATCCATAGCCCAGTTCCTTTTCAAGTGTCAAATACAATTGAAGATAAATGTGGCAGATATTTAATCTTACAGGGCTCATTGCTTGATGTTAGTCTGAATCTAGTAAATGTTTATGGTCCAAATGTGGACGACCCAACCTTCTTCACTGACCTCTTCCTGACTCTTTCCTCCCTCCCAGGCGCATGTGTAATTGCAGGGGACTGGAACTGCACATTGGACCCAGCCAGGGACCGTTCCACAGGGGTTGACCAAACACATACTAAAAGTAGGACAACTATTAAACACTTTTTAAAGGAGCTCAGTTTGATCGATGTGTGGAGGCATTGTAAGCAGGACGAAACCGTGTATTCCTGTTTCTCTGGAGTATATAAAACTTTTTCTAGAATTGATTATTTTCTGGTCTCAGCTACACTAATTTCTAAACTAGATGACTGTTTTTATGACGTTATACTGCTTATTATCTGATCACAGACCATGCGGATTTACGTATATAGATAAAGCTCATGTAAGAGATCCACCCAGGTGGAGTCTAAATCCAAAATGGTTATTAGATGATAACTTTGTAAAATATATTGGGGAGGTAATAGATAATTATTTTAAAGATTACACAACCGAAACAATAACGGTAATTAAATGGGATGCCTTTAAGGCTGTTGTGAGGGGACATATCAAAAACTATCCCTCTTCTAAATCTAGAGATTACCACAAAAAAAGATTACAATTGGAATCCAAAATAACAACCCTTCAGAATTTGGTGAGTAACAACTACACAGCTAAGGCAGAGAAGGAATTATTAACTCTAAAGCCTGAATGTAATAAATGTCAGCTGACAGGGCTGCCACTGATATTATTAGGCTTAATCAAACCTTTTATGAATACGGAGAGAAAGCTGGGAAACTACTAGCATGGCAAACCAAACAAATGGAATCAAGGAAAGTAATAACTTCAATCAGCAAAAGTAATGGGATGTTAGTACCCGGCCCTGTTGAGATCAACAAAGAATTCAGAGAATTTCATGACAAATTATATGATTCAGAGGTGCAAAATAATCCTAATATTCAGAATGTGTTCTTGGACGACCTGGAAATCCCGCAGATTCCAAACGAGTTTGTAGAAATATTAGAAGAAGACTTGAAAGAAAAGGAAATTGATAAGGCTAAGATATGAGGGCAAACAAGATGCCAGGTCCTGACGGCTTCTCAGTAGACTTTTATAAAAAACATTAACTCTAAATTGCTTAAATCCCTTTTAGAAATGTTTCTGGAGGCCTTTCAATGTGGAAACCTCCCAACATCATTGACAGCAGCACTGATAACACTGCTGCCAAAACCTGGAAAACCAAATAACTCTTGTGGAAACATGAGACCAGTTAGTTTATCGAATGCTGATTTGAAAATTCTATGTAAAGTTTTGGCAAGGAGGCTTCAAGAGACATTACCTTATGTAATTCACAGAGATCAAAACGGGTTTATCCTTGGATGACAGTGGTTTCATAATGTTAGAAGAGTTCTTAACATTATTCAGGGTCTGGAGGAAACCTCAGATAAAGCCCTCCTATCTTTGGATGCCGAAAAGGCTTTCGATAAGCTGGAGTAGCCTTACCTTTTTAATGTTCTGGAACATTTTGGGTTTGGGAACAATTTCATAAAATGGCTTCAATTACTGTATATAAATGCAACAGCTAAAATTATAACAAATAGAACATCTCACAGCCAAATAAAATAAAGAGGGAATGTCGTCAGGGCTGCCCGCTCTCGCCTCTTCTGTTCACTTTAGCAATTGAACCGCTGGCAATAGCTATAAGGAATAATGCAGCGATAAATGGTACATGCTTTTCTAACTGTGAGCACAGGGTAGCACTATACGCTGATGATATTATCTTGTTTGTTTCACACTTGAGGAAGACTATTCCAACTATTTTAGATCTGATTAGCGCATTTGGTAAAATCTCACGCTGTATAATAAACAATACAAAATCCTCTATCCTACTGCTTAGTGAGAAAGAAGCTGAAAAACCAACTCCACAAGTACTGGCCTTTAAAATAGTGGACCATTTCACATATTTAGGGATAGAAATTAGGCGTAAGTTGAATTTGATTGTTAGATCTAATTATGAACTCCTAATGAATGACATAACAGGATTAGCAGACAGGTGGATGCCTTTACCTCTGTCTTCGATTGGCAGAAATAGTCTTATAAAAATGAATATACTCCCCAAAATACTATATGTTTTTCAAAATGTGCCTTTACCTCCAGCAGCTGAGTTTTTTGGGAAAGTTAAAAAGCTGTTTACTGAATTCATATGGAAAAATGCTAAAGCTAAGATTCAGTTCCATGCTGTCGTTCTTTTTTTAAAACACAGAAACAGTTTCGTTACCTGTTTTGTCGCTACGTTTCGTCTGCGGCTGCAGACTTCCTCAGCCTGACGCTGATGGTGGCGTCACTTCCTTCTCCGTTTATCCGCAGGCAGCAGAGGACGTTGTCGCCCTCTGCTGCCCGCTTTCCCCTCTCCGACGATGCAGTCCCATGGGTGGACCAACGTGTAAACTCCATTGTCCCTGTTCATGGTCCCACATCCACATCTCCTTATCTCGATTGCTTCTTTAATCCGTCTTTTGTATTTTTGTTGTTCGGTGTTTATGATCCTTGTGTTGTCCCAGTCCATTATATTGTGAAGGACAGAAGACGGGAGTTGCCGGATTCTGAGGGCGTGGTGATTGGACACCGGCTGGTCCTTGTTATGGGTAATGAGGCCGGAGAGGACAAAAGGGTGACAGATCTACCGAGTTGGTGTGTGTGGTCGACCTGTCATTGTGGCATCGGATTCTGGGGGGTGGGGTCATTCGCAGTCGTTTAGGGCTGACGGCGACGAAGATAGTTGTGCAGGTGGGCAGTGTTCCAGCGCTAGGAGGGAAGGCTTGACGCCTTCTTTAGGTAGCGAGGGCTGGGAGTATTTGGGTGCAAGGAACCACGCCGACATCTGCCGCCACAGACTCTGGCAGTTGGACTTAAGTTGTGGATTTACCCGCCGTCCTCGCAAGCTGCATCCCGGGGCGTTGGATGGTGTCGGAAGCTCAGACCCCGGGGAGGGGGTCATATCAACAGGGACAGCTAAGTACCGCTGCTTGTTTTGTTTATGCTGGACAGCTGGTTTTATCATGAGGGAATTTGGCCGTAGTGTTTTATTGTTGATTGTATTAATAAAGGATGTCTTTTTATAAGTCGCTGCCTACTGGTGTTTTTGGGTTCTGACTGGAGGGCAAGATATTCTGCCCGTGCTCCCACTGAAACTTATATTACAATATGGTTTTCTCTTGTGCAGTGATCTGTTACGGCTGACTTCTTTATTGTGCTTTCTGCTTCTTCTTTTGCTGCCCTTGTGTGTTTGACTTGTTTCTTTCTCGCACTCCTTTCTGTGTTCTATTGTTCGTGTGTTGAGTTGGCGTCCGGTTTCTCCTATGTGTGTTTTATTGCAGAGTTTGCATGGGATTTCGTAAATGACTCCACATTTAAGTCCAGCTGGTATTTTGTCTTTTGGGTGTACTAGTCTGTTTCTAACTGTTGTGTATGGCTTTGTTGGTGTGTTTATGTTGTGTTTTTTCATTGTTGCTCTTATTTCTTCTGTTATGCCTCTGATGTATGGTAGGGTTATCACTGGTTCTGGTTCTTGTCTTTCTGGGTTTCTGGTTCTTTGCTTTGGTTGTTCTTTTCTTTCTGTTGTTGTTTGTTGTTTTCCTTTGTTTATTGCCCATGTCGGGTATCTGCAGGTCTTTAAAGCGTGTTGTATGTGTTTGTCTTCTTGTTTACGGTCTCTCTCTTCTGTTACCATGTTTGCTCGGTGATATAATGTTCTGATTACTGACATGTTGTGTATGGTGGGGTGTTCTGATGTCCATAATAGATATTGGTCTGTGTGTGTTGGTTTCCTGTATGTGTTTATGTTTAGGGTCCCGTCGGTCTGCCTGGTTATGTTCATGTCCATAAAAGCTATGCTGCCTTCTGTTTCTGACTCCTATGTGAACTTTATGTTGCCTGTGTCGTCAATGTTATTTAAGTGTTGTGTTAGTGTTGCTGTTTGTCCTTTTGGTATGATTTCCAGCATGGGACCGCATCGTCGGAGAGGGGAAAGCGGGCAGCAGAGGGCGACAACGTCCTCTGCTGCCCGCGGATAAATGGAGAAGGAAGTGACGCGCCACCATCAGCGTCAGGCTGAGGAAGTCTGCAGCCGCAGACGAAACGTAGCAGAAAAAAAGGTAACAAAACTGTTTCTGTGTTTTAAAAAAGAACGACAGCATGGAATTAGAACCACGACACAGCAAGAACACACCTAAGATGTTCTAAGATTCAATTGTCTTTTATTACACAAGCGGCCGAAATGAGTTTCCTCCATAGGGTGGCCGGGCTCATCCTTAGAGATAGGGTGAGGAGCTCGGACATTCGGGGGGGACTCGGAGTAGAACCGCTGCTCCTTGAGTATTTCATTAGCATATATTATGTATGCAATTGATTATATGTGGAACATATATCATGATCAGCATTATTCCTTTGGTGATAGGATAGAATACAAATGAAGACATTTGGTCAGATTCAGATGATATAACATTGTAAAGGCAAATGTATTTGACTTTTTTTTCAAGACTTTTGAAGAAATTGCTTGAAAATAACAGAAATATTCTAACTGATGGAAAAATTAGCTGTCTTTAACTAAACTGAACACAGGTCTGTGGAACGGAATAAATGTTTATCCAGCAGGTGGCGCTAGCGCACCTTTACGCTGGTCACGGACCACCGGAAGCAGCAGAAACCGGAAGCTGCTAGCAGAGCTAGCTTGTTGTTGTTGTGGTGTGTGAGGAGAAGATTTGAGGCTCTGCAGTAAAAATGTCTTCACTTCAGTCTCTGGGAGAGTTGATCAGCTAAAGCGACTAACTGCTGCTGCTGCAGAAATCTTCTCACCAGGCTGTGGAAACTTTCTTCTCCTCCTCAACAACTTGGTGGAGTTCTTTCCAGAAGCAGAGAAGCTATTCTGCGGTCTTCGTGACAATCGGAGCTCCAGAAGCAGGTGATGGGTGAGAAAAGCTTTTCTCTAGACTTCCTGCCCTCTGGATCTGCTGCTGTTCCTTTGGCCTCTCTGAGAAACGCGCTCGTTTTGCTGCTTTCATCAGATTGAAGAGGTTCCCTCTATCAGACTCGCTCATCTGAGTTGGTCATGATGCAGGATCGCTGCTCGCTCTCTCATCCATCCTGCTCACACTCTCCGACGGAAAAGGCCCGAATCTGAATGTGACTCTGGAGGAAAAAGCGGTTAGCTCTAGTCCGTGAACTCTGGTGAGCAAAGGTCCTCTTTTCCAGACTGGATGTGTCCTCAGCTGATCAGAACCAAAGCGTTGGATCTTTAATCTCCTGCGTTGTTCTGAAGCAGCATCTTAATCAGCTCTCCTGCTTTGTTTCTATTGCAGCTGTTAGCTAAACACGGCTAAAGAAAACCTGCTACCACTTCAGGATCATCCATCAGCTGGGACTGCTTCATCAGCATGGACGCAGGTACTGGTGTGTGTGTGTGTGTGTGTGTGTGTGTGTGTGTGTGTGTGTGTGTGTGTGTGTGTGTGTGTGTGTGTGTGTGTTCTGGACAGCATGGACACAGGTACTAGTGTGTGTGTGTGTGTGTGTGTGTGTGTGTGTGTGTGTGTGTGTGTGTGTGTGTGTGTGTGTGTGTGTGTGTTCTGGACAGCATGGACACAGGTACTGGTGTGTGTGTGTGTGTGTGTGTGTGTGTGTGTGTGTGTGTGTGTGTGTGTGTGTGTTCTGGACAGCATGGACACAGGTACTGGTGTGTGTGTGTGTGTGTGTGTGTTCTGGACAGCATGGACACAGGTACTAGTGTGTGTGTGTGTGTGTGTGTGTGTGTGTGTGTGTGTTCTGGACAGCATGGACACAGGTACTAGTGTGTGTGTGTGTGTGTGTGTGTGTTCTGGACACTACAGACTCTCTTTGGTTTCGGATTCTCATCTTAATCTTGAGTCCCTCATCAGGAAAGTGTCCAGAACCATTAGGGCCAACCTCAGCTGCCTCCCTCTCATCACAGACAGACAGATGTGCTTTATTGATCCGAGGCTGGGAAATAGCCGTGTAGCAGCAGCGTTACACACATTGTCGTAAACACGGCCGTTGCGGTTGGATTTACGGTGAAGATGACGGAGGCAGCATAAGGTGGAGGTAGCAACAGTTTATTCCAGCACATGCCAAACAAAGCATCCCTCTCATCTGTTTCTGCAGCCTTAAAACGTTTCAGCCGTCACCTGGACTAAACCATCTTCCACCCACAGGGGAGTTTAACCACTACCTCTTCAATCTGTTATACCACCTATTCAACCATTTTAAGTACAAAACACTTTTCTAGCTACTTTTATTAAGATTTTTAATACATATAAATTTTACAACAACAAGAAACTACATATAAAACCCACCACACCCTCCTCCTATGGCCTCTCCGGAACCTTAGCAGAGTGTCTGGACCCTGAGGGAAACATTTGCCCAAACACCCTGTAGAGGACAAAGAAACAGGTGAGAAACACTTCAGCAACCTCTTTGCACTCACTTCCTAAATTCAAATGTACACTGCCTTTGCTTAAAGCTGAAGATCAGTAGACCTTTTTCCCCATTAACAATCCTCTGTCCTCACAGGCAGTCACCACAATTCTCCACGAGGAGCGCCTGTGCAGGACCTGGAACAAAGGCCACATCCTAATTATTAAAATGCTAAATACTCAATTATAAACTTCTTGATGTGCAAGTTGATGCTTAAAGTGCAGTGCTAAATAAAGTGCTGAAGTGCCTTCACCAAAGTGCAAGTATTTATTTAAAGTGCTGTACCCCTGTAATGAAGATCCCTTCAGTACACACATTTAGATGAGTAAAACTATAGCAATATAAAAAGTAGGGCTGCAACAACGAATCGATAAATTCGATGAAAATCGATTACTAAAAGCGTTGGCAACGAATTGCGTCATCAATTCGTTGTGTCACACAACTCTTCCAAAAGCCCCCTCCCCCGCCCGCCGTTGGGCGCAGACCGAACCAAGTCAGATCAGCGCGAGGGAGAGCCGGCAGGTGTTTGGAAGAGGAACATGGCAGAAGCAGCGAGACCTAAAAAAGTAAAAACTTCTAAAGTTTGGGAGCATTTTCAGTTAAATCAGGCGAAGACATTCGTTACCTGCAACGTTTGTAGGTCAGACTCAGCATGGCACGGGAGTACTACGGTGATGATGCAGCGTCTTAAACAAGCATGCCGAATCATCAGCGAGGAGGGAGAGAGCTCGGTGTCCGGGTAAGTTAAAACCTTTTCAAAAGTGATTCACCCAAGCCCCGGATTATTACACAGGCTAGACATGCCCTAAGCTCGTAAAAAAAAGTCTATAAAATCGTAAACGCGACGCTATTAGATAGGCGTGGGGGGGGGGGGGGGGGGGGGGACTCGCGCTGCTGCGAACCAGTTCCGCCGTCACATTCCCGCAGAAACTGGTTGATCACACCGGGGCCAGACTACTAGCATCAGTTATGTCTTCCTCTTTCAGACTGCACAAGTCTTTGTCATTTCTGCGGACTTCAGGTGAGAGCAGAGCAGCAGAGATAGCGGGCTGCTGCTCCAGAAAACGTTCCAGCATTTCCAGTGCACTATTCCATCTGGTCACAACATCAAGTGTGAGCTTGTGTTGTTTAAGCTGCAATAGTTTCTGCTTTTCTTTCAAGATGCAGCTGGCTGTTGTGCTGCGATGGAAGAACGTTACAATGTGCCTCACTCTCCCAAGCAGGCGTGCGATATTTGGGAGTTTGAGACCGGTTTGTGAGGCGAGGTTTATGATGTGTGCAAAACAGCCAATGTGTGTTTGTTGCGAGTCCCACATGCCAAAGACAGTGGCAAGTACGGGGTCAAAAGGTGAGCCATACTGGACTGGCTTGTGCGAGCAAAATCAGCCAGTCGACAGGAGCTGGGCTGCAGGTCAAAAAAACTGTGGTCAGAAACAAGGGTCACTCAAGGGTCACAGGGACGAGAGGACAGAACTGGGCGAAGGGTCAGGAGACTGACCCCACCTCTTTGCCCCACCCCTGGCTTGGAAAGATGGGATTGGAGGAGAACAGAGTGAAGACAAGCCCATCAGATCCAGAAGCCCTCTCGGGAACATTGGAGAAAAACTGAAGAATGCTGCAAAAGATGATGTAATGACCTGTGTTAAGAAGAATGCTGCATGTAGTGAAAATGACACCAAATGTTTTGTGTTGAGCTACAAAGTGTGTATCTGGTAAATGACCCCATGACCTTAAGCTGGTCCAGGAAGGGTATATAAGAACAGCTCTGAACAGCAGAGAGGGATTGGGAGAGCGGACAGCAGCTGGGGCAGAGGACAAGAAGAGACAGAGCAGATTTGGAGGGGTCATCCCCCGTCCAAGCCTGGATGGGGGATGACAGAAGAGACTCTTAGGAGAGAAAGAGAGAGAGGGAGAGTTTTGGGGAGATTCTGAGAAGACA
This sequence comes from Nothobranchius furzeri, assembly GCF_043380555.1. Lineage (NCBI taxonomy): Eukaryota > Metazoa > Chordata > Actinopteri > Cyprinodontiformes > Nothobranchiidae > Nothobranchius > Nothobranchius furzeri. The sequence continues at coordinate 99,487,546 of NC_091742.1, read as the reverse complement.
AGAGCTGGTGTAAACTAACTCTTATTTAATCATTTTGAACTAATTCCTCCGTGGGGGATAGCAGTTGTTTTTTCATCTACCCATTTTTGTATTTTGATTTTGTAATAAACCTTTTTTGAAAAAGAAACATAATCCTGATTCTTTCAGGTTTTCTCTAAAGCTTCACGAGTGGGGCCTGACCATTAATTGCACAGAGGTAAGCACATTAATTATGGGTTCTGGAATTATCAGGACTTACTTTACGGTTTGTGACAGATTAATATAAAGAAACCTTAAGATAACGGGATTGCTTAAAAAGAAGTGAGCTACTACAGAAGGAAAGGTCTTACATATTATTTCACCATTAAAATAAAAGATATGATTCTAACTTAGGATGCCCAAACCAGGATCTAATACTATAATACTCACCGACATCCCCATCGAACCCTGATGGATGCACCGTCTCATAAGTTCTAACGGAACTAGGTTTTAAAGGAACCGGTAAATGGGACGGGCACGCGACATGGCTTCCCAACGTGGGGCACGACAAATGCCACGTTTGCGACATGGCGCGCCAAACGTGGGGCTAATCGGCGAAGGTTCAAATATTAGATACCGGACTATTCGACGTAGAACTATGTCTTTTAGGCTGATAAAAGCTTACGCACCATGGATCTGATACGCTTATAACCTTGGAGTGAAAACCGCACCAATTTCTCGAAAAGGAAAGAAATTTGGGAGAACGGAAGATTAACTCAAAGAGGTATAAAGAAATCACGGCTTTCCGACGTAAGAAAAGCCAAGGATAAAAGCTAGGCAAAAAATAAAAAGGAATAAAGAGTAAGAATAAAGAATAAGACGTGAAAACGAATAAAAATAAAATAAATAATAAAAAAGAGAAACTTTCAACCAGCCATGGCAGATAGATCTTTAACGGTAAAACCGGAAAATGTTCTCCTTAATGTGAGATTTGTCACCGGAGAAATAGCGACATTTCAAGGTGAACCACAAAGCGTTTTAGCAGTATCCTGTAACCGGAGCTTTCAGAACGAGGCCGGAACGGCTCAAGCCGCAGCGGAGCGCTGTCCAGGTGCTGAGGCACAAGTGAGATGCGATTAAACGTCATGGCTGGGCCAAAATCTAGTGAAGAAATGACTTGTAAGATCCCAGGTGCTACGGGCCTAATTTTGCTAACGAAGGGGGATTCTGTTAAAGATTGTAAAGTGGCTATGTTTCCGGGCTTCATAGAATCTGCAAATGTGTATCGTTACGCGCAATGGGGAGGCTAGAAGCCGGGAACATGTGTAATGTGTGAACCTCTGTGCTTAAGGGCTCCGTGAGGGGAGAAACCGTGCCGCCTGTAAAGGACGGACTTATAACTGGAAGCATTGGAACTCTGCTCCAATTAAACTTTGTTTTAAGAGGATCTGCTTGAAACAAGCACCTAGCTTCCGCTCTCGGCAGCCTGCAGATGTGAGAAGCCACAGCTGAACAGTGAAAAAGCACTCAGTCAGCTGAGCAACAACAGACAAGCAGGATGTGGTGACATCACCCCTCCCCCTACTAGTTCTGTTGAGAAGGGAGAGTCCTGAACTAACAGCTCCGTATGACTCTGACCTGACAGACAGCTACACTAATAAGGCGTAAGCATTTTTAACCTTGCCACATTTGGTGTTGTTGGCAGGATCCATGTAGTACTGTCAAGTAGGTCCATGGATGTGAAGTTTGTGGCACCCTGCGCGGATGTACGAGGACGCGCTTGTGGAAAGAGGGGGGAAGGTGTGACAGTGTGAGCGTTCTGTCACAATGTCTTGATTGATCATGCGCCCTGGCCAGCTGGTTAAGGGGATGTCCCTTTGGCTGAGTGGTTAGAGCGTATGACTCCCACCCCGGAGGTCTGGGGATCGAATCCCGACCGGGCCCTCATTTATCCACCTTGCCACACTTTATAGTTTTTAGCGTAAGCTTCCCACCAGCAGCTGCAAGCAGAATTAGCTTGTTGCTGTTCAGGTGTGTGAGGAGAATATTTGAAGCTCTGCAGTAAAAAATGTCTCCAGTCTGGAGGGAGAGAGTCTCTGCTTGAAGGAGGAGACTGAGATGTTCCAACCAGCAGCTCAGCTGACCAGATGGCAGCAGAAACTGGTGGAGAAGCAGGAACCCAGTTCTGAACCCTCATGAACAAACATCTGGTTCTTCAGAGACTGAAGTGAGTGATGATGATGATGATGATGGTGTGTATCTGGACTCTGAGCTGTCAGACTCTGGGTCTGAGACTGGAGATGAAGATGATCCAGAGGAGGAGGCAGCCCCACCCCAAAGAAGGCTGTTGCAGTCCCCTGGCTAGATTTTTCTCGCATGGGTGATGTTGCGAGTCCCACATGCCAAAGACAGTGGCAAGTACGGGGTCAGAAGGTGAGCCACACTGGACTGGCTTGTGCGAGCAAAATCAGCCAGTCGACAGGAGTTGGGCTGCAGGTCAAAAAAACTGTGGTCAGAAACAAGGGTCACACAAGGGTCACAGGGACGAGAGGACAGAACTGGGCGAAGGGTCAGGAGACTGACCCCACCTCTTTGCCCCACCCCTGGCTTGGAAAGATGGGATTGGAGGAGAACAGAGTGAAGACAAGCCCATCAGATCCAGAAGCCCTCTCGGGAACATTGGAGAGAAACTGAAGAATGCTGCAAAAGATGATGTAATGACCTGTGTTAAGAAGAATGCTGCATGTAGTGAAAATGACACCGAATGTTTTGTGTTGAGCTACAAAGTGTGTATCTGGTAAATGACCCCTTGACCTTAAGCTGGTCCAGGAAGGGTATATAAGAACAGCTCTGAACAGCAGAGAGAGATTGGGAGAGCGGACAGCAGCTGGGGCAGAGGACAAGAAGAGACAGAGCAGATTTGGAGGGGTCATCCCCCGTCCAAGCCTGGATGGGGGATGACAGAAGAGACTCTTAGGAGAGAGAGAGAGAGAGGGAGAGTTTTGGGGAGATTCTGAGAAGACAAGAGCTGGTGTAAACTAACTCTTATTTAATCATTTTGAACTAATTCCTCCGTGGGGGATAGCAGTTGTTTTTTCATCTACCCATTTTTGTATTTTGATTTTGTAATAAACCTTTTTTGAAAAAGAAACATAATCCTGATTCTTTCAGGTTTTCTCTAAAGCTTCACGAGTGGGGGCTCTGATCATTAATTGCACAGAGGTAAGCACATTAATTATGGGTTCTGGAATTATCAGGACTTACTTTACGGTTTGTGACAGATTAATATAAAGAAACCTTAAGATAACGGGATTGCTTAAAAAGAAGTGAGCTACTACAGAAGGAAAGGTCTTACATATTATTTCACCTTTAAAATAAAAGATATGATTCTAACTTAGGATGCCCAAACCAGGATCTAATACCATAATACTCACCGACATCCCCATCGAACCCTGATGGATGCACCGTCTCATAAGTTCTAACGGAACTAGGTTTTAAAGGAACCGGTAAATGGGACGGGCACGCGACATGTTAACCCCATCATCTCAACAGCACCAATCATATTAGCCGCATTGTCGGTCACCATAGCAGGATCTTTGCTCATCAGCCCCACTCCTCCATCGCTGCGGTCAACATTTCTGCTAGACTGGCAGAACGATGGTCAGTTTCAACTTCTGTGGTCTGTAATGCGTACGAGTTGAGGTTCCACTCCTCGTCAATGTAGTGTGTCGTCAAACTCATGTACGATTCCGTAGCCACAGATGTCCAGGTATCCGTTGTAATGCCCACTCTCTCTGCTGACTGAAGCTTACTTTTCACATTTTCTTTCACCGACTGGTGCATGTTTGGGATGACTTCTTCTGAAAGACGTTTGCGCGAAACCATAACATATTGCGGCTCCGCTACTTTCATTAGCCGCTTGAAGCCCTCGTTTTCAACGACAGAATATGGGCGCTTGCAAATGAAGCCCGCTATCGCCTCGTTATTTTGTGAGAACGTGTAGAATTAGCCGGTAGTTGTAGAGATTCCTTGAATTTCATCTGCTGCAGACCAGTGGACGGCTTGCACGCAAGATCTTGGTGATGTCGGAAAATGCGATTGTTGAGATTGGTTGTATTTCCGCAATATTTCACCTCCATTTGGCATGCCTTGCAAATCACTTTGCTTTTGTCAAGCTGACCTTTCTCTTTGTCCGTTCTGAAACCAAAATGCTGCCAGACCGCAGCTTTAAGAGTTTTTGGTGTTTTCAAACCGAGCGCATGGCTAACGTCGCTACTAGTATCCGACGCCATTTTTAAAAATATCTTCACACCTAGCACGCATGCGTGAATTCAGTCACATGACGGTGGGCGGGAGAAGGTCGCTGCACCATATTAACCCTCTATCATCACCCACGCCTCTGAACTTCTTTTATATTTTAGCTGTACAAGAGCCAGACACTGTTAAATGGTTAAATCGATCTTTGGACGTATGAATCGATCTTTATGAATTTATATAAGAATCGATTCAGAATCAGAGAATCGATTTTTTCAGCACAGCACTATTAAACATGTACTGTTTAACCATGAAATGTAAATGTAATAGGGTAAAACCCAGTGCATTTAACATAATGCTGCACTTTAGAAAATGGGTTGAAATATAACATGTTGGTGGAGCTGGGTTCTGACTATCGGTTTGGTCCCCTCCCCGCAGCTCGGCACATCTCTGATCGCCGCGGCGCTTGGGCTGCCGGCTTGTGGAGCTCTCAGATTGAAACCGATGTTTTCCACCCGGTTCTCCTCAGCGGCAGCTCAACACATCTCTGACCGCAGCGGCGCTTGTCTGCTGTGCGGCTGCCGGCTTGTGGAGGTCTCTGAGACCTCTGTGTTCCACCCGGTTTTACCCAGCGGTCAGCCCGGCGTATCTCTGACTCAGAAGCTCTGGTGTTGTGCACAGTTAACTCCGGTTGTGGCTAGGTAGCTACCTCCGTTAGCTTAGCTCCCACCCACGTGTTAGCTTTGGGTTAGCTTCAGGTTAGCTTGTAGCTAGTTCGACCGGGTGTCGTCAGTTGATCCCAGCCTTACAGCCCCACCCTCAGCTCCACCTCTCTTCCCTTTTGTGGAATTGTCTGGGCTGGACGGAACCTGTGACACGGTCAAAATGGCGGTGGTGTCCACCTCCCATTTGGCCTCAAAAACGTGTTATTGGAGTCTATGGAATCCCTTTGTCCATATATATGTTGATGGGTTTCCCCCAGAAAATGAGTTAAGCCTGGCGGCTTTGGCCGACCGGGGGGAGGGGGGGGGAGGAGGTTGCGCGCTCCTCCGTGAGAGCGGGCACATGTTCCACTGCTGTTTCTCACCAGTATCAGCTGATGGAGGGCTCTAGTTTCACTGCGGCATTCGTGTCAGTGGACACGGTAGGGTCGGGGAGGGGGGCGGGGCATGACGCTTAGCCTGGCAGGTGAGCAAGCAAAGCGCTGGGGGAAACCCTGGATGTGGTGTGGTAAGATAGCTACTGCGTGACTTTGAACTGAAACATAATGTTCCAAAACTGTGGGTGACTGTGTGTAAATGTGGGTGAATCGTCAGAACGAGGAACAAACATCATGGACATACATGAGATAAATGGTATTTAAAAACTCAAACAGACGCTACTACTTTAACAATACTTTATTGGTACCTATATGTATAATTCTAAGAGAAAATAGCAAATACTTAAAGTTGTTTTATTTAATTTAAGCAAAAATCACAACAAACTTTCAGTGCTAACATTAAAGGCTCAAGATTTAAATATTTGCATTCAATAAAAAGGTAGTATTTACATTTTTGTGCAAAACAACAGTTAATAGTGAAGATAAAGTGCAAACTATTTTGGTGTACAAAATACTAACATCTTATCTAAAAACTTGGGAAAAAAACATATTTAATTCCCAAAATAGGAAACAAATTAAAAAAACTGTATAAACTTGAGTTCTAGTGGGTTTTCAGAATAATTAGCATGTATGCTTTTTCTGGCAGGGCTGACAGCGTGGATCGCTTCTGTTTGTATTGAATTTAAGTTCAGGAGGGAAATATTAGATAAATCATAATTTTCATCTTGATAGCATCTCAAAAATGAGGTAGACGCGGATAGTTTACACACCTTTGTGCTTGCTGCTTCAGCTTCCTGTGAGGGGTTAACAGTTACACTAAATGTGAGAATCAGCAGATTAGCCTTTCAGTAGTGCTGATGCTATAGCTAACGCTATAAGTCGATAATAAGAAGCGTTCTAAACTGATGCTAGGTAAACCAACTGCAGGGAAGTTTGTTTTATGGCGTATTTATGCTTTTATTCTTTGTTTATTATTGCTTACCTCTGGAACTTTCTGTGATGTTGTTGATGCCGGCTTCCCCTTTTTGCTGATGCAGCCGAGGATGAAGGCTGTAAACTCGGGCATGCTTCGGGTTTGCTTCAGCTCACAAGTTGAATTCATACCTGATCCAAACGCGATGAGTTGCTTTGACAAATTGCTGGTATTCCTGTTATTCGCTAACCCAAACCCTAAGCCACAAATATTGTTACACATGTTTAATTGTGCTCTGTTCCCGTTAACCTATTCAAAATGCAGCTGACCTTTAGATTTTTTCAGCATTTTCAACTTGTACCTCATTTAATTTGCAGGAGTGTTAAAAGGGAGAGGAGGGGCTGTGTGCGAGTAAACTAGCTCATCTCGTCCGCGCGACTCGTGATGCGGCGCAGCGGTGAGAGAAATGGAGCGCCACAGTCACAGGGACATTTTATTGAAAAACTACCAAAATGTTGCACCGAGAAATATGATTTTTTGCGGAACCAGTACCTACTGATTGCTTTTGGTCGTTACCAAACAAGTTCTGAGCGTTGGTACCCATGCCTACTTACAGAAGGGTTGTAGATTAACTGCAGCAAAATGAACTGAGACCAGCAACAGGTCAGTTTGCTCCTGATCTATTTTGCGTCTGCCTCCTAAACCCTAACCATGCACTTAAAATATAGCCAAGAATTATACTTTAAAGTACTGATTATCCCACATCAGGAGATAGATCAGTTTTTATGGTGTTTTTGTGTGAAATAAATACGTGAAATAAGTGATTCATGTTGTCAGTGTGTTAGAAAAATCTGATGAATTTGAGTTTTTTAGTATTTTTAATCTTTGTAAATTCACCTCACAAAGTTATTTCCTGTCCTCTGAGTCAGTTCTGATCTCACCAACTAAAAGCAATAATACTACTGTACAGTCACTACTGTGAATATAAAATCACAGCGATCCGTAATTCATGTCATGTTTCTGTCTTTCCTACAGATGTTAAAGAGGTGGTGCCAGTTAAAGAAGAAGCTCCTGAAGAACAGAGTGCTAGTGTGGACCAGCAGGACTCGGAACACCTCCACATCAAGGAGGAACAGGAAGTACTTCGGGCCAGTGTGGAGGAAGAGCATCTCTGTTTGAAAGAGGAGACTGATGCTTCCAGGTTTCCTTTAACTGCAGTTTCTATAAAGAGTGAGGATGAAGAAGAGAAACCTCTTTCCTCACAACTTCATCAGCAGCAAATAGAAGACAAAGATTTTCTAACCAGCTGCTCAGCTGATCAGTTGACAGTGGAAACTTGCAGGAGCCCAGATCTGAACCTTCACAAACAGACATCCAATTCGTCAGAGACTGAAGTTAGTGGAGAGGATGATGTGAATCTAGACTCTGAGCTGTCAGACTCTGGGCCTGAAACTGCAGATGGAGACAATGAGAGCAGGTCTGAGTCACATGTTAACACTGTTAACAAATCCTTTAGCTGCCCTGAGTGTGGTAAACAATTTCTCCACAAGTGGTCTCTACGGAAACATGTGAGAGTGTCAGGTCATTCAGCAGTAAGGCCGCCAGGCTGTTTGGGTAAAAAGAAATGTGTCAGAGTGGATCAACATGTAGACTCATGCAGGAAACTCCAGAAAGAACTAAAATCATTTAGTTGTGGTGACTGTGGAAAAAGATTTAGCACAATATCACTTTTAAACAGACACGTGAAAGTCCACACAGGACAGAAGCCTTTTCCTTGTGAGCTCTGTGGAAAAGGATTTAGCCAAAAGACACATTTAAACGGTCACATGGGACTCCACACAGGACAGAAGCCCTTTGCCTGCGAGCTATGTGGAAAAAGATTTAGCACAAAATCACTTTTAAACAGACACGTACAAGTCCACACAGGACAGAAGCCTTTTACCTGTGAACTATGTGGTAAAATATTTAGACTAAAGGGAACTTTAAGCAGACATATGCATGTCCACACAGGACAGAAGCCTTTTGCCTGTGAGCTCTGTGGAAAAAGATTTAACCAAAAGACAAATTTAAACAGTCACATGAGTGTCCACACAGGACAGAAGCCTTTTGCATGTGAACTCTGTGGAAAGAGATTTAGCCAAAAGATATACCTAAACAGTCACACAAGAGTCCACACAGAATCGAAGCCTTTTGCCTGTGAGCTCTGTGGTCAAAGATTTAAGCTTAAGACAACGTTAAACACTCACATAATAGCCCACACAGGACAGAAGCCTTTTGCTTGTGAGTTCTGTGGAAAAAGATTTAGCCAAAAGACAAATTTAAACAGTCACATGAGAGTCCACACAGGACAGAAGCCTTTTCCCTGTGAGGTCTGTGGAAAAAGATTTAGCCAAAAGGCAACTTTAAACAGACACATGAGTATCCACTCAGGTCAGAAGCCTTTTCCCTGTGAGGTCTGTGGAAAAAGATTTAGCCAAAAGGCAACTTTAAAAAGACACATGAGTGTCCACTCAGGTCACAAGTAACTCATTTAACAGTGTGGTTGACTGAAAAAACTATTTTTAATGAATCCATGCTTTCGTTCTTTTTAAAAACAGAAACAGTTTTGTATACCTGTTTTGTAGCTACCGTTTCGCCGACGGCTGCCGGCTTCTTCAGGCTGACGCTGATGGTGGCGCGTCACTTCCTTCTCCGTTTATCGTCAGCCTGAAGAAGCCGGCAGCCGTGGGCGAAACTGTAGCTACAAAACAGGTAAACAAAACTGTTTCTGTGTTTAAAAAGAACGAAAGCATGGATTTAGAAAGACACAGCAAGAACACACCTAAGCTATTTTTAATGAGTATTTCTGATCATAATTGTTACTTTATACAGGCTGAAGATGAAAATAGTCTCCTACACCTAAATGTTAAAATGCACGAGAATGTTTTTTATGTTTAACACTGTGGTTTCTGTGAATTATCTGAGAGCCATATGCAGTCATCAAAAGAGCCACATACGGCTCACGAGCCATAGGTTCCCTACCCCTGCTCTAGGGTTTGAAATTCCTTACAGATCTATGTCACTGTGATCTCATGGAATTCATGGATTCACCGATCTTGTTTTTTGGGTGAACAGGTTTTTTTAACTCATTCACTGCAGCCGTTTCCTGATCAGAAAAGACTTTCGCTGCCAGCATTTTTCAGCATTTTTACTGTGCTTTTAAGAGTCACAGAATGTTGCGTGCTAGGATGATGTCAACACCAAAACTACCAAAACAAAGAGGAGACTCACCTCTTACATCAAAAAGAATCCCCGCGTTTCGAGCATTATCCGTTCTTTCATAACCCGCTGTCGAATTGTGATCGGCAGAAGCTTTTCCGGTTCGCAACTCACTTTTATTTTTTTACAGCAGTGGCCCAACACATGGATTTTCTACTTCCTGATCAATTTACGTGTGATGCACGCGGGTGAAGTTTGGCATTAGAGCTGGGATGTTTGTTCTCATGGAGCGGGGGCTCGTTCCGACACCCACACAGTAAAAAATGCAAATGACGATTTGTTAGATTTAAAATGACGACTTTTGTCATCAATGGCAGTGAATGGGTTAATTGTCAAATATGTCTCAGCTAGTTTAAGTTAACCGTTAGCATTAGCAACTTCATGACATGACAGATGGTCCTCATGGCTTGTGTAAATTGTGATGATAAAATCCACGTTGCAAGACAGTGGTAGATAGAGATGGGTACCTTTGGCATTTGAATCGATATGACACCAGTTCCCGGTACCTACGAATCGATACTGGTACTTAATGGTACCAATTTTCAATACTTTTGAGTGTTTAATAATTATTTAAATTGCTTTTTAAAATAAATTTATTTTATTTTCCCAATATATAACCATATTTGATAAATATCATGATAAATAACATACAACTGTTTGTATTTTATCATTGCAGTGTTTTACAAAAGTATTCAATATGAAAACCTTTAACAACTTTTTCTAAATGACGCAAAAACAAACACAGCTCCATGTACTCCTGTTCCTCTTCTATGCCCTCTGAAATAAATTTACTGTGTATCTTCATTCCTTTTGCCATTCATTCTCAAACTGTTTATTTTTTCTACTCGGAAATTGGAATTTCCGAGGAGAAAGTGAACGCACCATTAGCTATGTAAACAAAACTAAACTATCAAGCTTATTTTGCTGCTGAAGCAGATTAAGATGCCTCATACTCAGATTGTTGTCGCTGGTTTCATCATCACCCAACAGCCCATCGCGTTTAGTCAAGTGAAGCCAAACTTTAGAGTGCGTTCGCTTTCTTCTAGTCGACTTTCGGCGTTCTGAGAAGAAAGCGAACACACCATTAGCTGACCGGAAGCTAACATATCAAGCTAACATTATCTTAAACATTTCATTAGCATACTGGAGCAGATTAAGATGATGTTGCCTCACTTGGATCATTGTTGTTGCTTTCATCATCACCCAGTTACCCATCCCATTTAGTGAAGTGGACCCAAACTTCAGAATGCTTCCTCTGCTGCTTTGTTTACAGCTCACTCACAGTGACTGACGACGTTACGCTCTTGCGCCAGTGCATGGCACAAGTACCGAAACAAGGCACCGTTTCTTATGACATGAATCGGTACTCAGTCGGTACTATGGAATTCGGTCGGTGCCTTAAAAGGTACCGAATTCGGTACCCATCCCTAGTTTTAGAGCTGCATTGCTGTTTTCCAATCTGAGGCCCGGTGTCCAAATATCAGAAAATAAGACTCAAACTGCCATCTTCCCCTTAAGTCATCCAGGGCAGTAAGTAAGTAACATTGGCCTTTTTCTGGTAGACATTCTAGAATATTCTCAATTTCCTCCGCTCTTCTTCAGCAGTCTTTTCAAACTCACGCGGTTCACCCGTGGCTCGTGAAAAAAATAGTGCAGATGCCGAAACGATCGCTGCACGGTGCGGGTGGAGCTCCGGCGTGCAGCGCTTCGGCGGCCCATGTGGCCTATAGAATAGGATAACAAGGGCGACGAATGAAGGCGGTCCCCGTTTCGCGGAGCTTTGGCAGCACACGACCGTTGTAGCAGCTGAGGACGGGCGAGGGGGGGGTTGGCAACAAAGCAATGAAACGTAGTGCAGGGAGTCCCCCCTCCTCTCCCTAGCTGGGAGAGGGGGGGGGGGGGGGCGTAATACAAGAAAATAAACATCCCTCCCTACAATAGAATACATCTATTGTATTTTTCAGCCTTATATTTTACATAAGGCTTATACATTGCCACATACTAGTCATTTAACGTATCTTATTTTTATTTTCCTAATACTGTCGGCTTTGGAAAGGATCAAAACACAAAAGTGTAAAACTCCACAGACTCAGAAAACAAAAAACTTGAATGTTAGATTTATACTGACTGAGTTTGTGTGTTCTGTTGTTTTTGAGATTGCAAAATAAATCTTATTTGCATTACTTGGAAACCCTAGTGAGTTATTGAGACAGTTCTGTGGTGTGTAATAGAGAAATAAGTTAGCATCAAAAAGGCAGAGAATGAAGGGTTTAATCTTAAGAACATTTGTGTTTATTTCTTTTTTTGTGACGGAGATTTATCGGCCTTTGTTAAAAGTTTTATATCGGTATCGGTCCCAAAACAAGCATATCGGTCGGGCCCTAGTTTGAATGTAACTTTATTACATCACACACACATAAAAATCTGCAGCTTATTTGTCCTCCCAATTAAAGCTGTGTTGCTTCCTTTTAGCACCCCCTACTGTTCGTTTGTAGAAGCGAAACTATCTCCTTACAGTGCGTTCGTCTTTTTAACACCATAAGCTAACAGCTGAAATGTCTCCAAGCATTCCTAAGTGTCTGCCGAAGTGATTCATCACTGAATTAAACAAATCGGCTGTGTTCGTGATCTAAAACATGCAGGACGTGCTGAAGCCAGACAGCAGCGTCAGGTATCTCAGCTCAGTTTTCTAAGTTCCAGCAGACCGGACCGGTGTTCTCACTATCCGTGCTTCCTCGTTGAATTATCCTACCACAGCGTGTTAGGACAGTTTCACTCTTGTTTACAGCATAGTGTGCTTATTATGCACGGTTTATCTTAAATAGGTGATAATACATAAAAATTCAGAACTGTAGTATAATGGTTCGCAAAAATATAGTGTTTGTGATTTATTTATGAAAAAGATCGTGTTTGTAAGTGCGTTACCGACACCTCTCTCTCCCTGGCTGCAGCTGAAGTGTGGCGGTCAGAAAGCCTCACACTGTTGCTCAACGTTCGACAAGCACATAGTAACGCACAACCTTCCGTCCCCAGTAACGGCGTTGCAACAGTGGGAAAAGTAATTAATTAGATTATTCCGTTACCTATAAAAGAACGCCGTTATACTTAAACGGCGTTACTCCCAACACTGCTCATCAGAAACATCGAGCTGGACCGGGACAAAATCTGAAGCCTTATCAGCTTTATTAAACCAAATCCCTCCACCAGAGAGAGCTATTTCTGGTTAAAGAAATATGTGGTGGAGTAGGCACATCATGGAACGGCTTAATGTTTGTGGGGAGCAACACGGAAGCAGCAGAACATGATTCACCATCAGTGACCAGGTAAGTGGTGGAAAACATGACAGGAGACATGGAGAAAAATGAATCCTGATATTTTTGGTCAAGGTCAGGCCTGACAGCCATCGTCGCATGAAGTGGGGAGATGGGCATGTCAATTTTGGAAAAATCTAAGTACAGGCAACACAGTTCTCATGAGAAGTTGGGATTCTGCCAAGTTTTCATTAAAGGGAATTGGCAGCGAGTAGTAGACTCCCATGGGGTCATGAGGGTCATTTTCCATGTAACAATCTTCTTCATCTATGCGAACAGCTTGCATCCCGTCCCCTATAGTAACGATGGAGATTCTTAGCTCAGACATAAGGTCTCTGCCCAGGAGATTGAGTGGGCATTTAGAGGCAATAACCAAAGGGATTCTTTTCCTCAAACCCGTTATGGGGTCCTCCACGAACACAGGTTTGGACAACTGGGTGCGAGTGGTAGCCCTGTCTGCAGATTTAACCAAAATGCTATTATTAGATTTGGGCAGCCTCACCCCAGATGAAACGACAGTTCTGCATGCCCCAATGTCACATAGAAACTCAACAGCTTGTCCCTGAACCGTAAGTCTAATGTAAGGTTTTTCTTTCAGCACACTGCGTAACTCCCAAGCACCGCAGCAGGCCACCACAGACGTGTCATCCTTCCTCTCATGGGCTGTGTTTAGTCATTGTAGAAAATCATTTCCTGGTTCCTGCCTGAAGCGAGTGTGGTCAGGCTGTCCTGCTGCTCGTTGTTGGCCGCGGAACCTGTTAGATCCGCCCCGTTACCTCGCCCTCTACTACGACCTCGTGAGTTTGAGGGACAGTCATGTGAAATACGGCCAGACCCGCCACAAACCCAGCAGGTGGGGCCATCCTTGTTATTTTGTGGCTGCCAATGTCCCTGGGCTCCTCGGCCATGCCTTTGGGGCTTAAAGCCTCCTCGAGCGTGTCCTTGTTGGTAATACACAGCATTTTCCTCCAACTGTTGTTGGTATCGGGCTCATCAGGTTTTTGTTTTATTGAGGCTAATTTGGTCAATTTAGAGGTTTTCTGAAAGTTTTGTTTAACAGAATTAGCTAAAAATTCAAATTGGGTCTTAAAATCTTCGTCTAACTGCTCATTAGCATCTCTGGAATAAGGGATCACTGCCCCATCAACAGTTCGGCCCGTAAATGTTCCTCGGGCCTTGTGCCAATGCTTTCCAAGGCTGGCCTGAGCTAATTGTCCCAGCTCATGGCCGTTCAGGCGGTAAGAGTGAACCACCTCCTTCATGTCTGCGACCCATTTATCAGGATCATAAGTATGGGGTGTAATTTGTTCCGCAACTTCTCTGACATCCTTAAGGGACCAGGGCCTGAACACATATTGAGGCACCTGGGGGTCATGTGCGGGACCTTGGACCATTGGACACACATCAATTTTATTTTGGGTTATCTTCCCCTGAGCTGGTCTCTGATTTTTCTTTAATCTGTTTACATGTCACGGCTCTAGTTTCCACTCCTGGTTCTGGTTTGGGATGCTTGATTTTCATTTTGCTTTTTGTAGAAATACTTTCAGGCATCTCAGGGGCATCGCCCTTTGGGGGCGGGGCTGAAGTGCCACCAATGCCATCGAGAGACGGATACGGCACTTGCGGTGGCTGAGACCCATCAGGAGGCGGTGGACCTGATAAGGAGGGGGCAGTGTGAGGGACAATTCGTCGCTCAATTTCTTCAGTACATAAACATCCTCTTCAGTGCTACTCTCACTGTCCTTTTTACGGTCTTTCTGTATCTGAATACCTGCTTTTCTTTTCTCTGTCTCTTCCATCCACAGTTTGGCCACACGCAGCTGTTCCTCCTTTTTCACCTTATTTTTTCCTGTTGCAGTTACAACTTTAGCCTCATACAGACGTACTCAATCATTCCATTGCTGTCCCTTCAGCTTGCCATCAACTCTGTACTTCTTATTCCATTTTTTCATATATTTCAAACTGTCGGGGAATCTATGATACATATATTTCGAATCTCCTTCCAACTGCGCAACTGATGTAATGTTACCCATTCAATACGATTCAATCACTGGGTTTTATTAACTGGTTTGGTGAAATGAGCGGGGAGAATACCACGTATTTCAAGAAAAATTATTATAAGAAGTAGAACCAGCGAGATGTTAGAAATAATAAGGAACGTAAATATGGAAATCATTAAAATGGTTTGTAGTTAAAAACTTGGGAATTAATTTATAATTAAACTTTTAGGTTTGGTAAATTTAAGACGGCGGTGATCGTAGAGTTACATTTTTTGTATCCCTGCGGTGCCTATTTAATGCACCTATGTTTTGAGCTCATACGCTTTCCTAATCTAATGACCGAGGAAAAAACCTATGAATCCGCACAGACAGTGCCCTTTCAGACCGTTCGTTAACACCGTCAGGTTTCAGGTTTGAATAAGGCATGCACAAGAATGATGTTCTGTGCCTATTTTTCCTTGTACCCACTTATTGTGTGGTTCATCCACTTTGTTTCTGCTGTTCTGTATTTTTACTACCGGGCCTGGCGTTCTTTATTTCCCAGGAGGTGGTTTTAGATTTTGCAAAATCTAATCGTTACAACCTTGTCCACCCTTCGCTTTATTTCATTCTATTTCATAGCGTTATTATACCGGACCAAAGGCTCAATACCCGACACTACATCAGCAGTTTAAAGCGTCCTTTAAACCTGAACAGCAGAATATACCCTCTGTCTTGAGTTTTTTGATGTTAAGGTGCAAATTAAAAATCAACTTACAAACTCCCCCCTGTGGGAGCGATTCAAACCGAGTCGATCGCACGGGAGTCGTCGGAAGAAGGTGTCCGGCGCAGCTGAGACAGCTGGCTAGTGGAGCAATTTAGCCACCTGGACTTCTCGTGGGACGACGCCTTGCAGCCCTCCGACGAAGACCTTCCGCACCGGTGCTCCGTGCGTCGGGTCACGGCACCAGAAAATGATGGGTTATTTTGGCAGCACAGGTTACCTAGAGTAAATCACAAACACAGGTGAGAGCTGAAATGTGTCTTTTATCTCTGCAGAGATAAAATGCGAAAACCAAGAACGAACTGACCCAGCTTGGAGTTCAACAGATCTCAAAGAGTAGACCCCCTCTGAGTCTCTTTTATTCAGTACAAAGCACATTCCTTAGTTACCATAAAAAGAGATATACGACTCTTATCTGTAGCACATCTGGTCTCACTCCCATCCATGTGTGTCCAGCAGTCTACAGGAAAAGGAGCTGACAAGCAAATCTAAAACCCGCCTCAGGAGGACATCCTGACCTTCGCCTGAGTCACACACACACACACACACACACACACACACACACACACACACACACACACACACACACACACACACACACACACACACACACACACACACACACACACAGCAGAATATAAAAATGTGTATCCACTTAAAAGCTGTATTACAATTATTCTCTAACACCTACTTTAAACTTGTTAAGTTCTGATTTGCCAAAATTTGTAAACAAGTTTCATGAAACAAATTCACTTCCTCAATTCTTGAGTTCCTGCCAGCGACACGGTTCCGCCAGCCTGTATTAGCGCATAAAGAATCATCCTTCAAAGTCAAACTTTCTTCGCAAATTTGCAAAGGTCCATCAGAGAAACAACTTCATCTGACTGCCAGCAGACCCGGGAAATCTTATGGACAGAGGCAAGAATTCAAAGGAAGCTATTGCCTTTGACATTCCAGAAGTCCTTTCTTCTGGGCAGCCTGGCCGAGATGACTTCACCTCCACCGGATCACCTACAACTCCCATCACATTGTATGACCCATCATTAGTCGTAGAAATATAATATTAAATAGATTTTTATAAACTATATGACTCTGACTCAAATGATTGTGTCTTTTTTTCCCCTGATCTACCCAAAGGATCTAGTTTCCTTTTAAATCAAATATTAAAGGATCAATAATATTGATAATTCTTATTTATATGGAATATACCTTATTGGTCAGTCATTAAAAATGACCACTTCCATCATGTTACAGCTGTATCATGTTTTGAGTCAGGTTACATTTGTGAGGAAAAAACACTAAACATGTTTTATGAATAAAACATCAAACGTACATTTTCACATGAGAATGTAAAGAACATGTTTGGCTAACCCTACAGATCAAGCACGGAAGAGACTTTTCACCTGTGGTGAATTTTCATGTGTCTAGTCAAGTGATTGCTCCTAGAAAAACACTTGCCACAAGTTTTACATGGATATGGTTTCTCACCTGTGTGAGTCCTCATGTGTCTAGTCAAATCATTACTCTGAGAGAAACATTTGCCACAACATTTACATCTAAATGACTTCTCACCTGTATGAGTTTTCATGTGTGTTCTCAAGTTACTATTCTGGGAGAAATGTTTATAGCAAGTTCCACACCTAAATGGTTTCTCTCCTGTATGAATTCTCATGTGTTTAGTCAAGTTACTACTGTTAGTGAAACATTTACCACAACTTTCACATATAAATGGCTTCTCACCTGTGTGATTTCTCATGTGATCAGTTAAAACATACTTGCGAGTGAAAGATTTCCCACAGAAAAGACATGAAAATAGTCTCTCGTCTCTGTGAGCCCTCTTTTGCCTTTTTAGTTTCTGACTGTCTCTGTGATCTTTGGTTTGTCGACGTCTTTTATTTTGTCTCAGTTCTTCATTGCTGTTTGGTTCTGAGTTTTCATTCCTGCATCCATCCTGAACTTGGTTCTCAGCTTCAGTAGAACTCTGACACAAGGGTTGGTTCCTGTTTGGCTCTGGTTCACAGCCATCTGTTTCTTCAGAAGGAGAAGTCACCATGAAGGAAACATTTTCCTGCTTCAGAATCAGCTGCCCTTTATGCTGATGGATACAGATTTCCTGCTGTTCCTCTTTGATCAGTGGAGGTTCTGGTTCCCTCTGGTCCAAACTGGAGGTGGTCTCCTGGTTAGAGAGCTGGTCGGTCAGAATGTTCTCCTTTTGCCAGACATCATGCTGTGGACGTTCTGTACAAGATAAAAGACAAGAAAATGTTGATTGAAGTAACAATTAAAGCCTTCAATCAACAAAACATTTGAATCATGATCCATTGCAGAAGATTTACAGTTAACTCATTATTAACTGCAAATTCATTACAAATGATAAAAGTAGTGTAGCGTTCCATTTTCGGTTCTTTTTAAAACACAGGAAAAGTTTTTCTTTACCTTGCTGACGTACGTTTCGTCAGCAAGGTAAAGAAAAAGACTCAATTGGTTTTACTCAAAGAATACATAGCTCCACCCACTCCTGCCATCATACATTAGACCTTGTGCTGACTTATGGCATAGAGTGTGAGGAAATAACGATCTTTCCACATAATTCAGTCCTCTCGGACCACTTTCTGATAACCTTTGAGTTTTTTATAAATGAGTTCTCGAGACATGAAAGTAAATTGCATTATAGTCGGTCTCAATCTGACAACGCAGTTGCATCTTTTAAATCGTAGAGTCTTTCATTTTGTCACAAAGGCAGAGGGTAATATTTTCAGTTCTAGCCCCTCACAAATTGATGCCTTAGTTCATCATGTTAATTCCTCTTTATGTGTGGCATTAGATAATGTTGCCCCTTTAAAAAAGAAGGTACGTAATTAGGGACAGGAAGTTGGCTCCCTGGTTTAATTCTCATTTACGAGCCTTAAAACAAAACTCTACGATGCACTTCAGTGCATCTTAGTTAAAATTTAAATATTCTGCCTAAAACGGGCAGTGTTGTGCCGTTGTCAGGTAAAAACTCTGCACTGTATTTTAATTTAAATCTGCCACCGCTATTGGCTAAGAGGTATGCTATGATGTAAACTGGTACATTATGATGTCACAATGCTGTCGTGAGCCTGTGTGTGTGTGTGTATTTGTTAGCAGCTCCACCTTCTCGGTCTGCCAGGCAACAGCATTTGTTGCATTTTTCAAACATGAAGTGAGAGTGGAGTTAGACTCTGGTAGGGGCTGACTTGCTCTTTAATAGAGCCATGCTGAGTGAGGTGGAGGAATCAGAAACTACAGAAACAGCTGGAGTTAGTGGACGTAAATTAGCAGGGTTAGATCCACGGTGTTTATAAAAACCACTTATGGAGGGAACAGGAGGAGAAACCACTGAGGAATGAGGATAAACCGACCTTAAAAAACTTGGATGGAGAAACCGTAATGCGGCCTGGCGGGAATGCGGAAGTGGCGTTCAAGTCGCCAAACAAAGGAAGAGACGCTAGAAGATCACGCCGATGTTTACTAGATAAACCACGCTTTAAGAGAAGTCTTGTTCTCACCTGGATTCCTGCTCATTTACCTCATTTCCTCCGATGTTTTCCCGGGACCGGATAAACATCGCTGAAGGCGCCCTGGTTGGAATCGTAATTTGGCTCCGGGCAGTTTGCCACTCAGATAAACAAACAGGGAGGTACATCCTCAGTGTATCTTGGGCGATCGTGAACGAACGGAAGGACAAAAGAGTCTGGCGATCATAGGAGATGGTAGCAGGGACATTACTGAAGAGGATCACAAGGTGGAAAAGAGGAGGATAGTAGAGAAAAGTTTGAAAAAGTGCCAGGTGACCGCGGCTAAGCGAAGCATAGGCGCCATCTTGTTACCGCCCAAAAGCGGATGTGATGGCTCCACAGACAGTTCTGTGAAAGAGCAGGAGTTGGTATATGTTAGATTTAGTCACGAATGTAAAATCAAGTCAACGTTTGTTGGCATCAAGTCAGTGGAGAAGGCAGACGCATCACACATAAGCAAAGCCATTAGTGACATCATGGATGGGGTGAGTGATGACTGGGGAAGCAAACTAGTCGCTATGGGAACAGATGGAGCAGCAGTAAAGACTGGAGCAAAAAATGGAGTCGTCAGCAAGTTGAAGGGTGGCCGGACCTACATCACTGGCATCCACTGCATGGCACACCGCCTCGAATTGAGCTTTTCTGATGCAATGCGCTCAAATGTGATGTTTCAGAAAGTGGAAGATCTGCTTTCTGGGCTATACACCTTCTATCACACCAGTCCACTCAACAGGGCAAACCTAATTAACAGGTTTCAGGTTCTTGGCCAAAAGCCATTGGTGCCCACCAGAATAGGTGGGACCCGTTGGGTATGACACCTGCTGTGTGCCCCGGACCACTTCCTGCGAGGATACCGAGGTCTTGTACAACACCTTGAGCAGGTATTAGCGAATTAATAATAATGTGTAATGGCCTAAAAAATTTGTTAGAATTACTAACATTTACCTTAATCTATAAAGAGCAGTTGTTGATTTATGTGTAATTATTCTTTAAATTAATTTTAGATTCAGTCTCCTGATGCTCAAAATATCCGGGGTGTCCAGCAGGCCAAGGCAAGAAAATACTACTCTACCATTAAGGAAGCTGTTATCGTCCAGTTTTGTGGCTTCCTGCACGACACCCACACCCATCTGAACAGCCTGTCCACCTGTCTGCAGAGATCTGTCATCACTATGGCAGAGGCCCATGGCACCTTGTGTTCAACACAAGTAGTACTGGAAAAATACAAAACCAGGTATGTTTAGTAAAGTATCTTTATAGTTCCTCCTTGAACCGTCACCTTATCGTGGTGGAGGAGTTTGAGTGCCTTAATGATCCAAGGAGCTATGTTGTCTGGGGCACTTTGTGCCCCTGGTAGGGTCTCCCATGACAAATTGGTCTTAGGTGAAGGGTGAGACAAAGAACGGTTCACAGGATCTTTCATGGATGTAAATTCAGAGAGTCGGAGTACCCGGCCCAGAGGGTTACCAGGGTCCCACCCTGGAGCCAGGCCTGGGGTTAGGGCCAAATATCAGTTCAGAGTACCCACCCTTTTTGGAGTACCTGGGACGATTGCTAGATGCTCCATCAGGGGACTCCATTGTCCTGCTGAGGGACTTCAGTGCTCACGTGGGCAATGACAGCTTGACCTGGAGGGGTGTGATGGGAGGAACGGCCCGCCTGATCTGAACTCGAGTGGTGTTTCGTTATTGGACTTCTGTGCAAGCCGCAGATTGGCCATAACAAACACCATGTTCGAACATAAGGATGCCCATCAGTACACTTGGTACCAGGGCAGCCTAGGTCGCAGATCAATGATAGAATTTGTAGTCGTATCATCTGACCTGCGGCCGTATGTTTTCAACACCCGAATGAAGAGAGGAGCGGAGCTGTCAGCTGATCACCACCTGGTGGTGAGTTGGATCAGATGGCAGGGGAAGATGCCACGTAGACCTGGCAGACCCAAACGCATAGTGAGGGTCTGCTGGGAACGCCTGGCAGAAGAACCTGTTAAGACGGTCTTCAACTCCCACCTCCGGAAGAGCTTTGACCGTGTCCCGAGAGCAGTGGGGGACATTCCGAGTGGGCCTTGTTCCACTCTGCGATTTTTGAGGCGGCTGTTGCTAACTGTGGTCGCAAGATGGCCAGTGCCAGTTGTGGTGGCAACCCCCGTACCCGCTGGTGGACACCAGAGGTTCGGGGAGCCGTCAGGCTGAAGAAGGAGGCCTACAGGGCGTGGCTGGTCTGTGGGTCTCCGGAGGCAGCAGACAGGTACTGGATAGCCAAGCGGGGTGCAGCAGTGGCAGTTGCCGAGGCAAAATCTCGGGCGTGGTAGGAGTTTGGTGAGACCATGGAGAAAGACTATCGATTGGCTCCAAAGAGGTTCTGGCAAACTGTCCGGCGCCCCAGGAGAGGAAGGCAGCAACTCGCTCACACTGTTTACAGTGGGGATGGGGAGCTGCTGACGTCAACTGGGGCTTTTGTCGGGCGGTGGAAGGAATACTTTGAGGAGCTCCTCAATCCCACCTATGCGCACTCCGAGGAGTAACCAGAGCCGGGGGACCTGGGAATGGACTGTCCAATCTCAGGGGCAGAAGTAGCTGAGGTAGTCAAACAACTACAGAGCGGCGGAGCCCCGGGGGCAGATGAGGCTCGTCCTGGGTATCTCAAGGCTATGGATGTTGTAGGGCTGTCATGTCTCTGCAACATTGTGTGGTCATCGGGGGCAGTTCGTGTGGAGTGGCAGACCGGGGTGGTGGTCCCCATCTTTAAGAAGGGTGACCTGAGGGTGTGCTCCAACTATAGGGGGATCACACTCCTCAGCCTCCCTGGAAAGGTCTACTCCAAGGTACTGGAGAGGAGGGTCCGATCGATAGTTGAATCTCAGATTGAGGAGGAGCAATGTGGTTTTCGTCCTGGCTGTGGAACTGTGGACCAGCTCTATACCCTTGCAAGGGTGATGGAGGGGGCATGGGAGTTTGCCCAGCCAATCCACATGTGTTTTGTGGATTTGGAGAAGGCTTATGACCGTGTCCTCAGGGGCAACCTGTGGGGGACGCTCCAGGAGTATGGGGTGGGTGGCTTTCTGTTAAGGGCCATTCAGTCCCATTACCAGAGGAGCGTGAGTTTGGTCCGCATAGCCGGTAGTAAGTCGGACCTGTTCCCGGTGAGGGTTGAACTCTGCCAGGGCTGCCCTTTGTCACCGGTTCTGTTCATTACCTTTATGGACAGAATTTCTAGGCACAGCCGTGGTGTGGAGCGTGTCGAGTTTGGTGGCAGGAGAATCTCGTCTCTGCTTTTTGCGGATGATGTGGTCCTCCTAGCTTCATCCAGCTCTGACCTTCAGCTCTTGCTGGGTAGGTTCGCGGCCAAGTGTGAATCGGCTGCGATGAGGATCAGCACCATCAAATCTGAGACCATGGTTCTCGACCGGAAAAGGGTGGCTTGCCAACTCCGGGTCGGGAGAGATGTCCTACCTCAAGTGGAGGAGGTTAAGTATCTCTGGGTCTTGTTCACAAGTGAGGGTAGGAGGGATCGGGAGATCGACAGGTGGATTGGTTCGGCATCTGCAGTGATGCAGACGCTGAGCCGATCTGTCGTGGTGAAGAGGGAGCTGAGCCAGAAAGCCAGGCTCTCCATTTACCGGTCGATCTACGTCCCAATCCTCACCTATGGTCATGAGCTTTGGGTAATGACGGAAAGAACAAGATTGCGGATACAAGCGGCCAAAATGAGTTTTTTCCATAGGGTGGCCGGGCTCAGCCTTAAGATAGGGTGAGGAGCTCGGACATTCGGGAGGGACTCGGAGTAGAACCGCTGCTCCTCCGGATCGAAAGGAGTCAGTTGAGGTGGTTTGGGCATCTGGTCAGGATGCCTCCTGGACACCTCCCTGGGGAGGTGTTTCGGGCATGTCCTGCCGGCAGGAGGCCCCCGGGTCGACCCAGGACAAGTTGGAGAGGTTACATCTTCAATCTGGTCCGGGAACGCCTTGGGGTCCTGCCAGAGGAGCTGGTGGGGAAGGCCGGGGAGAGGACGGTCTGGAGCTCCCTAGTTGGGATGCTGCCCCCGCGACCCGGACCCGGACAAGCGGAGGAAGACGACGATGACCTTTATAGTTATATTCTTTTTAAAGTTTCCACCAGAAAAGAGGAAGAAAGTGTGTTGCTGTTATTTATCAGACAGGGACCCATGATGAAAGCCACAGTTGCAGACTGCTATGAGGGACTAACACTAACAAAAGCAGGTGATAACAAGGCCCTCATCAGCTCACAGACAGAAGTGATCGACAGGCTAGTTGAGAAAATGACTCACAGGCTCCAGGAAGCCAGTGTAGGGATTCTGCATGCCACCAAGCTAGTCAGCTTCACCAACTGGCCACAGTCGGGAGATGAAGAAGCAGGTTGGTTTATCAGAGCTGTCCAGTCAGGATGTGAATAAAAACGGCATGCTAATTATTTTAATGCCTTCTTTTTACAACACTCTTCTAGATTTTGGTGATGCAGAACTGGAAACACTTGTGGACCACTTCAGGCCTGTCCTGGAGACCGCTGGTGTCCACGCTGAAAGCATTTCTGACCAGTGGACTGCCCTCAAGTCGCTCATGTCTCAAGAGCCTGGGTCGCTGCCGAAGACGTCATGGATCGCAGTAAACAGATGCTTTCAGCATTCCTGCCCTGATTCGCTGGAATTGATCGACCTGGAGCTGTCCCTCCCTCCCTCAACTGCTGAGTGTCAAAGAGGCTTTAGCACCATGAAGCAAGTTAAAAATGACTGGAGGTCCAAATGACCTTTTGCACATGACATCACTCCACTCATGGGACCACCATGTTCGCCATGATGGACGACAAAAAGGCCGTTTACACACGTTGAAACTCCGGTGAAGCTAGTCAAAACAAGCCCGTTTGCAGCCTTTTATCGCTTTTATTTAGTTGGTTTCACAGTAAAATGGTAACAACCTGCTACGTGGCTGGCTGCACTAACAGGCAAGGATGTAAAGTCCACTCGTTTTTACATTTTTTCAAATAACGTTGATCGATACCGACGATCGAGATGAACTGCAGTGGTCAATCAAACGGACTAGCAGCCCTCGGGTTTACAGCGAACGTGTTTTTACCGGGTAAGATAATGTTTATTTCATGACGAAGACGGGGACAGGGACAAATGTGATGCGTTCTTCTGATGGATGGATATGCCACCATGGAGGATGCGCGGTACCGTGAAATGCAAGATAATTAATTATAATATTGTTCCAATGTATGATTACGTGTGTTAAAATTACGTTATTTAGTATGAGCGTCGCTGTTAAGAGAGATCTTGTCTCATCCCGGTGTGAGAGCAGCAGCTGAACCCGGTAACACCTCCAGCAACAGAAGCTGGTAGGGATCCGGACTTTTGTTTAAATCAGCTTGGGTGTAAAGTAGTGTTGTCAAAAAATCGATACCTAGATATAAATCGATGCTAAAAAAGGTATCTAAATGAGATATTCCATCCCTGTGGTATTGATATTATGGACTATTATACACAGCCTTCTTCAAGTACACCGACACGCACGACAGCCAGATGCCGTAAAGCAGCCTCCGCCTCCCAGACAAACAGAAGAAGAAGACGCCGCATGGCGACTGTACATTGCAATTTCCCACGCGAGTTGTCTCTGATCCAAGTTTTGTCTGCCAAATAAATAAACAAAAACATAAACAGCGAATTTGGGAGGCGCTTCACAGCCCAACTTAATTAGCATACCAAGTCCAACACGTAGTTGTATGTTCACGCTTATGTGCTTAAAGGAAACTCCCGTTTATTGCAACCCGGACTTAATTTCTAGCATGCAGTACGTTTGTTTACTCACGCTGACAACTTTGGTGCTACTTGGATTCCCCGGGGTATTTAGATCCATCGGCGAATCGCCGTCAGTGTATATCCATGTAACGGGTGCGGACGGGCACCCATGGTGCAGCCTCGAAATAAGACATTATCTGCACCAAAACATCTTCATGTCGAAAGGTTTTGTTAGGAATCATTAACGTGATTCCCCTGTTCGTTTGGAGCGGGTCTGGGATTTCTAGGCGTGAACAGACTAGCCGCGGCTAATCTAACCGGTGCTTTTAATGACGTCACTGCCGTGCGCCAATCTGTTTTTATTAAGATTACCGGTAGATGTACCTTTGTTCTACTGTGGAGAAATTCGTTTTCTCCCTTTATTGACCAACAGAGTTGTTCAAAAGTACAGAACAAAACATGTGGCATTACATCTTATGACAAAAATGCACCTTAAACAGAGTTTAAGCAGCAAAACATCACTCTGCAAATAGTGTATGTATAGTGAGACAATTCATGATTTAAAGTGTTAACTTTCACCAGTTTTTGTATGCACCTTTTAAAAATGCTGATACTTGAAAGGTTTAAGCACTTTACACACTTAATTCTTAACATTTAATTTTTGCAATATAAATTGAGGAATGTTATTTTTTGAATAAACTTGTTCAATAAGTTGGTGTTTTTAAATAGTATCGAAATCGAGTATCGAGTTTTTTGTTCCAGTATCGAATCGAGTTTGAAATTTTAGTATCGTGACAACCCGAGTGTAAAGTGAAACGCCGTTTATAACATAAAGTTATAAATCCAGTCGGGTGAACTTGGGCAGAGTAGGCGGCTTGTTTACATCGGTGAACAGCTGCAGAGAGAGCTTAAGCTAACGTTCGTAAGCTAGTAAATAACACTTAACTTTTGTAAACATCGCTCTCTATGAGCCCCGTCTAGGTGCGCTGCTTCTTCTGATAACTGAACATGGGCCTAAAGAAGATTTTCAGGCTCTACTTCTCCCTTTGTTTAGTACTCGTGTCGCTCACTGTTTACATGCTTTAGCCGTTCAGCATGGCGGACCCACGTGACTAGGTGACGTCGGTGCAAAGGGTCAACATGAGACCTGACACACTTTCAGATGTTCTCACGGTGCAGCTGCGTTCTCCACAGATCAAGGACTATGACCCAAATGAGGCTGTAATGGTCTGGCACGAAGACGGTGTCAGAAGCAGGAGGCCAGACTTCATGGAGTCGGACTAGATTTCAGTAAGAGTTCATAAAATCATCTAAAATTAAATAACTAGTAAAATGACAAGAGAGTTGTTTTTCTTATTAACTGATGCTTTAATTATTTTGTCGCTCCTCTCTGTTTGGAATCAACATCACATATGATAGGATCACATGCTCTAGGTAGACCTACACCATCGTGATCTTCTACCAGCCAACTCAGCCGGTGAGTCAAGAATGTAATTTCAGGCCAGCTAAAGGATGTGTTGACAGTCTTACCATCTGACTCAGAAGACCTTCTCTCATTCCAGTCATCGTCTCCAGTTTCAGACCCAGCGTGTGACAGCTCAGAGCCTACACTCATATCATCATCCTCTTCATCATCTCCACTGACTTCAGCCTCTGAAGGACCAAGTGTCTGCTCATGAGGGTTCAGATCTGGGTTCCTGCTAGTTCCTGCTCCTCCACCAGCTGAGCTGCAGGCTGGAACATCTCTGTCTTCTAGTTGCTGCTGATGAAGCTGTGAGATCAGAGGTTTCTCTTCATCATCCTCACTCTTTATAGTAACTACAGTGACTGGAAACCTGGCAGCATCAGTCTCCTCCTTCAGATGGAGCTGCTCTCCCTCCAGACTGGTCCAGAGTTCCTCCTGTTCCTCCTTCATGTGGAGGTGTTCTGGGTCCTGCTGGTCCTCACCAGGAGCTTCTTCTTTAACCAGCACCAGCTGTTGAACATCTGTAGGAAACACAGAAGCACATGAAATATTAATTTCACACATAAAACAGTTGTAAAGACAAACAAACAGGTCATGGCTGAAGGTGAGAACCAACATCAGTCGAACCACACACACACACACACGCACGCACACACACACACACACACACACACACACACCAGTACCTGTGTCCATGCTGATGAAGCAGTCCCAGCTGATGGATGATCCTGAAGTGGTAGCAGGTTTTCTTTAGCCGTGTTTAGCTAACAGCTGCAATAGAAACAAAGCAGGAGAGCTGATTAAGATGCTGCTTCAGAACAACGCAGGAGATTAAAGATCCAACGCTTTGGTTCTGATCAGCTGAGGACACATCCAGTCTGGAAAAGAGGACCTTTGCTCACCAGAGTTCACGGAGTAGAGCTAACCGCTTTTTCCTCCAGAGTCACATTCAGATTCGGGCCTTTTCCGTCGGAGAGTGTGAGCAGGATGGATGAGAGAGCGAGCAGCGATCCTGCATCATGACCAACTCAGATGAGCGAGTCTGATAGAGGGAACCTCTTCAATCTGATGAAAGCAGCAAAACGAGCGCGTTTCTCAGAGAGGCCAAAGGAACAGCAGCAGACCCAGAGGGCAGGAAGTCTAGAGAAAAGCTTTTCTCACCCATCACCTGCTTCTGGAGCTCCGATTGTCACGAAGACCGCAGAATAGCTTCTCTGCTTCTGGAAAGAACTCCACCAAGTTGTTGAGGAGGAGAAGAAAGTTTCCACAGCCTGGTGAGAAGATTTCTGCTGCAGCAGCAGTTAGTCGCTTTAGCTGATCAACTCTCCCAGAGACTGAAGTGAAGACATTTTTACTGCAGAGCCTCAAATCTTCTCCTCACACACCACAACAACAACAAGCTAGCTCTGCTAGCAGCTTCCGGTTTCTGCTGCTTCCGGTGGTCTGTGACCAGCGTAAAGGTGCACTAGCGCCACCTGCTGGATTCTCCACCGACGGATCCTGCTAGGCAGAAGAACCATGGTGGTTAGAATACATGTTCCACATATTATCACATATAATCTGCAAGGCAACTTTACTTGTATAGCACCTTAGAATGGTATTCAACAACCATTACCGGTTCCCGGAGAACTATAAATAGGTTTTCAAAAGGTATTTAAAACCAGAGGGTAAAGAGGCCGACCTAACGCTCAAAGGCAGCTCATTCCAGTGTTTAGGCCTAGGGACTGCTACAGAGAAGCCCCGTCACCTCTGAGCTTACTTCTGGTCTTTGGGACTTCCAGGAGCATCCTATCAGCCAACCTCAGAGACTGTGCAGGGTAGTAAAAAACCAGTAGTTCAGAGAGGTAATCTGATCAATCAATCAATCAATCAGATTTGATTTATAAAGCACTTTTCAAGCAAAGTGCTTTACAGAATTAAAATGACCCCAAATTCCCATAACCGTTTGAAAACATTAACAGACACACACACACACACACACACACACACACACACACACACACACACACACACACCAGTAAAAATTTATATTCGGTTGAGTCCAGATCAATTCAATTCAGTTCAATAATACTTTATTAATCCCAGAGGGAAAGTGATTGCTGTAGTAGCTCAGAATAATAATAATAATAATAATCAAGTCATCAAAGAGTTGTTGTATATTACAACGGCTGTTGGCAGGAAGGATCTCCAGTAGCGGTCAGTGTTGCAGCCAAACTGAAGAAGCCTCTGACTGAAGACACTCTTCCGTTGTTGGACAGTCTTGTGAAGAGAATGCTCAGGGTTGTCCATCATGTTCTTGATTCTCTGGAGAATCCTTCTTTATATCATCTCCTCCAGCGGTTCCACAGTCGTCCCCAGAACAGAACCAGCCTTTGTTATTAGGCTGTTGAGCCTTTTCAGGTCCCTGCTTCTGATGCTGCTATCCCAACAGACGATGGCTGAAGAGATTACTCTCTCGATTAATAGGACCATCTACATCGCGTTGCGGTGATTACGCAAATTGAACATCTATCTGAGTGGCAGGGATGCCTGGAGGAAGAGCTGCAGGACGAGGAAAAGACATGGCTCAAGACGACCCGGAGGAGATCATATATGTGTGTGTATATATATATATCCATACTGGGACTGGAAAGCCGACACAAAAGCTATGCAAAAGCAGTGACGAATCATGACTCAGCAGAAGATGCCTGGCACCTGCCTCCTTGCGACCACAGCTAGCAACAGCCGCCTCAACAATCGCAGAGTGGAACAAGGCCCCATCGAAGTCAATGTCCCCCACTGCTCTCGGGACGCGGTCAAAGCTCTGCCGGAGGTGGGAGTTGAAGACCGTCTTGACAGGTTCTTCTGCCAGGCGTTTCCAGCAGACCCTCACTATGTGTTTGGGTCTGCCAGGTCTCCGCGGCATCTTCCCCTGCCGTCTGATCCAACTCACCACCAGGTGGTTATCAGTTGAAAACTCTGCTCCTCTCTTCCCTCGGGTGTTCAAAACATACGGCCGCAGGTCAGATGATACGACTACAAAGTCTATCATCGACCTGTGACCTAGGCTGCCCTGGTACCAAGTGTACCGATGGGCATCCTTATGTTCGAACATGGTGTTCGTTATGGCCAAACTGCGACTTGCACAGAAGTCCAATAACGAAACACCGCTCGAGTTCAGATCAGGTGGGCTGTTCCTCCCAATCACACCCTTCCAGGTCATGCTGTCATTGCCCACGTGAGCATTGAAGTCCCCCAGCAGGACAATGGAGTCCCCTGATGGAGCACTATCTAGCACTCGTCCCAGGGACCCCAAAACGGGTGGGTACTCTGAACTGATATATGGCCCATAAGCACAAACAACAGTCAGGACCCGTTCCCTGACCCGAAGGCGCAGGGACGCTACCCTCTCGTCCCCCAGGGTAAACCCCAACACACAGGCAGAGAAACAAGTCATTTTAACATTTAATCAACAATCAGACATCTCTGTAATTCCTACTTTATATAGCAATAATCTAATTTATCCTATTTCTAATTGTATTATTATTAAAACTTGCAAATGAAGACATCAAAAGCTGTGTTGTTACTATAGAAAATATTTATTTGGATATCCATAATAACAACTGCACTAGTAGGAATTAAGTTTGAGATAGCCTACCATAAATTCTCTAATACAGGCCTTCATTTACTCAAGCACATCCTGGTTCAGGCCTTTATGGAAAGGAGGCCAGATTTAGAGGCAGGACTCAAGTTCAATTTGAGCTAAATAAACTACCAGTAGAAAGAATAAAAACAAGATTTTGTCTCTATTTGAACCTATAAAACACTAGGTTCGTTTATTGAAAATGTACAGGTAACGTACGTACGTAAGCATATAGAACATTTACAACAAATACCGTTGTTTCAGGCTAAATCCCAGTATGGTAATAAATGTAGCAAACATGCCGATAGTGCATTATAAACAATTAGGTCATAGATTCACAACAAAAAGCATCAGACACCTTACCGCTCCAAAGTTTAACCGTTCGTGTCTCGTTTGGTTTGAAGTAAAAAAATAAAATGTAATGACCCGCACTTGTATAGCACCTCTCAGAGTAAGGACGCCAAAGCGCTTTACACTACAGTGTATCATTCATCAATTCACACACACACATTCACACACTGATGGTGATGAGCTACTGTGTAGCCACAGCTGCCCTGGGGCGCACTGACTGAGGCGAGGCTGCCGAGCCCTGGCGTGTTTACCTGCTGTTTTTGTAGCTGCGTTTCTAAGCTGTTCAATAAAACGCCATAAAAAACATTTAGTAAACCCTTACCTGTGGTGAAGTCATCACTGCTAACTGTAGCATTTTCTGTTTCTGTCTCATCTTGCAGCCGGAGATTATGATCCACTATTACGTCTTTGTTAAGTTTAAGTAAGTCCTTTGTGGCGCACTTCTTTCGGAACACAAAAAAAAAAATTGCTTGTTTTTGTCCCAATCGCATGGAATTTGGGCATTTTACACACAGTCAACGTAGTAAATAAAGCCTGGTGCACCGGAGTCGCACCCACAGTTTTGAGAAGTCAAGTGGTCACACAGCATGCACCGCTGAGCGCTTCTTGGAAAGTTGCGCGATAGTTTGTGAGACTAATTCATTAACTGTGAGTAAGTACGCTATTTTTTAAAAATATTTTAAGAGTACTTTAAAGTTATTAAACTGCAGCTGGGTTTGTGCTGTAAAGCCGGACACTATTAGAGACCAGCCTTCATTTACCCCCGCTGACATAGAGACCAGCTAATGTAGGAGACCTGGCCGGTAATGGAGCACAGGCCAATATTAGAGGATTTACGGTATCTCAGAATCACCAAAGGCCTAAAGTGGCCTTTTTAAAATTTATTAGGCCAACTGGATATGTATTCCAGATATTTATACTTCAAATAGAAATGATCATGCCAGATATCCATTAGAACATTCTTGACGGAGGGAATTTTTTAGATATCTGAAATGTTCTTTCTAGAAAACTCTCTCTTCATAGATATTGTACAACGTAACTGTGTTACAGAACATAAAAGTAACGTCACAGTTGCTTTACTAGGTAGCTAATTACTTTTACAATGTGGTAACTGAGATACTAACTCAATTACTTTCTGGAAAAAGTAATACGTAACTATAACTAATTACTTTTTAAACGTAAGATGCCCAACACTGGCTGTGACTAGCCCATCACATTGACAAAGTGCTGTGATTGGCTAGCCGTCAGACTTGCCGGAGCTGCGGAGGTTCCTTTTGTTTCAGTAACTGATGGTCTGGATTCCAAGGTTAGAGAAGTTGCTGCTTGCTAATTTTGCCATAACACTTTTAAAACCTGGATGTCTAAAATATAACCACAACAGATCCTGGGTCAGTCAGGAGCACGACAAAAACGCATTCTTAATAATCATGTGATCATGTTGTTTGAAATCACAATTTTGATCAGAAAACAATAGATTGTTCATCCCTAGTGGACTCTCATGTGAATGTTTAAGGTTGTCTTTGATTTGAATGTTTGATTACAGAGCTCACAGGCAAAAGGTTTCTGTCCGGTGTGGACTTTTACGTGAGCATTTAAAGTTGCCTTTCTGCTAAATTGTTGTCCACATAGCTCACAAGCAAAAGGCTTCTTTCCTGTGTGGGTTCTTGTGTGTCTGTTTAAAGTTGACTTTTGGGCAAATCTTTGATTACAGAGCTCACAAGCAAAAGGCTTCTGTCCTGTGTGGACTCTCACATGAGCTGTTAAGTCTGTCTTTCGGCTAAATCTTTTTCCACAAAAATCACAAGCAAAAGGCTTCTGCCCTGTGTGGACTCCCATGTGACTGTTTAAATCGGTCTTTCGGCTAAATCTTTTTCCACAGAATTCACAAGCAAAAAGCTTCTGTCCTGTGTGGACTCTTATGTGTCTGTTTAAAG
Organism: Nothobranchius furzeri; assembly: GCF_043380555.1. Taxonomy (NCBI): domain Eukaryota; kingdom Metazoa; phylum Chordata; class Actinopteri; order Cyprinodontiformes; family Nothobranchiidae; genus Nothobranchius; species Nothobranchius furzeri. Next base: position 99,455,325 of record NC_091742.1, on the reverse strand, counting down.
TTGACTTTCGACTAAATCTTTTTCCACAGACCTCACAAACAAAAGGCTTATGTCCTGTGTGGACTCTATCGTGAGCGTTTAAAGTTGTCTTTCGGCTAAATCTTTGTCCACAGACCTCACAAACAAAAGGCTTCTGTCCTGTGTGGGCTCTCATGTGACTGTTTAAATTTGACTTTCGGCTAAATATTTTTCCACAGTCATCACAACTAAACGACTTTTGTCCTTTCTGGACATTCCTGCAAGAGTCTGCATGTTGCTTCACTCTAACACATTTCTTTTTAACCAAACAGCCTGAAGACCTTATTACTGAATGACCGGTCACCCTCACGTGTTTCTGGAGGGACCACTTGTTGATAAACTGTTTACCACACTCAGGGCAGCTAAAGGATGCTTTGACAGTCTTACGATCCGACTGAGAAGACCTGCTTTCATTCCAGTCATTGTCTTCATCTCCAGTTTTAGACCCAGAGTCTGACAGCTCAGAGTCTAGATTCACATCATCATCCTCTTCATCATCTCCACTAACTTCAGTATCTGAAGAATCAGATGTTTGTTCATCAACGTTCAGACCTGGGTTCCTGCTAGTTTCTGCTGTCATCTGGTCAGCTGATCTGCTGGTTTGAACATCTCGGCCTTCTAGTTGCTGCTGATGAAGCTGTGAGATCAGAGGCTTCTCTTCATCATCCTCACTCTTTATAGAAACTACAGTGAATGGAAACCTGGCAGCATCAGTCTCCTCCTTCAAATGGAGCTGCTCTCCCTCCAGACTGGTCCAGAGTTCCTCCTGTTCCTCTTTTATGTGGAGGTGTTCTGGGTCCTGCTGGTCCTCACCAGCACTCTGTTCTTCATGAGCTTCTTCTTTAACCAGCACCATCTGTTGAATTTCTGTAGGACACACAGAAACAATTATATGAATTGTGGACTGCTGTAACTTTATATTCACACATATGACAGTTGTAACATTGCTTTAAAAAGGCAGTAGAACGATAATTTAGAATTTAAAGGACCTCATGATTTTTATCTTGAGGGGCACTATATAATATGGGATGCCATTTGTAAAGTCAAACAGTCATAATCTAACAGCAAAATTTTGGGTTATTTAGCATATCATAAGAGAAAAATTGGGAGTTCACTTTTTCGAAGTCATATTTTCACCATGTTATTCATACATTTATAAATGTTAAAATTTCCAAATAAATATTTATTTTGCAAACCAAATATTTAGGTCTGATCTAAATATTTAGTTTGTAAAATAAATATTTAATTCACTAACTAAACATTTAATTTACTAATTAAATATTTATTTTGGAATAGGGCCGCACGATATTAGGAAAACCTGCGATATTCGATAACAGTGCTTAATATTGCGATATCGATATTACTCACGATAAATGAACAAATACTAAAGTATGCAGTGTTGATGTCGTCTGGCGTGTGACGTCTGCTCTGGGTTCAAAGCAAACAAAAACTAATGCATGAATTCCATTACAACATAACATTTTTATTGCAAACATATGCAGCTGCACCTGCTACTGTATTAGCAGCTGCACCCGCTACTGTATTAGCAGCTGCACCTGCTACTGTATTAGCAGCTGCACCTGCTACTGTATTAGCAGGTGCACCTGCTACTGTATTAGCAGCTGCACCTGCTACTGTATTAGCAGCTGCACCCGCTACTGTATTAGCAGCTGCACCTGCTACTGTATTAGCAGCTGCACCCGCTACTGTATTAGCAGCTGCACCCGCTACTGTATTAGCAGCTGCACCTGCTACTGTATTAGCAGCTGCACCCGCTACTGTATTAGCAGCTGCACCCGCTACTGTATTAGCAGCTGCACCTGCTACTGTATTAGCAGCTGCACCCGCTACTGTATTAGCAGCTGCACCTGCTACTGTATTAGCAGCTGCACCCGCTACTGTATTAGCAGCTGCACCTGCTACTGTATTAGCAGCTGCACCCGCTACTGTATTAGCAGCTGCACCTGCTACTGTATTAGCAGCTGCACCTGCTACTGTATTAGCAGCTGTACCTGCTACTGTATTAGCAGCTGCACCTGCTACTGTATTAACAGCTGCACCTGCTACTGTATTAGCAGCTGCACCTGCTACTGTATTAGCAGCTGCACCTGCTACTGTATTAGCAGCTGCACCTGCTACTGTATTAGCAGCTGCACCTGCTACTGTATTAGCTATCGAGAAAAGGAGACGTGGATGTGGGACCATGAACAGAGATGATGGAGTTTACTCATTGGATCGTGCATGGGATTGCATCATCGGAGAGGGGAGAGCGGGCAGCAGAGGGTGACAACGTCCTCTGCTGCCCACGGATAAACGGAGTAGGAAGTGACGCCACCATCAGTGTCAGCTCTGAAGATGTTTGCAGCCGCAAACGAAAAGTCAGCAAGGTAAAGAAAAACCTTTCCTGTGTTTTAAAAAAAGAACCAAAAATGCAGTTTAAACTCACATGTTCAGGCTTGGGCGTGACCTTCATCACCCTCTCCCTCTTTCCTACTCACTCCCTCTCTTTCTTTACATTTTTAATCACAATTGTCTATTTTTTGCTCATTTTAAATATATTTTAAACCATTTTCTAAATTATTTTTTATATTTTACATTTTTTGTTTTTGTGAAGCGCCTCGTGATTTTTATCTTAAGAGGCGCCATAGAAATTATATTTTCTTCTTCTTAATATTTTACAGGAGGACAAACACTGAGATATACAGTATATATGCATTCAGCTGAACGATATTGAGATGTAAGTTTTGATCCATATCGCCCAACCCTAGTTTATGGTTAACTGAGCATAATCATCAGGAGCATCAATAACCGTTTAAATCAACTTTGGAATAAGTGCTTCTCTAGGACAGCTTTAGCAGGTAAATATGACCTTATCAGAGGGAGGCAGCTGAGGTTGGCCCTAATGGTTCTGGACACTTTCCTGATGAGGGACGCCAGATTAAGATGAGAATCCAAAACCAAAGAGAGTCTGTAGAGAACTAGTGAGCACCTCTGCTGAAAACACCATAGATCAGCTGTTACCAGCATCCATGCTGTCCAGAACACACACACACACACACACACACACACACACACACACACACACACACACACACACACACACACACACACACACCCCAGTACCTGTGTCCATGCTGATGAAGCAGTCCCAGCTGATGGATGATCCTGAAGTGGTAGCAGGTTTTCTTTAGCCGTGTTTAGCTAACAGCTGCAATAGAAACAAAGCAGGAGAGCTGATTAAGATGCTGCTTCAGAACAACGCAGGAGATTAAAGATCCAACGCTTTGGTTCTGATCAGCTGAGGACACATCCAGTCTGGAAAAGAGGACCTTTGCTCACCAGAGTTCACGGAGTAGAGCTAACCGCTTTTTCCTCCAGAGTCACATTCAGATTCGGGCCTTTTCCGTCGGAGAGTGTGAGCAGGATGGATGAGAGAGCGAGCAGCGATCCTGCATCATGACCAACTCAGATGAGCGAGTCTGATAGAGGGAACCTCTTCAATCTGATGAAAGCAGCAAAACGAGCGCGTTTCTCAGAGAGGCCAAAGGAACAGCAGCAGATCCAGAGGGCAGGAAGTCTAGAGAAAAGCTTTTCTCACCCATCACCTGCTTCTGGAGCTCCGATTGTCACGAAGACCGCAGAATAGCTTCTCTGCTTCTGGAAAGAACTCCACCAAGTTGTTGAGGAGGAGAAGAAAGTTTCCACAGCCTGATGAGAAGATTTCTGCAGCAGCAGCAGTTAGTCGCTTTAGCTGATCAACTCTCCCAGAGACTGAAGTGAAGACATTTTTACTGCAGAGCCTCAAATCTTCTCCTCACACACCACAACAACAACAAGCTAGCTCTGCTAGCAGCTTCCGGTTTCTGCTGCTTCCGGTGGTCCGTGACCAGCGTAAAGGTGCGCTAGCGCCACCTGCTGGACTAGAGGCTCACTGACCCTGCTAGGCAGAAGAACCATGGTGGTTAGAGTATATGTTCCACATATAATCACATATAATACTGTAATATCTATAAAATACTCAATATACATATATAACATGGAATCCTCTTTTTAGGAAGAGCAGACAGCAGGGCATTGCAGTAGTCTATCCTACTGGTGATAAAAGAATGCATCAGCATCTCCGTATTGGCCAGAGAGAGAATGGGGCGGACTCTGGCGATGTTCTTTAGATGATAAAAACCTATTTTGGTGATATTTTTAATATGATGGATGAAGTTGGATTAAAAGACAGTGATTGTAATTTTGGTAAAATTTTCTCTCTCTCTGGGCTTCAGGACCGATAACTAAAACTTCAGTTTTGTCCTGGTTGAGCTGGAGAAAGTTTTCTGCCATCCAGGATTTGATGTCAAAAATTCAATTAAAAAGTGAATCTATTAGGAGACACAGAGATGTACAACTGTGTATCATCAGCGTAACTGTGGAGATTCACCCCATGTCTCATGATGACACTGCCAAGAGGGGGCATATAAAGGTTAAAAAGCACTGGGCTTAAAATTGAACCCTGGGGCACACCACATGTAATCCCATGAACCTTAGAGGAACAGGTATCCAAACTCACCATAAAACTCCTGTCTGCGAGGTAGGGTGAACCACTGGTGAACAGCACCAGAGAGGCCGATCCGTTTCAAACAAGTTAAAAGAATAGTGTGGTCTACTGTGTCAAAGGCAGCACTTAGATCCAGTAGAACCAACACAGTCACCTTCCATTTATCATAATTTACTTGGAAATCATTTAAAATCTTCAGAAGGGCCGTCTCGGTGCTGTGGTTGACCCTAAAACCAGACTGAAAATTTTCAAAGACATTATGGGTGTTGATAAAATCATTCAGTTGAATTAAAACAAGCTTTTCTAAAATTTTGCTTAAAAATGGTAAGTTGGATACTGGTCGATAATTGTTTAAATCGTTAAAATCTAAATTGTTCTTCTTCAGCAGAGGCCTCACCACCGCCTGTTTAAAAGCGTCAGGAAAGACCCCCGTCTGAAGGGAGCGGTAGCCTCACTTCTTGCAGATAAGAACGCCTTTGAATGTCTGATTGTTTGGGCCTCACTGAGGAGAAAACTTTATCAAGACTCTCAGCTTCAACCAGAACAAAACTGTCCAGACACACACTCTCAGATGTGTCTAAAACCATGTTACGTTGAGTCGATAAAATATTACATCTGATGGTGTCTACTTTCCCTCCGAAGTGGACTGCCTTATGGGTCCATTCACAACCCAGCCAATGGTGGTTTTCACGGCGTAAGGAGCTCCATTCTGTCCATTGATGACACGCCATGGTTCCATTGTTGCACAGTTTGCTCCTATAAGCAGGTCCACATTGGCTTCTATCTCTGGTAGCCTCACTTCTTGCAGATAATACCACCTTGGAATATCTGATTGTTTGGGTATGTTTTCATTGCTTACTGGTATGCTTGTGTGAGTAAATACCTCGGGTAAGTCAATGAACTTACCCAACCCGCACACTTCCAGGTCTTTTCTAACAAAGCTGTTTATTTGTTTCCGGTTTTCTAGCTTTTGTTGACTCATGGTGTTTAGAAGTATTCGTGTAGGCTTTCCTTTGACTTTCAGTCTCTTTTGCAGATCTTCAGTGCAGAATGCTGCCGTGCTGAATTCCTGGGTCTAGAATAGGGTATGTCTCTATGTACTCCCCACTTCTTTTCTATTTAATTTTAACTGGTACAATAGAGAGCACACATTCCTCTTCTTCTGCCCCTGTGAGCCCATGGGTCTCCTCCTGGATAGGAACTTGATCACAAGATGATTTACTTCCTATTGAATTATTCTTTTCAAGTGAAGCGGAACAGTCACTTTTCACCATGTTTAGAATCTCTGTGTGGCAGTGTGAGCGTCCTCTCACAGTGTCCCTGTCTCTTGCAGCACATCTTTTTGGGTCATGTTTTTATGATCTGCTATCTACTTTTTTTTTGTATTTTTCATAAACTCTTTAATAACTCCCATTTTGGGTTCAAACCAAGTATCCTGACCCCACATTTTTTCCTCTTCAGACAAAAGGCTGCCAGCATTATTGTTGTGGTTGCTGAACTCATTTAGAGCCAGGGCAAAGTCACATTCCATTATTTCTTTCACACTTTGAAGATTTTGTGAATCACTCATCAATATTTTTAACTCATATTTTTCCTGTGATCGTTCCTAATGTCCGTCTTCTTAAGTCAATACATCTGTGTAATTTCTCTTTCAACCCCTTTTCTGTTCATTTACATGTCCTCTCCTCTCTTTCATCTTCTATCATGCTCCCTTCATTTTGATCAGCCATCTCACAAATGCAGTTTATTGACCCTAGCTGCCTGCACCTCTTGTCTTCTCTTTAAATAAAGTTTCTTCTAGTTAGACATATTGTAGCATCGCTTCTTTTAAATGGCCAAAAACTTCACACTGACCGTCATCAGACCCCGTGTTCATTGCATGCAGTCCGCAGACACCGAGAGAAAAAAGAGAGACCGACAGCTCCGAACGGAGTAGTTTTACTTTCGTTTCTCCACCGAACTTCACGTGCATCCAACTCACATCCTTTTCTGTCTTCAGCATGAAATATTTAAAGGATTTGTTACCTTCTTTTGAGTAATAATCCGTTGTTAATGCCGGCATCTTCATGGCAGCGCAGTGCTCTTAACTTTACATCCTCAATGTGCCGCACCTGCTGCGTCTCTCTGCAGTCTGCACCATGCCGGTCTGAAGCAAGTTTTTTTTACTTAAAACGTGGTGGCATTCTGGTTCTTTTTCTTCTTTAAGTCACCGTTGGAAGTTGGTCGAGCAACTTAGATTTGTGATCACGCGAATAATACCAGATGATCTTCTTTATAAAAAGATGGTTTAATAAGAAATCAAATCGTGCTACAACTCGGTCAAAAAACTGTGTTGCCTCCTAACGCTCCAACTCCCATCTACCCAAAAAAAAAACCCCAAAAAAAACAAAAACAAAAAAAACCCTAAACCTTCTATACAAGGAATTATGGGATACAGGAAGCCAAAAATACAAAGAAAATGTTTCTGAATCTAACACTTCTACATTGTAAGATTTTAAGTGTTTCTGTATTTTTTTATGAAATTATATTTTTTAAACATCACAAATATGCATTTTTTTAAGCTTATTCACTAATATCTTTTGTGCGTTCTTGCTGTGTTTGTCCCGACATCGGCAATAAACAAACGGACACCCGACATGGGCAATAAACAAAGGAAAACAACAAACAACAACAAAAAGAAAAGAACAACCAAAGCAAAGAACGAGAAACCCAGAAAGACAAGAACCAAAACCAGTGATAACCCTACCATACATCAAAGGCATAACAGAAAAAATAAGAGCAACAATGAAAAAACACAACATAAACACACCAATAAAGCCATACACAACAGTTAGAAACAGACTAGCACACCCAAAAGACAAGATACCAGCTGGACTTAAGTGTGGAGACATTTACGAAATCCCATGCAAACTCTGCAATAAAACATACGTAGGAGAAACCGGACGCCAACTCAACACACGAACAATAGAACATAGAAAGGAGTGCGAGAAATAAACAAGTCGAAGACACACAAGAGCAGCAAAAGAAGAAGCAGAAAGCACAATAAAGAAGTCAGCCGTAACAGATCACTGCACAAGAGAAAACCATGTAATGGACTGGGACAACACAAGGATCATAAACACCGAACAACAGAAATTCAAAAGATGGATAAAAGAAGCTATAGAGATATGAAGACGTGGATGTGGGACCATGAATAGAGATGATGGGGTTTACATATTGGATCGCACATGGGCCCGTTGATAAATGGAGTAGGAAGTGATGCCACCATCAGCGTCAGCTCTGAAGATGTTTGCAGCCACAAACGAAACATCAGCAAGGTAAAGAAAAAACGTATCTGTGATTTAAAAAAGAACCAAAAATGTAATTATTCACGAATATATCCAAAAGGCAGTTCGAAATCTGGGTGTTGTGATTGATGAACACCTGACCTTTAAAGATCATGTTGCCTCTGTTGCTTGTTCATGCCGCTTTGTGCTGTACAACATACGTAAGATCAGACCATACCTAACACAACATGCCACCCAGCTCCTGGTGCAATCTACTGTCATCTCCCGCCTCGATTACTGCAACGCCCTTCTAACTGGTCTTCCAGGCTGTACTCTGAGACCTCTTCAAATGGTCCAGAACGCAGCGGTGCGTCTGGTCTTCAATCAGCCAAAAAGAGCACACGTCACCCCTCTGTTCATTGAGCTCCACTGGCTACCGCTAGCAACACACATCAAATTCAAATTGCTAACACTAGCATACAAAGTCCGAGATGGTACGGCTCCCATCTACCTGAATCCTCTTGCAAAGGCTTACGTCTCGGCCCGGCCGCTCCGGTCATCACAGGATCGTTGGCTAGCAGTGCCTACACCACGCTCAGGACAATCCAGACTCTTCTCATGCATCGTTCCACAAATGTGGAATTACCTACCAAGCACTACCAGAACAGGGTCTTCCTTTTCAATTTTCAAGAAACTCCTGAAGACCCTGCACTTCAGAGAGCATCTTGTAAACTAGCACCCTCCCTGCACCCGTCCCCCTTCTCTACCGTCCACTCCTTGTTCCCTCCTCTCCATGACTCAGTGCGTTTACATGCAGCCAGTAACCCTTTTAAAACCCGAATATTCACAATAACCCGGTTCCGCACGGCCATGTAAACACCGCCAAAAACTCGGATATGCTCATAACCGGGTTTTTAAAAACCCGGTTACTACACCTGGGGTAACCCTTTTCTAACCCGAATGTTTGGTCGTGTAAACGCATACCGGGATATCCCCATCAAAGCGTGTGTTCTGCGCATGCTCTGTTCGCAAGGAATCTTGGTCTTTTGAGTAGCGAGACGTCTTGTATGCGCCAGAACTCCAGAAGTAAACAACAAGTTGGGAGCAACATGGCGAGTCGCAGCACAGCACCACACTTTTGGAGTGATGAGGAAACTAAAGCGCAAACAAACGCGGTCGCTATCTCTTCCGAACTGGGAAAAATTTTGTTGTTTTCACGGATACCGGAACGAGAAGAACCGGAAATGACGCATATTGCATCTGGACGTAGTCCATACGTCCTGACACTACCCCAACGTCCGCATTTACATCGGGTTGTGCAAGTTAGAGGTAACTCTTTCTATTTGTGCTTGTAAACGGGTTATTCTGATCAACTCAGAAACCCGAATGCCGACCTTAACCCGATCATAACCCGGATATTGGCTGCATGTAAACGTAGTCACTGATGTCAAGTTGTTGTTGTTATTGTTGTTGTTAGCCTCAAGGGCAACATGCCGATTATCAATTGTAAGTCGCTTTGGACAAAAGCGCCTGCTAAATACATAAACATAAATGAATTAGCAACTAATTGGCTCTTACACACACTTTACAAAAGCTTGCTACGCCCCTAGACACACACACAAACACACATTCTCCTCCACCTCCACTCCCCTGCTCTCACCGATGGAAGTTTTTTCCCATCAAAAACACCTTCAAAATAATTCATTGTCATGTGAGAAGTGTAATGTGACAGTTTAAGTCTGTCTTGTCTCTAAATCTTCGACCACATGTCTCACAGGAAAACAGGCTTTTCTCTAGTGTGGACTAGAGCCCTGCACGGGCCTAAAATCTGAGCCCGTGTCCGGCCCGGCCCGAGGGGGTGGAGCCCCAGCCCGACCCGGCCCGAAAAGGTTTTCAGGATTCTCTGGCCCGACCCGAGCCCGACTTTTTTTTTTTAACCAACTAAATGAAAACAAAGTGTGTCAATCCTGACCAATGTGTTAAAATACGTGCAGGATCCGATCAATTTGTGTTTCCCTCATTTACCGTCACGGAGATGACGGCACACTGGCTCTGGTGGTAATCAAGTTAAATTTAATCTCTTTCCAACAATTTTTACAAGAAAACAAAACAGTTAAAAGCAGGGCTTGTGTTGTGTTGACCGGACAGTTCCCGTATTTGGCCGTTTATTTTGACGGAGAAAGAATAGAAAGAATTACCCCGACGCATGCAGACGAACTGACATTTTATTCTACCCACATCGCAGATGTAGCTAAATCACCCAAGAAAAGATTCCCATCTGAACATCTGAGCTGGACACTGCTCAGCGCAGCTCACTGTCAGCGCATATGTGCACAGCGAGCTGAAGATGTGGAGATGGGCTTGGAGCGTGTTGCAAAACTAGAGCGCATGCGGGAAGGTTCCTCCCACTGAAGCGAGTGTTTTCCAAACCCTGTCTCTCAGAGAGACTTGTCACTTAGAAAATGTTCCCTGATTAAACGTTGGCTGAATAGCGCTTGTTCCTGTCTCCAATGTGGTGACACATCCAGGAGTTGTCTGAGGAGAAGCCCAGAATCTCACATCCTCTTTAGCTCAGAAAGCACCTATGATTACGCACAAGCGTGACCCGTCAACCTGGTCTCACAGTAAGACTGGGTTGGGCCTGTTCAGGTTTACGCAGAAAATCTTTACATAGAATTGACTTACAGATATAAAATTAATTCAGTAAAATATAAAGCATTTTATTTAAATATCTATTCATTATTTTACAAGCACACAGAGCCGCATCAGATTCAGGTCAGCGGGAAGATTCCTCCGACTGAATTCAGTCGGAGGAATCTTCCCGCATGCGCTCTGGTTCTGCGACGCGCTCCAAGACCCTCTCCACATCTTCAGCTCGCTGTGTACCTTATGTAGTAGATGCTGACAGCGAGCTGCACTGAGCAGTGTCCAGCTCAGATGTTCAGATGGGAATCTTTTCTTGGGTGATTTAGCTACATCTGTGATTTGCGAAATGAATAAAATGTCAGTTCGTCTGCATGCGTCGGGGTAATTCTTTCTATTCTTTCTCTGTCAAAATAAACGGTCAAATACGGGAACTGTCCGGTCAACACAAGCCCTGCTTTTACCTGTTCTGTTTTCTTGTGAAAATAGATAAAATTTAACTTGATAAACACCAGAGCCAGGCGCACTGCGCCGTTATCTCCGTCACTGTAAATGAGGGAAAAACAAAACGATCGGATCCTTTTCTGACCTTCCCCACCTACAAAGTTTAATTACAACAATCAAACGTGACAGAGCCTGGATTTGTATTCTGAACAGTCTAAACATGTTTTAAAAAGAAACGTATGACAAAAGTGGCACCTGCTCAGTAAAACCACCAACAGGGTGAAAAATATCTAAATATTGTAGGCAGAGACGGGCTACAACTTCTGGATCCATTTTATAGATATCGTTTTATTGATTATCTTCTTATGAAAGATAACTTTGACGTACACGAGCGACCGGTACTGGCTGCTGTCACCTGTTGTGAGCAGCGCTCTGCTGTCCGAGGGTAGGCCCCGCCCACAACGCCGCGGCTGCTGTGGCTCCCAGTGTTTTCTTTACTGTGGGAAACGGGTAATAATGGCTCTTTGATGGGAACAGGTTGCCGACCCCTGGTTTAAGTGTTTAAATTTTTTTAATGAATTCGATTAAAAATAAAGGCACCGGGCCCGTGTCCGAGGTAATTACACAGTCGTTGGCCCGAAGCCCGGCCCCAGGGCCTAGGGCTTCAGTGCAGGGCTCTAGTGTGGACTCTCACGTGCCTGTTTAAAGCAGTCTTATAGCCAAATCTTTTACCACAGAGCTTACAGGGAAAAGGTTTTTCTCCTGTGTGGACTCTCAAGTGCATGTTTAAAGTTGCCTTTCGGCTAAATCTTCGATCACAGGTCTCACAGGCAAAAGGTTTTTCTCCTGTGTGGACTCTCACGTGATTGTTTAAAGCTGCTTTATAGTCAAATCCTTGACCACAGGTCTCACAGACAAAAGGTTTTTCTCCCTTGTGGACTCTCATGTGAACCTTTAAAGCTGCCTTTCGGCAAAATCTTCGACCACAGAGCTCACAGGCAAAAGGATTTTCTCCTGTGTGAACTTTCATGTGAATGCCTAAGTCTTGTTTATAGGCAAATCTTCGAGCACAGGTCTTACAGGCAAAGGGTTTTTCTCCTGTGTGGACTCTCATGTGAATGTTTAAAGTTGCCTTTCGGCTAAATCTTTTACCACAGGTCTCACAGACAAAAGGCTTTTCTCCTGTGTGGATTCTTACATGATCATTTAAAGCTGCTTTATAGTCAAATCTTTGACCACAGGTCTCACAGACAAAAGGTTTTTCTCCTTTGTGGACTCTCGTGTGAACGTTTAAAGCTGCCTTTCGGCTAAATTTTCGACCACAGAGCTCACAGGCAAAAGGTTTTTCTCCTGTGTGGACTTTCCTGTGAACGTCTAAGGCTTGTTTATGGGCAAATCTTCGACCACAGGTCTCACAGGCAAAAGGTTTTTCTCCTGTGTGGACTTTCATGTGAACGTCTAAGGCTTGTTTATGGGAAAATCTTCGGCCACAGGTCTCACAGGCAAAAGGTTTTTCTCCTGTGTGGACTTTCATGTGACTGTTTAAAGCTACCTTTTTGCGAAATCTTTTACCACAGGTCTCACAGGCAAAAGGTTTTTCTCCTGTGTGGACTTTCATGTGAACGTCTAAGACTTGTTTATAGGCAAATCTTTGATCACAAGTCTCACAGACAAAAGGTTTTTCTCCTGTGTGGACTCTCATGTGCCTGTTTAAATTACACATTGCACTAAATATTTTCCCACAGACATCACAACTAAATGATTTTAGTTCTTTCTGGACTGTCTTGCATGAGTCTACATTTTGCTTCACTCTAACACATTTCTTTTTGACCAAACAGCTTGAAGACCTTATTGCTGAATGACCTGACACGCTCACATGTTTCTGGAGAGACCTCTTGTGGAGAAACTGTTTACCACACTCAGGGCAGCTAAAGGACTTGTTGACAGTCCTAACATGTGCCTTAGAAGACCTGCTTTCAGTCCAGTCACTGTCTTCTTCCCCAGTTTCAGACCCAGAGTCTGACAGCTCAGAGTCTAGATTCACATCATCATCTTCTTCATCATCTCCACTCATTTCAGTTTCTGAAGAATCAGATGTCTGTTCATGAGGGTTCAGATCTTGGTTCCTGCTAGTTTCTTCTCTTCCACCAGTTTCTGCTGTCATCTGGTGAGCTGAGCTGCTGGTTGGAACTTCTTTGTCTTCTACTTGCTGCTGATGAAGCTGTGAGAACAGAGGTTTCTCTTCATCATCCTCACTCTTTATAGAAGCCAATGTGAATGGAAACCTGGCAGCATCTGTTTTCTCCTTCAAATGGAGTTGCTCTCCCTCCAGACTGGTCCAGTTTTCTTCTTGTTCCTCCTTAATGTGGATGTGTTCTGAGTCTTTCTGGTCCTCACCTGCACTCTGTTCCTCAGGAGCTTCTTCTTTAACCAGCACCAGCTGTTGAACATCTGTAGGAAACACAGAAACATATGTCTTACCGTTCGATGGAACTTCACATTCACACTTACTCTCACCTAAAGGATTACTAAGAACACTTGTTCAACTTCTCCTTAATGCAATTTTCTAATCAACCAATCACATGGCAGTTACATCAGTGCAATTAGGGGCGTGGTCCTGGTCAACACCATCTCCTGAACTCCAAACTGAAGGTCAGAATGGGAAAGAAAGGTGATTTAAGCTATTTTGAGCGTGGCATGGTTGTTGGTGCCAGACGGGCCGGTCTGAGTATTTCACAATCTGCTCAGTTACTGGGATTTTCACCCACAACCACTTCTAGGGTTTACAAAGAATGGCGTGAAAAGGGAAAAACATCCAGTATGCGGCAGTCCTGTGGGCCAAATGCCTTGTTGATGCTAGAGGTCAGAGGAGAATGGGCCGACTGATTCAAGCTGATAGAAGAGCAACTTTGACTGAAATAACCACTCGTTACAACCGAGGAACGCAGCAAAGCATTTGTGAAGACACAACACGCACAACCTTGAGGCAGATGGGCTACAACAGCAGAAGACCCCACCGGGTATCACTCATCTCCACTACAAATAAGAAAAAGAGGCTACAATTTGTACCGGCTCACAAAAACTGGACAGTTGAAGACTGGAAAAATGTTGCCTGGTCTGATGAGTCTCCATTTCTGCTGAGACATTCAGATGGTGGAGTCAGAATTTGGCGTAAACAGAATGAGAACATGGATCCATCATGCCTTATTACCACTGTGCAGGTTAAATCAGAAGATTCTAGGATTCGTTGTTTAGTCAGGGATTGTAAACACTTTGTTTTGATTCAAGGAAAGAGTCAGGGTTTTAAAAAGTAAGAATTTATTTTCCAAACAATTAAAACATGACAAGTTAAAGGCAGGGTCCATAAGATGACACCGGCAGGGTGAGGAGGAGGAGACTTTTAAATTCGAACGGCTGTTGCACACTCCCCCGCCTTTCCTGAAAGAATTGAAAGCCACGCCTCCTAATGTGCACGCGCAGGAAAAGCCGAGTCAACACTAGAGCATTGCTTCTTCATAATAGTGCTGAGCTAGTGTTAGCAATGGAGTAATCTGAGGTAAGAAAGTTGTTTTTAACCAGCACATTAAACACTTACTGTTTACAAAAGGCATTTTATGAAGAATATCTATAAATATATTTTAAAATACCAGTAACAGTTGACAATCTATATTGTAAATAAAATGAATCCTATCAAATTGTTAGCATTTTATTACGAGTAATTAGCTTATTTTTAATTGCTTTGCCATTCAAGATGGGATGAATATTTCAAAGCATATAAATAATTTATGTAGAAATCACGAATAAACACTGCATTCTGTGTAGTCCTCCTATAATCATGGTTGTTTTCATAGGGTTTCTGTTTATTGTTGGTTTAGCCCAAATTTGGACTAGATGTAAACCTGATCTGTGTCAAAATTGATTAATATGCAAGAGTACTTTTTATATTAGTATAATTTTTTTTATTCTAATACAAATTAGAGTTCAGTGATTGAGGAATCCTCTGAGGAAGAGTTTGAACCTCCCATTGCATCCTCAAGACATGGTGCAAAAAGGAGATGCCCACCATCATCTCAAAGCCGTGGTGCATCCAGATGCCGTGGTGCTTCTAGAGGCCGAAGAAGTGCGAGACACTCAGCTGTGGACCTTGGAGATGAAGATATTCCTCGAGTTTCTCTTTCCACTTTTGTAGCAACGCATAAAGAACCTGAACCCTCAGCAGGCTATTGACGTCCTTACCATGGTGCTGGACAGAGACCTTGGTGTTCTCTTTGATGTACTTGCCCTCTCTGGTCCACCTGCCACAACACCTCCAACATCCAATCAACCTTCATGGTGTGTATGCTCCCACTGCAGAGATGCCAACTGATCTGGAAAATAAATGCTGCCAACAGCCTCCCCAGACATGTATTTCAACTGTAACACACATGGAGGAGTTTATTCTGCAAAATAGTGTTCTTCGCCTGGCCAGAACATTGTGGAATGAGTTTCGAGCGGTTTATGATGACCCGGAGCCTGGTGAGGACAACAGACAGTTCCACCATGCAGCTTACAGACAATTTGTAGCATGGCAGCATGGAAAACTTGGTGGAGGGCGCAGAGTAGTAATCCCAAGCTGTGTGGTCTGGAGGATAAGGGGAAAATTCTCTGACCCCAATGGTAACTACACTGGTTTTATTCCAAGATGATTGTAAATAATTGTATATATTTAATATTTTACATCAGTTTGTTTTTGATATATTTTTGTTTGATGCTCTAACAAAGTGTTCTAAAGCACAACTCTGTGTTATTTGTAAAAATACCATAAATGTTAAACTGCTGCACAACAACAAAAACTTTTGTCTACCTCCAGCATTTTACATACATTTTTAAATTATTAGTCCTTATTTCCTCAAAATATATCTTTATTTTCAAAAAAAAAAAAAAAAAAAAAACAGGAAACACAAAAATAATGTTTTGGGTTTTCTCATGCCTCCCCCAACACCTATGTCTGTGGCAAAGTTTTACCTGTAAATAAAAAATAAACTCAATCAGCAATAGACTATTGTGTGGAAGATGTAAGGCAGATAATGTTTTATTTTACCATCACCGCGAGTCCATAGGTAAGTAAGTAAGTAAGTAAAAGTTTATTTATAAAGCGCCTTTCACAGATATAAATCACAAAGCGCTGTACAACATGTTAAAGATCAGGGCAAATACCTCTAACCAATAAACACATCAGAAAAACAATAGCAGTGATAAAGTAGAAAATAAAATCATGAGTATAAACAAAGTGAAGGTGTGAACCCGAACAAAGCCATCATTCTGAAACATTTAGGGAGGGAACGCCTGGATGAAAAGGTGAGTTTTTAGATGGTTTTTAAAGACCTCTACAGTGTTAGAGAGACAGAGATTTGAAGGCAGACTGTTCCAAAGTCTGGGTGCAATAGTCTGAAAGGCCCTGTCCCCTTTGGTTTTCAGTCTGGTTCGAGGAACAGCCAGGAGGTTTTCAGATGTGGATCTAAGGTTCCGAGAGGTGGTGTGTGGGGATAAAAGCTCAGATAGGTAGCTTGGAGCCTGGCTGTTAAGAGCTCTATAGGTCAGGACTAAAACTTTAAACTGTGTTCTATATTCTACCGGGAGCCAGTGGAGGGACTGTAAAACTGGAGTGATGTGAGCTCGTCTGCTGGATTTGGTTAGGAGTCTGGCTGCTGCATTTTGGATGGCTTGAAGGCGTGAGAGGGAGGCTTTGCTGAGACCAGTAAAAAGAGCGTTACAGTAGTCTAAGCGTGATGACACAAAGGCATGGATGATTTTTTCCAGATCTGCAGTAGAAACCAGTTTACGGACTTTTGAAATGTTTCTCAGTTGAAAGAAACAAGAGCGGGAGATGGTTTTGACGTGTGAGTCTAAACTTAAAGCTGGATCAAAAATAACTCCTAGGTTTCTAATGTTGGCCTTGGCTGATGGGCAAAAAGAGGCAATTTGTTGCTCGATTTTTGGCTGAAGTTCTGGGGGTGCAGAGATCAGGGTCTCTGTCTTGCTAGCATTGAGGACAAGAAAGTTGCTGGACAGCCAGTTACTGATCTGGGTCAGGCAGAGTACAAGTGTGGCCAGCCTCTCCAACTGGTGTGGCATAAAGGACATATAGAGCTGTATATCATCAGCGTAGATGTGGTAGGAGATGTCTGTGTAAGACTGAATAATGCCAGCTAGGGGAAGACTATAGAATGCGAATAGTAGAGGCCCTAGAACTGAACCTTGTGGGACCCCGCATGTTAAGAGAGGCAGTATCTGAAGAGAAGGTTTCTGACTTCACTGTGAATGTTCTGTTAGTGAGATAGGAAGAGAGCCAGTCTAGAGCAGAACCTGAAATCCCAGCCAGGGCATTTAACCTGTTTAGTAGAACGTTGTGGTCTACAGTGTCAAAAGCTGCACTGAGGTCTAGCAGGACCATGACAGAGCATTTCCCTGCATCAGCAGCCATCAGGAGGTCATTATGCACCCTTACTAGAGTAGTCTCGGTTGAGTGCTGCTTCAGAAAGCCAGACTGGAAGTGGTCAGAGATCTTTGACTTAGAAAACCAGGATCTGAGTTGGGTTTCAACAACCTTCTCAAGTACTTTGCTGATGACAGGTAGCTCAGAAATGGGCCTAAAGTTACTGGTGGAGCTGGCGTCAAGGTTGGGTTTCTTTAAGAGAGGAGTCACTACTGCATTTTTAAAGTAAGATGGAACACAGCCTTGGCTCAGTGAGCTGTTGATTATAGTCAACAGAGATGGACTGATAGAGGCAAGGGACCCGACTAAAACAGAGGGAGTTAAGATATCTGAAGAGCATGATGAAAATTTCATCTGACTGATTATTGAGGTTAAGTCATTTAGTGTAATTGGGGAGGAGGAGGTGAAAGACTCGGAGCACTGAGGGGCCGAGGGCTGGTGGAATGCTGGATCTCAGATTCAGCACCTTGTTTTCAAAAAAGTGGAGAAATCTGTTACAGTCATGAGCTGAAGATAGCTGAGCCTGCTGCGGAGGAGAAGACACGATGCTGGAGATGGTATCAAACAAAACCTTAGGATTATTCTTATTTTGACATATGAGGTTGCTGAAGAAAGAAGACCTGGC
Source organism: Nothobranchius furzeri (assembly GCF_043380555.1). Classification (NCBI taxonomy): domain Eukaryota; kingdom Metazoa; phylum Chordata; class Actinopteri; order Cyprinodontiformes; family Nothobranchiidae; genus Nothobranchius; species Nothobranchius furzeri. The sequence goes on along the minus strand of NC_091742.1, from coordinate 99,437,308 downwards.
ATTTTCTACAGCTTTGTTGTATGACTCGAGAAGTTCTTTAAAATATTCACGATGAACAACCAGACCTGTCCTCTTCCACCGTCATTCCGCTTTTCTATAGGAGCGTCTAAGATCAAGAATCTGGTTATTCAGCCAGGGTGAACTGGAGGAACTGGAACTGCGGCTGGTTTTGTAAGGGGCGACCTGATCTAGAATTTTGAGGCAGTGATCATTAAATGAGTTGGTAAGGAGCTCTACGTCATCAGAGGAAGGAGGTACAAAGTCAAAGAGGGAGGAGAAATTTAAAATGGTAGAACTGTTGATAATACGTCGTTGCTTAGCAGAGACTGGTAAAAGAGATTCAGAATTTAAGTTAATATGAAAATAAAATGACTTATGGTCACTGAACACAACATCATGTATCTGCAGCTTATCAACAAGAAGTCCGTAGGAAAAGACCAGATCCAGGGTGTGGCCTGCTCTGTGAGTGGGACCAGACACGTGTTGAGAGAAGTTAAAAGAGTTCATCATGTTTAGGAACTCCCTGGTGGAGCAGCTAGATAGATCCTCAGCATGGATGTTGAAATCTCCAACAATGATTATCCTGTCTAGTTTAACAGTTGAAGATAGGAGATCCTGAAAGTCAGACAGGAAGGATGAAGTAGATCCAGGTGGGCGATAGACCAGAATTCCATAAACTGGTTGAACTCGACCAATTTTAATCATGATCATCTCGAATGAGCTGTAGGAGTTTGAGGATATAATTTGGCACGAAAAGTGTTTCTTAAAGATAACAGCTGTTCCTCCACCGCGGCCTGTGGTCCGTGGAGCAGAGAAGAAAGAGCAGTCTTGAGGACAGAGCTCACGGAGATGTGTGACGTCATTTTCGCCACGACTCGGAAAACTAAGGTGCGTAGTCCTCAAGAATCAACTTCTGGTTCTCTGGTGACCATGTGTCATCTGATGACTCCAACCTGAATATACAAAAAAAAGTTTTTAGTATGGAAAATTAGACACATTTTATTAACATCTGAATACTTACACAGAGATTTGAATATTGTACTCTTCCTCGTCAGTGTTTGCTTCAATTCCCACACAAGATAACCTACAAAAGTAATTATTGTTTACTTTTCCTGACAAATATGACAGTCGTATACAGATACAACCTTGTACTTACATTTGTGAAGATCCTTCATTTTCAGTTTCACCTTGTTCCATCTCCTCCTCCAAATTATCATCCCCATGAAAATAAAATACAAGCACAAGAATATGATTAGAATCGATACATATTTTGTCATTTTGAAGGTAATAGACCTCGTCTATTGGCCGTCATCACCCTCTCCTTATTTTTCTCACTCGACTTATTACGCATTTCTCTGTATCCACTGAATTCCTTCTTTACAAATAATTTCCTGTCTCTCTCTTTACATTTGAAAAACACAATTGTGTTATTTTTTTTCTCATAAACTTTGAAATAAAAATATAATTTTTTCAAATATTTTTAATTTTGTTGTTGTGAAGCGCCTCAAGAGTTTTATCTTGAGAGGCGCTATATAAAATGTAGTTTTACTATTTATTTCTATACATTTTTTATAGTGATTCATTATCCCATTTCTAGAATTTTTTCAAAATAATCCACCACTAACTTAAAACAAACAGAGGCAAAATTATAATATTCCTGGTAGAGGTTTTTACGCAGCTATTTACCTTTCAGATGATTCTCCATGAATGCTAGACAGAGCTGGCACTGGTGTTGGAGAAATACACAGTTGGCGCTTCAATGGTGTAGATGTTGATGCTTCATATTTGGACTGATGACCGTAAAAAACAAAGCCCAAAAATTAGTGATCACAAGCTAAGCAAGTCTCCCCAGCCTTCACAGATTTCTGCACGAGCTGATTATCATTCCTTTTATTTTAATATGGAGTTTTCACGTAGGTAAGACCGCAAAATCAGACAGTAATCTGTACACGTGGCCCACCCAGGTTAGCACAATAAGGCTTTCAGTGCTAATGGAAACGTAAGGTTTTGGATACGTTCCTGATCAATCACACCTAATTCTAACTGCTGAATCATCTCCTCAGACTTCTACAAGTGCTACATGAGCTGCTGATTACTCATTTTAATCAAACACGCAGCTCAGGAAAGTGTAAACATCTAATTCAGCGTTCAAGATGCTACCTGAACCCCGCTAACGCTGAAGTCATATACAAGAGCTTAAAACAATACACTGATACGGCCTATAGTTAAACGCCACACTAAGCATTAGCTCCCATATAAAAAAAAACTAAAATCCCCTTTCGTTACTCAAACTTCTTCCAAATAAAGCATAAATAGTTCGACTAGCATCGATTCATGTCGACTTAGCATTCAAGCTAATGCTACATTAGCCAATAGGACACCAAGCATACAAAGCTTGATTGCTCTATTACTTCTTTCAGTGAAAGAAACATTTTAAGTAAATTTATCCGAAAAACAATAAATAACTTACCTGTCTAAAAGATACTTTGCCAACTCTTCATCCGTTTTCAGGCCGTGTAGATCACGAAAATCTCTCCCATCGTTTAAAACAATCTCCAATGTAAATTTGACTCAACTGTCTTAAACGTCTTACAGCCACTTTTGAAAAAGACCTTTTAAATGTTTTAAATGTTTTTTGAGATGTGGAAGGCAGTCAAGGAATTTGTAATTTGGGGGTTTGTTGCTCCATGTTTCTGCGGTCCTCTCTAAGCCGAGTGAGGCGCGTGACACTGTTGTGCACGCTGAGATCTAATGCTCGTTCTCGATGATTGACAGCTGCCCCTGGTGGTAATGCAGCGCTATTGGTCAACGCGTTAGGCTTGCAGAAATATTGGCTGAGCTCTACAGGGCAGGGGAGGGACTTAGGAGAAAATTGAAATATTAGAGATTATTTACTTTTTTAAATAAAACTAGGTCAGATGGTCAAAATTAAACATTTTTAAAGTTATTTCACATTTAAAATTACGTACCCTGCCTTTAACTAATATTTACGTGACGGATGAATCTAGATGGAGGAGATGTGGTATATGGTGCCTATGTGTGAATATGATGTTATGAGAACTTCCGTACCTAGGAGAACTGAGTTTAGGGTGTAAAAGGGAAAGAATTTGGTTTGCATTAAGCTATGAAGTTGATTATTATCAAAAAGCATCAGACGCAATCACACTGTGTTCTACCTCACCCTTCTCGGAGACCCTCTTCGCGGATCCGGAGGTCATCGAGGTCGGAAAACCTCTAGACACCCAGGTCCAGTAGATTGACCACAGCACCAACTTCTCCAGTCCAGAGATGTCGCCAGGCACACAGGTTGGATGGAACCGTTTGCGTTTAGACTCTTAAGAGTTGGAACAATATCAGCTTTGTCCTGCAGGAACCGTTTGCTGTGTCAGCTTTGCAACAACCTTGACGGCGTGTCAAAGGTTGCTTCTGGTTTAAAGAGACTTCACTACGGATGGCTGTTTCCATTAGGGCCCAACTGATAAATCGACCGGCCGATATTATCGGCTGATATAGGGGTCATTAACAGTATCGGCTATCGTCCAAAAAGATGGCCGATAAGGCCGATATTGCACTACCTATCCAGCAGATGGCGCCAGGTGTGAACTCATGTTGTGTGGCACCACTCCTTTGAACTTTGAACACAAATAATTGTTTTGGAACTTTTTATTTATTTCTTTATTCTTATTTATGTTTCTTATGTGCAATTATTTCCTGTCCAGGGTGAATAAGTTCACCAAGTTCACTTCCAGAGTGTTACTTTGTTACAAAGCACAAGTATTAAGTTTTATTTATTGCTGCATTTTTATTATTTTAATATTCTTATAGGGATCTTCTGTCCCTAAATTTGTGTGTGTTGTTAGATTCCCCAGAGTTAGCCAAGTCAGAAAAAACATGTTGTAACCAGTTGTTTTAGCATGAAGCAATGGAAGGGAAGGCCTGCATTCACCTACATAAAAAACACTATAATGTATGTGAATTCACGTACATTGTTTTATGCTAAACTAAGAAAACCAACTGGGGAATCTTAACAAGACACAGTTTTACTGAGTGGTGGAATGTTCCTTTAAGTTAAAATGTATTTGTGGAAACCACTGTTTACAAGAAAAAACGTGAAAGTTAGATTTATGCTGTGATGTGTTTATGTTTGAGTGTTTTGTTGTTTTTGAGATCTGCTAAATAAATCTGGACCACTCCCCTCCCTGCAAGACATTTACACCACTCGCCTCACCCGCAAAGCCATCACATTTGTCAACGATGCCACCCACCCTGCGCACTGTCTGTTCAGCCTCCTGCCCTCTGGAAAGAGATACAGAAGTCTCCGCTCCCGCACTACCAGGCTCACCAACAGCTTCGTCCACCAGGCTGTGAGACTGCTGAACTCTCTTCCCTCCCGGCTCCCAGCCAGCAGAACCACCAGTGTGACAGGAGTATAGGAAGACAGACTGGACCCTACACCCCCTACCCCCCATCCACGCACACTTTCCAACAAGGAAATACTCGTTGAACCAAGAACTGGGAAACATTCCTGACTGGAAACAACACACCTGCTGCTATATATTTTTAGTATATTTTTAGCGCTATTTACTTATATTACTATTACTGCGGCTATAGTCTTATGCTGCATTAAAACATAAACCCCTAACTACCACAACATGGGACTACCTCAAGTAGACTAGTATACTACTTCCAGGGAATACTGTTGGAACACCTTATTTAATGTATTTGATTATAGGTTAGGTCTCGTCTATCCTGTTACCTATTTAATATTACCTTATTGTTAGGGCTGTTTTTGTTGTGCATCTGCACTTTATGTTGTCAGTGTCTACGCAAGGGACAGTGTGAAATGTAATTTCAATTCCTTTGTATGACAAGCACATTTGAAGAAATTGACAAATAAAGTTTTCTATTCTAATCCGTGAGAGGGAACGTGCTTGTGAACATGAAAAACCCCACAAAAACATGAGATCCTTTTGCTGTCGGTGGAAGTCTCACATGTTCAGCTGATAAAAAGCATCATTACGTAGCTGCGAGAGAGAGGAAGGCTGCACGAGTAACGAGATGTGCACAAAAAGCTGCCGCTTCGCGGGGGATGGAGTGGCACGGACGGAGTAGCAACAATTAGATATTGACGGTAAACTTCATATTTTGGAGCGATCCGGACAGATATATGGTCTCTGCAGTTAGTAGGCGTTTATTAGGCTTATATAAAGGATGATGAAAAGGATAAATGTCCACCAGGCAGTTCAGATAGTACGGCTGTTTTTTGGACTGGAAGCAGAGGAAGTGGGCGGAGACTCACAGCCGGAGTCTGAGGCAGATAGCGAGGATGTTGATGACGATGTGGCAGATCCACAGGTCTGTCTTTGCTCGCGTCCGCACGTTCACGCCACGCCCCTTGTCTTCTACTACGTTCACGTCTCACAACAACACAACAGGTGCACCGCACCATCTGGCCAAGTTGAAAGGATGAACCGAACGGTTGTCAGCATGTTAAAGAAATGCGTGTCCTCCAATCACAGAGACTGGGTGTGAAGCTTCTGTTGGTCCTTATGGCCATACGGGCCACTCATCATGAGTCTACAGGCTGATGACGGGCAGACAGATGACCCTGCCGCTTCACCTGCTGTATCAATCAGTTCGGTGCACTGCTGCTCCAGCTTACACCAACGAGCTGTATTACAAGACTTGAAGAACCATCTGCCTGCAGCTTTTTCTTTTGCACAGACAAATCTGGAGAAATCAGCTGAGGGCAGGAAGGTAGGTGAACGTGAACGTAGGGCCAACGTAGGTGGTGAGGCCTGGTTCTACAACTTTGCTCCTAAGTCTGGTCAGACAGAAGTCACCTCTGGTAAACTGGCTGTTACAGAAAATGTATGTTTTATTATTTCTTGATCATTGACCCTATTAACTGAATGTGTTGCTCTATGCCTGAAAGCATTCTCATTCACTCAGAAACCCACACACACACACACACACACACACACACACACACACACACACACACACACACACACACACACACACACTCTCTTATCGTTTGTTCTTGTATAAATAAACTCAGGACAGGTTCTCTTGGCCGTTGCCTTGAGCTTCTGCCCCTGATTGCAATCTGATGACTTGTCTGCTTAATTGACTGCGTTTACATGCAGCCAGTAACCCGTTTAAAACCCGAATATTCACAATAACCCGGTTCCGCAGGTCCATGTAAACACCGCCAGAAACCCGGATATGCTCATAACCGGGTTTTAAAAACCCGGTTACTACACCTGGGGTAACCCTTTTCTAACCCGAATGTTTGGTCGTGTAAACGCATACCGGGATATCCCCATCAAAGCGTGTGTTCTGCACATGCTCTGTTCGCAAGGAATCTTGGTCTTTTGAGTAGCGAGACGTCTTGTACGCGCCAGAACTCCGGAAGTAAACAACAAGTTGGGAGCAACATGGCGAGCCGCGGCACAGCACCACACTTTTGGAGTGACGAGGAAACTAAAGCGCAAACAAACGCGGTCACTAACTCTTCCGAACTGGGAAACATGTTGTTGTTTTCACGGATACCGGAACAAGAAGAACCGGAAATGACGCATATGGCGTCTGGACGTAGTCCACACGTCGTGACGCTACCCCAACGTCCGCATTTAAATCGGGTTATGCAAGTTAGAGGTAACTCTTTCTATTTATGCTTGTAAACGGGTTATTCTGATCAACTCAGAAACCCGAATCCCGACCTTAACCCGATAATAACCCGGATATTGGCTGCATGTATACGTAGTCAGTGTCTCCTTTTCTCGTAGCTGCAGGTGTTGGATTATGGATAACATCCCTAACACTAGCTGAGACACTTTTGCCTAAGTGGTCAGGTCCATACCAGGTCACTGAAAAACTCTCCGGTCGTGTATCAGACCAAGATCACCAAAAGTAAGAAAGATCCCGTCTATAGGTGGGTCCACAGGAACCAAATCAAACCTCACAAGGGTTCCACACATCTGGATGACACCACCACCCATAAATCTGATTACCCAACTCGAATCGCACCAAAAGGGGGTGAATTTTCCATCAGCTCTCCCTCGGGTCTCTGTTTCACGTCACACAAGTTCTGGTGTGTGTGTGTGTGTGTGTGTGTGTGTGTGTGTGTGTGTGTGTGTGTGTGTGTGCGTGTGTGTGTGTGTGTGTGTGTGTGTGTGTGTGTGTGTGCGTGTGTGTGTGTGTGTGTGTGTGTATAGAATTCGTGTCTAAACATAACGTACAGACGTGGTAGACTTGGTTGAGGTCATGCGGCTGGTCTCTATAGCTCTATGGCCGAGTTCATAACAGTTAAAAGTGAGGAACTCCACTAACTGTTAGAACTAGTACACATTTTTAACTGATTTAGGTTCATTTCTGATTGAAGTTTACAATACTAACCACTACTTCCTTCTGTGGTACATCACATATAAGTCTGATTACTAACACTGATTAACTTCTTGTCTTTATTCTTCTGTTTTATGTCTAGTTCTTTTATGAATACATTTCTTTACATACATATTTACGATACGCTGATTACCTTTGGTTTGGACATCGTTGACTTCTACTTGCTGCTGATGAAGCTGTGAGAACAGAGGTTTCTCTTCATCATCCTCACTCTTTATAGAAGCCAGTGTGAATGGAAACCTGGCAGCATCAGTTTTCTCCTTCAAATGGAGTTGCTCTCCCTCCAGACTGGTCCAGTTTTCTTCTTGTTCCTCCTTCATGTGGACGTGTTCTGGGTCTTTCTGGTCCTCACCTGTACTCTGTTCCTCAGGAGCTTCTTCTTTAACCAGCACCAGCTGTTGAACATCTGTAGGAAACACAGAAGCATGATGTGAATTACCGATCGATGGAACTTCACATTCACACTTACTCTCACCTAAAGGATTATTAGGAACACCTGTTCAACTTCTCCTTAATGCAATTATCTAATCAACCAATCACATGGCAGTTGCATCAATGCATTTAGGGGCGTGGTCCTGGTCAAGACCATCTCCTGAACTCCAAACTGAAGGTCAGAATGGGAAAGAAAGGTGATTTAAGCTATTTTGAGCGTGGCATGGTTGTTGGTGCCAGACGGGTCGGTCTGAGTGTTTCACAATCTGCTCAGTTACTGGGATTTTCACCCACAACCACTTCTAGGGTTTAAATGATAATGATAAATGATCTGCACTTGTATAGCGCCTCTCAGAGTAAGGACTCCAAAGCGCTTTACACTACAGTGTATCATTCATCCATTCACACACACATTCATACACTGGTGGGGATGAGAGGCGAGGCTGCCGAGCACTGGCGCCACCTCCGACCACCACCAGCAGGCAAGGTGGGTTAAGTGTCTTGCCCAAGGACACAACAGCAGAATTCTCTGTCCGGAGCCGGGATCGAACCGGCAACCTTCCGATTACTGGACAACCCGCTCAACCTGTTGAGCTACTGCTGGTTCCAAAGAATGGTGTGAAAAGGGAAAAACTTCCAGTATGCGGCAGTCCTGTGGGCCAAATGCCTTGTTGATGCTAGAGGTCAGAGGAGAACGGGCCGACTGATTCAAGCTGATAGAAGACCCTAACCCTTGTTATAACCGAGGAACGCAGCAAAGCATTTGTGAAGCCACAACACGCACAACCTTGAGGCGGATGTGCTACAACAGCTGAAGACCCCACCGGGTAGGTACCACTCATCTCCACTACAAACAGGAAAAAGAGGCTACAGTTTGCACCGGCTCACCAAAACTGGACAGTTGAAGACTGTAAACATGTTTCCTGGTCTGATGAGTCTCCATTTCTGCTGAGACATTCAGACGGTAGAGTCAGAATTTGGCGTAAACAGAATGAGAACATGGATCCATCATGCCTTGTTACCACTGTGCAGGCTGGTGGTGGAGGTGTAATGGTGTGGGGGATGTTTTCTTGGCACACATTAGGACCCTTAGTGCCAACTGGGCATGGTTTAAATGCCACTAAACTCAGCTTCAAGGGCTTGGATTGGGGAGTTAAACCTCCAAATAGTTCCCGAGCGCAGCCACTGCTCCTTCTGGAGATGGGTCAAATGTGGAGACGTAATTCGACCAGTATGTGATGAAGATACTATTAATAATAATAGTACATTTTTATTTGAGGGCACCTTTCTCAGACCCAAGGACACCTTACAAAGATAAAATAAAGAACAATAGAAGCATGTACTAACATTTACTCTAAGACTGCATATTAAAGGGAATATGCTAGCTTGAATAGGCGGGTTTTCATGTCTGATTTAAATAGCTTAAAAGAGTCAATATTTCTAATGGGAGGAGGAAGTGATTTCCAGAGTCGTGGGGCAGAGCGACTGAAAGCTCTGCTCCCCACAGTGGTAAGGCAAGCTTGGGTTGCACCAGATGGAGCGCCGATCAGGATCTAAAGCCTCAATTCAGTTCAATAATACTTTATTAATCCCAGAGGGAAACTGATTGCTGTAGTAGCTCAGAATAATAATAATAATCAAGTCATCAAAGAGGTGTTGTATATTACAATGGCTGTTGGCAGGAAGGATCTCCAGTAGCGGTCAGTGTTGCAGCCAAACTGAAGAAGCCTCTGACTGAAGACACTCTTCCGTTGTTGGACAGTCTTGTGAAGAAAATGCTCAGGGTTGTCCATCATTTTCTTGATTCTCTGGAGAATCCTTCTTTGCATCATCTCCTCCAGCGGTTCCACAGTCGTCCCCAGAACAGAACCAGCCTTTTTTATTAGGCTGTTGAGCCTTTTCAGGTCCCTGCTTCTGATGCTGCTACCCCAACAGACGATGGCTGAAGAGATTACACTCTCAACAGCAGACTTGTAGAAGATCTGCAGCATCTTGCTAAAGGCATTGAAGGACCTAAGCGATAGTTGAGGCCCCCACCTGTGTCTTCTGGAGTTTCTGGCAAAGTACATCAGGCTGGATTGTGTTAAATGCACTGGAGACATCAAAGAACATGACCGACAGTGGTGCCTGCTTTGTCCAGATGAGAGTGGGTTGGTTGAAGCAGCTGGATGATGGCATCTTCAACTCCAACTCCATGGCGATAAGCAAACTGCAGCGGGTCCTGATATGTCCTAGTCTGCTTATTCAGGTGGACCAACAGGAGTCTCTCCAGGACCTTCATGATGTGGGATGTCAGGGCAACCGGTCTGTAGTCGTCACTGACTGATGGGCGAGTTTTCTTTGGAACTGGAACAAGGCAGGATGTCTTCCACAGGACTGGAACCTTCTCCTGGGCCAGGCTGGGGTTGAAGAGGTGCTGCAGAATCCCACAGAGGTGCTCTGCACAGACCTTCAGTACTCTGGGGCTGACACCATCTGGACCTGCAGCCTTGTTCCTGTTCAGTCTCTCCAGCTGCCTCTTCACCTGACTTCTAGAGACAGATAGGTGTGAGGGGGAGGTAAATGGGGCAGCAGCATCTCCTGACTTGGTTGAAGACAGATTTATAGAACCAGAAGAGTCCATGACTGTGTTAGAGGATAAAAGAGCTGGTGTGTGACAGGAAAATGTTGGATCAGAGGAGGATGGGATGTCTGATTGGCTGGGGACAGGCGAGGAGGATGCTGGGTTTGTTCCTGAACTAAACCTATTGAAGAACTTGTTCAGTTGTAGGGTTGTCACGGTGTGAAAATTTAACCTCACGGTTATTGTGACCAAAATTACCACGGTTTTCGGTATTATCGCGGTATTTTTTTTAAACGTGTTACATTTTCAGACAGCTAAATAAACCGTGTATATCAGGAAAATATTGTCCTCAGTTTGTGTCTAAATTTTGCCTAAAATGTGTTATTTTGTAATTATGTTGTTTATCTGTTTACATTTTTCCCTTTAGTCTTTAAAATACAATATTTGCCCATAACTTCTTAATTTTTGTCTGTTTGATGTCATCATTTAAAAAATATTAGATCAGATGATACTCAGTACTCAAGTAGCCTTCTAATCAGACTTTTTTACCCTTACTTGAGTAATAAACCCTATATCAGGAAAATATTGTCCTCGGTTTGTGTCCTTCCAGTGAGCTTTGCAGATGTGGGAAAATGTCATCAGGCAGTAATCGTTGTTAAATTCATAATTATTCTCGGAGAGAGACCAACTCTTATCTGCCCCTGGGAGCCCCGTAATGCATAGCGTCATTTCAACATGGCGGTGTCCGCGACACGGTTTATATGCAGGTAGCGGTGCTGCGGCTGCTTTATATAGCGAGTCGTAGCATTCTCCCTCAACCCAAATCCTCGGATCACGCATTTTAGCTAAAACGCTAACGTTAGCTTGCCTTGCGTTGACTGTAGAGTTGTGGGTGATGGTCACGCAGATGTGTCATGAGATTTGAGGCGTTGCTGCCTTTCACAGACATTTTTTCTGCATGTGCTGCAAACAGGATAGCCTTCTTCTATCAGCTGTCCCTCGGCATTCTTCAAATATCAAAAAAATGCACATACTTCGTCTTCTCTGAGGGATAATAAATGTCCTGAGCGCTGCCGTCTCCTCCTTTGACCATTATTTCAGCTTTAGCTTCAAGAAAGTTTTGGATGAAAACAACAAAGTGCGCGTGTGCCGCCAGTAGGGATGGGTACCTTTGACATTTGAATCGATCCGGTACTAATTCCCGGTACCTACGAGTCGATACCGGTACTTAACGGTACCAATTTTCGACACTTTTGAGTGTTTAATATTTTAATTCTCTTTTATAATTAAATATATATTTTTCTCAATATATAACCATATTTGATAAATATCACGATAAATAACATACAACTGTTTGTATTTTAACATCGTCCTTGTAGTTTTATAAGCTGATAATTAAACTGAAGCAAACATCTTTACTGTGAACTAAATTTACTGTGTATCTTCATTCCTTTTGCCTCCTTTTTCATTTGATTTTTCCTACTGGGAAGTTAGAATTTCCGAGGAGAAAGCGAACGCACCATTAGCTGATAACAATGGTGGCAATGGAAGCTAACATATGAAGCTAACGTTATCTAAAACAGTTTATTTAGCTGCTGGAGCAGATTAAAACGATGATGCCTCACACTTAGATCGTTGTCGCTGGTTTCATCTTCACCCAATCACCCGTCGCATTTAGTAAAGTGAAGCCAAACTTTAGAGCGCGTTCATGTTCTTCTAGTCGGAAATTTGGGGTTCCGAGGAGAAAGCGAACGCACCATTAGTGAAACGGAAGCTAACAAATCAAGCTAACGTTATCTTAAACATTTTATTTACCTACCGGAGCAGATTAAGATGAGGATGTCTCACTTAGATCGTTGTCGCTGGTTTCATCATCACCCAGTTACCCATCACATTTAGTGAAGTGGACCCAAGCTTTAGCGTGCGTTCTTTCTACCATGCTGCTCTGTTTACAACTGGCTCGCAGCGACCGATGACATAACGCTCTTGCACATGCGCAGCTGTCTTGGCAAGTTCTCGTTATGAAGGACGGGTACCGAAACGAGGCACCGTTTGAAATGACGTGAATCGGTGCTCGGTCGGTACTATGGAATTCGGTCGGTACCTTAAAAAGTACCGAATTCGGTACTCATCCCTAGCCACCAGCAAATTCAGCAGATGATACGGTGGCTGGTAAGGGTCACCGCGCCTACACCGCAGCCACGATAATCCACAGATATATTTTTTTTAAAAAACAAGACGGTTATTATTATTGTCAACTTTTTTACCAGGGTTTACCGCTACATCGCTTACCGTGACAACCCTATTCAGTTCATTGGCTGTGTCCAGGCTGCCATCTGTGCAATCCTTCCTCTGCTTGAAGCCTGTGTCTTCTTCATCCCTGACCAGACATCTCTGATATTGTTCCTCTGTAGTTTGTTCTCCAGCTTCTTCCTGTATGCCTCCTTGCTGTCTCTGATCTTGATCTTCAGTTGCTTTTGTATACTCCTCATTAAATCCCTGTCTCCCTCCTTGAATGCTCTTTTCTTCTCACTTAGCAGATTCTTCAATTCACTGGTGAGCCAGGGTTTGTTATTAGCAAAGCATCTCACTGGTGGGTATGATGTTGTCCACACAGAAGTTTATATAGTCAGTCACACATCCAGTCATGGCATTGGGGTGCTCTTCATATCCTTGGCAGAGAATCATCAACCCGAATATTCACAATAACCCGGTTCCGCACGGCCATGTAAACACCGCCAGAAACCCGGATATGCTCATAACCGGGAAAAACCCGGTTACTACATCTGGGTTAACCCTTTTCTAACCCGAATGTTTGGTCATGTAAACGCATACCGGGATATCCCCATCAAAGCGTGTGTTCTGCACATGCTCTGTTTGCAAGGAATCTTGGTCTTTTGAGTACCGAGACGTCTTGTATGTGCCAGAACACCGGAAGTAAACAACAAGTTTGGAGCAACATGGCGAGTCACGGCACAGCACCACACTTTTGGAGTGACGAGGAAACCTGTCTTCTTCAGTCTGGTGAAAAGTATGAACATTATGTCTTTTGTTGACAGCCGAAAGTACAGAGACAGCGAAATATGATGCATATTGGACCTAGTCCATACGTCCTGACGCTACCCCAACGTCCGCATTTAAATCGGGTTATGCAAGTTAGGGGTAACTCTTTCTATGTATGCTTGTAAACGGGTTATTCTGATCAACTTAGAAACTCGAATACCGACCTTAACCCGATCATAACCCGGATATTGGCTGCATGTAAACTAGGAGCCCGACCGATATGCTTTTTTTTGGGACAGATACAGATATAAAACTTTTAACAAAGACAGATAGCCGATATAATGGCCGATGAATCTCCTTCACAAAAAAATAAATACAAATGTTCTGAAGATTAAACCCTTCATTCTCTGCCTTTTTGATGCTAACTTATTTCTATATTACACACCAAAGAACTGTCTCAATAACTCACTAGGGTTTCCAAGTAATGCAAATAAGATTTATTTAGCAATCTCAAAAGCAACAGAACACACAAACTACTACTGAAGATGAGCAGATGCTGCAGATGACATCACCGGATGGATCTTTAGTGAAGTAGGCCCACACCTTACTACGGCCCTCTTTTTCCATCTGTAATAAAATAATCAGCATAAAAGTACAGTTATATATCTGTTGATACCAAGACAAAGTCAAATACATTAAATGTGGCATTTTTATACTTAAAAGTTTAAAAATTATCATGTAAATAAATGATATCAGACATTGTGGCTCAAAACCAATGGCTCTGTTTTTGTTTGGTTCCCCAGCTGTTAAGGTTTTCTCATTTAGTATTCAAGTCTTTTTTTTTCCTTCCACTGAATTTTCTACTCCTGTTGTTGTCAGGTTTTTTTTTTAGTTATTCTTCTTTCCCTTTTAGGATTATTTCTTCTTTAAAAATATTTTCATTGATAGTTCCTCCCATGTTCCCCTGCTGTCCTCTGCTCCCACCCACAGCTCCTCCTCATAACTAGTCCTCTGTCATCTCTCACTCCTCAGTGCATACGGTTCAGTTTCAGTCATACTCTGCTGGTTTCAGCATCCTAGCTACCTGTTTTTATTTCTGTCACCTGATTTTTGGCATTAAAATACTTTTGAGTTTTACACTTTTGTGTTTTGATCCTTTCCAAAGCCGACAGTATTAGGAAAATAAAAATAAGATACATTAAATGACTAGTATGTGGCAATGTATAAGCCTTATGTAAAATATAAGGCTGAAAAAATACAATAGATTTATTCTATTGTAGAGAGGAATGTTTATTTTCTCGTATTCCCCCCCCCCCCTCCCAGCTAGGAGAGGGGGGGGGGGGGGGGCTCCCTGCACAGGGTTTTATTGCTTTGTTGCCAACCCCCACTCGCCCGTCCTCAGCTGCGACAACGGTCGTGTGCCGCTGAAGCGCCGCGAAACGGGGACCGCCTTCATTCATCGCCCTTGTTATCCTATTCTGCAGCGCTTCGGCGCTCCAGCCCGCGCCGTGCAGCCATCGTTTCGGCGCCTGCACTATTTTTTTCGCGAGGCGCGGGTGAACCGCGTGAGTTTGAAAAGACTGCTGAAGAGTGGAGGAAATTGACTGAGAATATTCCAGAATGTCTACCAGGAAAATGCCAGCAGAAAAAGGGGAAGCAGCGTGAGCTCTGCATAGAGCGTAATGCTGCGGCAGTTTTATTTTATTTTTTCAGGTTAACTTTTCAATCCGAGGCCACGAGGCACACAATAAACTTAGGAAGCATGTTGAGGGGAAACATACTTTTGTCATTGCTTATTTTACCGTTCAACTTACCACTGACACAACAAATATGCTTAAAACTGAAGACTTACCTCCTACTTCCTCATCACCGTCATCTCTGCATGGCTGAATAGCTTCTGCTGCTCCGCTGCATGTGTGCTGTGACGGTGGCTCCACCCCCCGAGGAGTGAAGCCACACAACATGAGTTCATAAAGCTGGCGCGATCTGCTGGATAGGTTGCACAATATCGGCCGTCTTTTTGGCCGATAGTGTTAATGACCCCTATATCGGCCGATAATATCGGCCAGCCGATATATCCGTCGGGCCCTAATGTAAACGTAGTCACAGTTCTTGTCACAGGTTGCCTCTGAACAAGTGGTTTGTATTCTGAGCAGAGAAAAACAAGATTGTGATCTGATTGTCCTAGAGGAGGTCTTGTTTTGGACATGTATGCATTCCTTACATTTGCATAACACAAATCCAATGTCTTGTTTTCTCTGGTGGAGCAGCTGACAAACTGCTGAAATGTTGGAAGTGTAGCAGAGAGCGAGGCACGATTAAAGTCACCAGATATAGCCACAAATGCATTGGGGTGCTGGGTTTGTAGCTTAGCAACAGCGGAACTGATGACATCACATGCATTTTCAGCAATGGCTGAAGGTGGAATATAAACGGCTGCCAAAACAAAACTGGTGAACTCTCTTGGCAAATAATATGTGCAACAACTTACTGCCAGGAGTTCAAAATCTGGGCTGCAGAAACGACATTTCACTGAAACATGGCCTGGATGGCACCATCTTTTGTTGACAAGCACTGCCACTCCACCTCCTTTTCTTCTCCAGCTCCTCTTCAGATCTCTGTCTGCTCATACAGTCAGGAACCCTGGCAGAGAGATGCTGGAGTCGGAGATATGGTCCTGCAGCCACGTCTCAGTGAAACACATAATACTCCACTGCCGATACTCTGGCTGAGTCCTTAAAAGGACTTGGAGTTCATCCATCTTGTCGGCCAGTGATCTCACATTGCCCGTTATGATCGATGGAAGAAATGGTTTGAATTTCCTCTTTCTCCATTTTGCTCCCGCTCTGCATCCACGCCTCTTGAATTTTGGCTCATGTGGGATTTGTGGCTTCAGTTGAGGTATTAAAACTGATGTGCAAAACTCCCTACTCCAAGACACCATTGCTTGGGATCCCTCTGCACCACGAAATCTGACTTCCAGCTCTACTCCTGACCAATTTTCATTTTGGTCAGAGGTTGTGGTACGTGGCCGTAGGAGAGCCCCTGTGGTCGATCCCAACCCCCCCACCTGACCGCAATGTTTCAAACCGCTTCTCTCCACTTGCTGAGAAACAACCAGCTGATTCCTCCAGGCCTCCTCTTCCCTCCCAACCATCTAATCCCATCTGTAGTCTGGAAGAAGCAAACTCAGCAGTCTCTACCCCCCCAGACTTCAACCTCTGATGCCCGACACAAAATACTAAAGGATGCTGTGCATCCACACTCTGCTGGACCTCCGGCCCTGGCTCAGGAGGTGAGCTCCTCCACGGCAAACCCTCCAGTTCCCCGACACCACAGGAACCCAAACGCAGAATCCTCCACTACTTCACGGGAACACAAATCAGGAGCCTTCTACACCCCGTCCACCGTTTTCACCAACCACTTTGCTGGTAGGTGATTCAATAATCAGGAATGTCCGCTATTTTAATGTCATGACGAGATGTTTTCCATCAGCCACCATACCTGCTCTCCTGGATAAACTTCCTGCTCTGCTGAACTCCATCCCAGCTTCAGTTAAAAGAGTGATCATGTGGATCATGTGATCAAACGATGTCACACGCCGGAAGTCTGTCATCATTCAACAGCATTTTAACCATCTCTTTGACATTGTGAAGAGCAGTGGAATGTCTGTTTTCATCTCTGGCCCGATCCCCACAGTTTCTCGTGGATATGGACATTTTAGCCGTCTGCTCTCTCTCCACCCCTGGCTTCAGTCTGCTTGCAGGTAACACAGTTTTGGCTTCATCGATAATTCTAACCTGTTTTGGAACCATTTCTCCTTTTTCAGGCGAGATGGTATTCACCCTAACCTACATGGCTCAAGCATGCTAACCGCTAACATCCGGTATGCTGTGCAGTCCCATATATTTACATCTATGGTGGATTCCCTTCCACAGACATGACGGTTTACATCCCAGAGATCTTCACCTTCTTCGGCCTTTGCTCAGACCTCCACTTCAAATAACATCACTCCCTACAGTCCTCCCATGATGCAACAGTCTTCTGTGTGTCGTCCAAAGGTCACAATTCCCAAAATGTTGTCTTCTGCTGACAAACCCAAAAGTTTCCCTATTCCAGTTCATTTATCAACCAGCAAACACATGAACTGTATTCATGGCCGGAGAACCCAGAACACCAGATGTTTACGACCCATCCCTCTCCAACAGGTTAAGAAGACAAATGTTCTCCAGGATTCAGTTCAGGGTGACCCTTTAAAAGCTCGCTCCATTTCAAACAAATCCTTTATTTTAAATGAGCTGTTCACCAGAGAAAAGTTGGACTATTTATTTCTTACAGAGACGTGGCAGCAAGATGGCTGGTTTGTACATTTAAATGAAATATGTCCACCAAACTGCTCTGTGCTTAGCACACCACGCCCGACACGTCGTGGTGGAGGTCTTGCTGTGGTCCTTAAGGACAAACGTGTCTGTAATCTGGTGAAAAATGGCCCTTTTACAACCTTTGAATGCCAGGTCATCAAAGCAGGGTTATAAAATGTGTTTCACTGTATTTTAATCTACTGACCTCCCGGTCCAGCTGCCCTTTTCTCTCTGAATTAGCAGAATTTCTATCATCTATGATCAAACTAGAAAAAGTTTTAATCCTTGGTGATTTTAACTTATACATTAATGATCCTAACTGTAGCACAGCAGTGGAGTTCATCTCTATAATGGAGTCATTTAACTTAGAGCAGCCCGTTTCCGGCCCCACACTAAATGGGTCACACTCTAGATCTGGTTTTCTCTTTGGGACTAAAAATCAATCATTTACACGTTGAAGAGGTTCATGTGAGTGACCACAGCTGCATTTTCTTAAATGTCCTATCTGATGTTGGATCTGTCCCTCACATCCTAAAAGCAGAGACGTATCATTAATCAGTCAGCGGTGGATGGATTTTCTAGATGGTTTGACAGCAGCTCAGTTCAGGGTGATGATCCAAGCTTGTTCATCCAGTCATTGGGTAAACAACGCTGCAGTATCTTAGATAAAGTAGCTCCTGTTAAGCAGGTCACTTTTTCTAGCAAGAGAAAAAGTCCCTGGATTAATCAAAACATTTAGTCTCAGAAGGACACGCCGCAGAGCCGAGAGACGTTGGAAGTCAACTAGATTAGAAAGTCACAGGCTGTACTTTAAAGAACTGATAACATCTCTGAATGAGACGGTGAAAACTTCCAGGGCCGCTTACTTTACTTTTCAGCTGATTGCTGTAAACAAAAATAACTCTAAAGTCCTGTTTGACACCATAAACCAGATTATTTCACCTCACATCCCTCTTATGCCAGTTTACTCAAGGTCTGACTGTAAATGTGAAAAAAATAGCAGATCCTAGCAAAGATCCTTTAAGCTTCACAGCATCAGAAACAGAAAAGTAAAAAGTCCCCAAAAACACAGTTTTTCTTAAGAAACTAGAAGAAAAAATGTCCAAAAAAGGCAAAACTTACATAAAGTCAACAGAGCGCGCACACACACACACACGCGCGCGCGCACACACCAGTACCTGTGTCCATGCTGATGAAGCAGTCCCAGCTGATGGATGATCCTGAAGTGGTAGCAGGTTTTCTTTAGCCGTGTTTAGCTAACAGCTGCAATAGAAACAAAGCAGGAGAGCTGATTAAGATGCTGCTTCAGAACAACGCAGGAGATTAAAGATCCAACGCTTTGGTTCTGATCAGCTGAGGACACATCCAGTCTGGAAAAGAGGACCTTTGCTCACCAGAGTTCACGGAGTAGAGCTAACCGCTTTTTCCTCCAGAGTCACATTCAGATTCGGGCCTTTTCCGTCGGAGAGTGTGAGCAGGATGGATGAGAGAGCGAGCAGCGATCCTGCATCATGACCAACTCAGATGAGCGAGTCTGATAGAGGGAACCTCTTCAATCTGATGAAAGCAGCAAAACGAGCGCGTTTCTCAGAGAGGCCAAAGGAACAACAACAAGCTAGCTCTGCTAGCAGCTTCCGGTTCCTGCTTCTTCCGGTGGTTGGTGACTAGCGTAAAGGTGCACTACCGCCACCTGCTGGACTGGATAAGCATGTATTCTGTTCCACAGACCTGTGTTCAGGATTACTTTCTGTTTTCTTTCTTTGAACAAACTGAAAAAGATCTTCAGCAGCAGACAAATGCTTTCTGTACAGAATGGGATGTCGTTGATACTTTTGTCTTTAGTTGAAGCTGCTGTGAGAGGCAAACAGAACATTTAGTGAAGGTGCTGATGTGGGGATTGTTTGATGTAATGCTTGATGAGATCACCAGAGGGCGGTGCTCTTGTTTTCTCCACTCAGAGCCCTGATGGGCCAAAATAAAGAATAGTGTTGATGCTAATGATAATAATATTCCTCATATAATAGACTGAATGTAATAGTATATATAATAAATATACTCAGTATAATGACATCCTACATACAATGTAGGACTGAAAGTTGGATTTCAGGTACAGTTCATAGTCCAGTCTCATCTTGAAGACTGCGTTTATGTTGTTTTTATTGGTGATCACAAATCAAAACTCATCATCATGACGTGGGGTTCCCCAAGGCTCATTTATTGGAACACTGCTCTTCAATCTCTACATGCTCCTCCTGTGTCAGGTCATACACAATAACGTTAATTCAATTCAAATCAAGTTTATTTATAAAGCGCCAAACAAACCATTACAAGAGTCACCTCAAGGACCTTCACACAGTAAACATTCCATTACAGTTCATTGAGCTAATGAGTAAAAACATTCTTATTTAGGGAACCCAGCAGGTTGCATCGAGTCACTAACTAGTGTCAGAGTCTTTACAGCAATCCTCATACTAAGCAAGCATGCAGCGACAGTGGAGAGGAAAACTCCCTTTTAACAGGAAGAAACCTCCAGAGGATCCTGGCTCAGTTTATGTTTATGTATTTAGCAGACGCTTTTGTCCAAAGCGACTTACAAGTGAGAATCGGCATGTTGCCCTTGAGGCTAACAACAACAATAACAACAACTTGACATCAATAATGGAGAGGAGGGAACAAAAGTGCAGGGAGGGTGCTAGTTTACAAGATGCTCTCTGAAGAGCAGGGTCTTCAGGAGTTTCTTGAAAATTGAAAAGGAAGCCCCTGTTCTGGTAGTGCTTGGTAGGTCATTCCACATTTGTGGAACAGTGCATGAGAAGAGTCTGGATTGTCCTGAGCGTGGTGTAGGCACTGCCAGCCGACGATCCTATGATGACCGGAGCAGCCGGGCCGAGACGTAAGCCTTTGCAAGAGGATTCACGTAGATGGGAGCCGTAGCATCCCTGACTTTGTATGCTAGAGTTAGCAATTTGAATTTGATGCGTGCTGCTAGCGGTAGCCAGTGGAGCTCAATGAACAGAGGGGTGACATGTGCTCTTTTTGGCTGATTGAAGACCAGACGCGCCGTTATGTTCTGGACCATTTGAAGAGGTCTCACAGTACAGCCTGGAAGACCAGTTAGAAGGGTGTTGCAGTAATTGAGGCGGGAGATGACAGTAGATTGCACCAGGAGCTGGGTGGCATGTTGTGTTAGGTATGGTATGATCTTTCGTATGTTATACAGCGCAAAGCGGCATGAATGAGCAACAGAGACAACATGATCTTTAAAGGTCAGGTGTTCATCAATCACAACACCCAGATTTCGAACTGCCTTTGAAGGAGCCAGAGATAGGAAGTCATTTTGGATTGAGATATTGTGCTGTATGGATGGTTTTGCTGGGATGACAAGCAGTTCAGTTTTAGAGAGGTTGAGTTGGAGATGGTGGGATTTCATCCATTTTGATATGTCAGAGAGACAGTTTGATATTCGTGCAGAGACAGTTTGGTTGTCCAGTGGAAATGACAGATAGAGCTGGGTGTCGTCTGCATAGCAGTGGTAGGAGAAGCCATGTGATTGAATGATCTCACCCAGTGAGGTGGTGTATATGGCAAAGAGAAGAGGTTCTAGTGCAGCGCCCTGGGGGACTCCTGTAGCAAGATGGTGCACGGTAGAGGATTGTCCAAGCCAAGATACACTGAATGATCGTCCTGTGAGGTACGGTTCAAACCAGGTGTGTGCTTTCTCTGTGATGCCCATGCTAGAGAGTGTGGACAAAAGGAAGCCATGGTTGACAGTGTCAAATGCAGCCGATAAGTCGAGCAGGATAAGCACTGAGGATCTGGCAGTTGCTCTAGCTTCTTTTAAGGATTCAGTCACTGCTAACAGAGCAGTTCAGTGGAGTGGCCCTGTTTGAACCCAGACTGGTAAGGGTCAAGCAGACAGTTTTGTGAGAGGTATTCCGTGACCTGCTTGAAAGCCACCCTTTCAATGATTTTGGACAGAAAAGGGAGGAGAGAGATAGGTCGGTAGTTCTCCACATGATTTGGAGGAAGAGATGGTTTTTTTTAGCGGCGGTTTAACCTGAGCATGCTCAGGCTGAGTCATGGTGGATGGCTGCTCAGTATAAGCAACACACACACACACACACACACAACAAGTAGTATGTCTATAGTTATATTGTGATTTTTTAGTAAATATTCTATTTGGTGAGAGATAAACTTTATAGTATTTATCCTAGTGGATCTATAGTTAAACGGGTAAACTAGCAGTAACACATCCAACGTCAAGGAAAGCAAAAAGTTATTATCAGGAGAGGGAGAATGTTTAAGTGGTTAGCAGCAGTGTGCTAGATGATGGCCCCCTCCATGAGGCCACCACAGCTCAGCAGAACATCGTTGTAGCTTCGTCTGGGGAGAAAAACACTTAGAGAGAAAATAAAGTTAACAGCTGAAATAGCAGGAAATAATACAGTTAAAGAGCAGACTGTAGAAGAAAGCAGTAGAGTGTGGAAAGTGGTCAGTGTGTCCTCCAGCAGTCTAAGCCTATAGCAGCATAACTACAGAGATAACTCTGGATAATCTATCCTATTTAGATGGAGGCATGTTGGAGGCAGGGCAAGGGAGAGCCGTCTTTGCCGACTGTACACTCCACCTCCCTCTACTGCCCCACTTGTCCAGATTTAGGCTAACATCAGATTTTAACCATAGGCCCTATCAAATAAAAATGTTTTAAGCCTAGTCTTTAAAGTAGACAAAGTGTCTGCCTCACGGACTAAGGCTGGGAGCTGGTTCCACAGGAGAGGAGCAAGAAGATTTGGTTTTGTTTTATATTTTAACGACGGACACATTTGATCTGTATTAATAAAAGGCTTAAACGTTCCCAGTCTCCTCTGCATGGTCAGTGTCTCCCTACTTCTCCGGCACGATGCCACACACGCTTGCCGGTCCGAGTACCGCTGAGATCCTAACGGGGAGCGGTGGAGGATCAGGGGTGACAGGGCCTCCACCAGTGGCAGACACACTCTGGTGGTGGCAAAAAATCTTTTTGGTCCATTTTTTTCTATATCCGCCACAGATCTCTAGGAAGAACTCAAAGCATTGCCAAAGCACTTCCTTTCATTTTTCTACCTCGCCCACAAGTACCTCAATTTCTGCTTTGGTGAAATTGCGCTTCCTTGATCTGCGGTCGCCATCATTAATGGTGAAATGCTGCAATGAGCTGGCTTATGTATATGCATGAGATCCACAAGGCACTTTGCATTGACCATTTATGGCAGAAAGTGGGCGTGTTGAGGGCGGATGTGATCCAGAAACACCTGAGAACATTTCTAGGTAGAGTGTGATTTATGAAGCGGAGATTGCGTGAAGCTGTGCGTAGGATGAGCTGGATACTTGTTTCAGACGAGTATCCGGTACGGATAAAGAATTTTTGATAGATACGAGCATGAAATGAGTAAAACTCGTAAATATATGTTATCGTGCTGAAGGAAGATCCTCATTGGGTAACTGACTGTCTTCATGCTCTGTGATTGGCCAGTCACATAGAGCGCCAACAATAGGAAATTAAATTGTATAATCTCCTTCTCTCGGTTTTGGATGTTCAGAGGAAGAAGCTGGTTTTTTGCTTTGTAAAATATTTGCACTATATTATATTTTACAATGTCGATGACCTTGACCAGATTATAAAATAGATTATAGAATATTTATTTTTTATTTAGTTATTTATTACATTAGTAATTATCCTTATTGCTCATTTTTGAAGATAACATGGTCATGTGGTCAGTAGCAGCTACGCTAGGGGGAGGAGATTATGTGATGACATCACATATGCGGCGTTGACGATTTCTGGTTTGTAGTCACAAACTTTTGCAAGCTAATAAATCTTAAAGTACATGACTGGTGTGGTCCAAACACCCATCATTAGTTTACATTTAAATAGCAGAACAACATATGTGTGATCCAGGGCGTAAGGCAAAGCGGGTTAGAAAATAGCGTTTTTAGACCCGCTGACTTGCATTTATTTTTTCCTTCCTCCGGGGACCCATGAGCCGACCGGAATGGGAGGAGACTTTTGCTCTCTATGACGGACTCATGTTGCTTCCTGGGCACCACCATCACCAAAGACCTTAAGTTGGAGCCCACCATCACCTCCATCATAAAAAGGCCCAGCAGAGGATGAACTTCTTGTGGCAGCTGAAGAAATTCAACCTATCAGTACAGTCGATGAGGCAGTTCAACACCGCAGTCATCGAGTCCATCCTCACCTCTTCCATCAGCGTGTGGTACGCTGGAGCCACCATCAGGGACAAGAAGAGGCTGCAGCGTGTTGTACGCTCTGCTGAGAAGGTCATGGACACAGTCTCTTTGACTCCAGTCACCTGACCCTGTGCTGAAGCGATCAGCAACAAACTACCGTGTTCTGTCTTCCTCATGTCACACTGCAACCCAAACACAAGACTTTCGCAAACCTGGAAGCCTACAACTGTTTTATTTCAGGTTAGTAAGTCAACATTTAGGATTATGCAGATATAATTTACCCAGCAATCAGGGTCAGTGAGCCTCTAGTCCAGCAGGTGGCGCTAGCGCACCTTTACGCTGGTCACGGACCACCGGAAGCAGCAGAAACCGGAAGCTGCTAGCAGAGCTAGCTTGTTGTTGTTGTGGTGTGTGAGGAGAAGATTTGAGGCTCTGCAGTAAAAATGTCTTCACTTCAGTCTCTGGGAGAGTTGATCAGCTAAAGCGACTAACTGCTGCTGCTGCAGAAATCTTCTCACCAGGCTGTGGAAACTTTCTTCTCCTCAACAACTTGGTGGAGTTCTTTCCAGAAGCAGAGAAGCTATTCTGCGGTCTTCGTGACAATCGGAGCTCCAGAAGCAGGTGATGGGTGAGAAAAGCTTTTCTCTAGACTTCCTGCCCTCTGGATCTGCTGCTGTTCCTTTGGCCTCTCTGAGAAACGCGCTCGTTTTGCTGCTTTCATCAGATTGAAGAGGTTCCCTCTATCAGACTCGCTCATCTGAGTTGGTCATGATGCAGGATCGCTGCTCGCTCTCTCATCCATCCTGCTCACACTCTCCGACGGAAAAGGCCCGAATCTGAATGTGACTCTGGAGGAAAAAGCGGTTAGCTCTACTCCGTGAACTCTGGTGAGCAAAGGTCCTCTTTTCCAGACTGGATGTGTCCTCAGCTGATCAGAACCAAAGCGTTGGATCTTTAATCTCCTGCGTTGTTCTGAAGCAGCATCTTAATCAGCTCTCCTGCTTTGTTTCTATTGCAGCTGTTAGCTAAACACGGCTAAAGAAAACCTGCTACCACTTCAGGATCATCCATCAGCTGGGACTGCTTCATCAGCATGGACGCAGGTACTGGTGTGTGTGTGTGTGTGTGTGTGTGTGTGTGTGTGTGTGTGTGTGTGTGTGCGTGTGTGTGTGTGTGCGTGTGTGTGTGTGTGTTTGTGCGCGTGTGTGTGTGTGTGTGTGTGTGTGTGTGTGTGTGTGTGTGTGTGTGTGTGTGTGTGTGTTTGTGCGCGTGTGTGTGTGTTTGTGTGTGTGTGTGTGTGTGTGTGTGTGTGTGTGTGTGTTTATGACTGACGCAGGAAAAACAGAAACTAGCTTCGGGTCTGAGCTCTGGGCAGCTGGTGAATATAAACCCAGTTCATATTTAAATAGATGGTAAAGTGTAGTTACACCGAATTTCTACAATTGTAATGCAATGTCTGGCCAACACCTTTAATATCCAGTTGACTCTGGAAATAAGTAATTTGGGAATAGAATAGAATAAACTTTATTGAATCCACTGTGGGTAAATGCACTTGTTGCAGGAGCACCAACACATAAAACAATAATTAGAAGAAAAATAATAACAAGGTACATGTATGTACACATAGGCAGTAGTCTAGTATTGTAACCTTCAACCGCTAAAACCACAAATCCTAATGTAAAACCTGGGTTCCAGAACTATGCAGCATACTACAAGAGACACGGCACCTGGAGAATTTGTGATGCATCAAAAGAAAGACAGTGGTTTGTGCCGTGTCGTTAGCTGCTGGTAAACATTCAACCCACTTGGTGAATGCACAGGTCACATTTAAGTAGGGCTGTCGCGGTAACCGCAAAAATGAAATATCGCGATATGAAGAAGCCCACCGCGCTGCATCATGGGCCACCGCGATTACTGAACTTGGTTCAACTCAATGATGCATGTTGAGAAGGATGGCTGCACTGTTATCAAAACGAAACGTTACTTCGCTCCTGTGGGAGCGCTTTGGTTTTCAGTACGTCAGCTGCTGCGCAGCCAGAGTCCTTGGCCGAGACAGAGCTGCCACCAGCGGCAAATAAATAAATAAATAAACGCTCGGAGACCTGCTGAAGACCCGGACAAGCACTGCTTCTGCAGCCGTCCCGAAGAGAGTTTGAGCCGAGCTGGAGCTCACTCGCTACCTGCAGGAGGAATGCATCCACCCTAAAGAACCCCCCCTGACATGGTGGAGCAACAACCGGGAGAGATTCTCTTTGCTCGCCAGAGTCGCACGCAGGTACGTGTGTGTTAGTGCAACGAGCGCACCATCCGAGAGGGTTTTCAGTGTAGCTGCAAATGTTGCCGCCCCTCTCAGATCCTCTCTCAAACCGTATATGGTTAACATGCTGGTTTTCCTTGTAGGTAACAAGGACGTGACCGAGCTATAAATCACCGTCATTCGTGTGTGTGAAAGTGAAATGATAGTGCGCCCGCCCCCCGGCGCGCGCGCGCGCGCCCGGTACGTGTAATTTTTTATGCTTGATTTTAAACAACTAAACAAAATGGGGACTTGTTTCTTATTTGTTAGATGCTGCCGCCAAATTTGCATTTAAAAGTTTAACCTCCTGAATTTTGTTGTTTTTAAGTTCAGTCGGACTCCGACTGTCGGAGAAACAAACGTTACTGCGATCTGTGTTGTTACTACCCTTTGATCTGCATTCAGTAAAGTGTTATTAAAGAAGGCACGGCAATTTTTAACCTTTTTTAAATGTGTAAACATTATGTTTAGATAGTACTGCAATAAAAAAGTGCTGCAATAATATCGCACACCGCAATATTAAGCCACCCTGAATCACCGCAGGGGGAATTCCTCAACCGCGACAGCCCTACATTTAAGAAGTATTTTTTACCCCTGCTGGATTTGGTGAGGGGTCCCACCCAATCAAATAGCAGGTCGGACCACGGTGAAGACGGTACTCTCTGAAAAGGAGCTTTGTGGATGGGGCTCGAGGGCTGAAAACTGACAACAAACCAAACAGCTCTGAATTAGGGGTGGGCGATATAGCCTAAAATCTATATTGCGATATATTTTGAAAAATGTGCGATATATGGCTTTCTTTTGCGTATATGTCAAAAACGACTGTTTCTAAACATACTCATACCAGGTCCATTGCAGCAGCAGAGTAAACACACTTCAAAAAGTATAAAATGCCATTTTAAGAATATTTATTGTGCAAAAATCAAAAAGCTTTTCAAGTAATATTTAAGATGTGTAACAGCAGGGTTTCCCTTACATAGGCGTAGCCACAGCTGAAATCCCACCGCCACGCCTACAAAATCCCAAGTTGTTTTTTTTTTTTGTGCTGTTTCCCGAAGAAGCAGCGGGAACTACTATGTTGTCGCTTGTGATCTCACCCGGCGGGCAGCAAGGAGGAGCAGGCAGAGCAAGGTGCAGTTACAGCATAAGTTACGGAGTTTAAAATTAGAAAGGCAGCAGTGGATATAATGCTTTTTGATTTACATGTTTCAGCAGCATTAAGATAAATGAGTGTTGATGATCTTGACAGGGTTTCCTCCAGTGCTTATTAGGCCAGGTTCTCCTCCCCCCACCAGGCTAAGCATCACTTATTCATGTAAAATTTATTTATTTTTTCATGTCTGACTTTAACCGCATCTAATACTGTATTACGGCGTGAGCGCAACAGCGACAACTTAAGATCGATGTGTGAGCAGCCTGAGAGGTCGGGTGTTTTCATCGGAACCCTGAAAACCTCCAGCAGGCTACGCTGCACTAGTGACGTGTTAGCGCGCGGCGCTAACAACTTAGCAACGTGACGTGTCCCGGAGAAAGCGTAAAAACACGTTGGACGCTTCTTCTGAAGCGGGAAAATAACGCCTGTCTGCCTACAGAGCACTTCTCTGCATTTCTTCTGGAAGTCCCTATTTTTAGAAATAGATTTAATTAATTGGTCATTCAACACGATTGATAAGATCTTTTCTACGATGAGAACGGAGGAGGGGGCTCCCACCTGCCCTCAAGGGACACACGCAGCGGGATGTACGCTCGATTCCTGGTAGGTCTGGAGGATCGTATGACTCTCTCAGTTGTCCATTGAGGATGTCGAAGACATGTGGATATTTGGCTTGATGATCACTGGATTTCTTCTGATCGGAGTGGGAGGATATCTGGTTTCCTGGTAATTTGGGAAGTCGTGAGTGATTGGACGGCGACCCGCACCCACGGAAAGCACCGCCCGGGCGGTGACCTCACAGACTGGGACGTTACTCGAGGTGAATCGTAAGCTGGACAATGTCCTTGCTGCGTTAACGGTATTGGTGCGCAAAATGGACGTCATCTCGGAGAGGGTCACTGGACGGTGTGGGGATGTTTAAAACCTGAATTCGCTTCACTGGAGGACTTGAATGATCAGTTACAGACTTCAAGGCAGAGAGGAAAATTATCTCTGCCTGACCCAAACAAAGTCTTGTTATCCAAATCTGACGCCAAGGCAGCCTTGAGCTGCTAACAACAACCCCCACGAAGGAAGGAATGCAGACAGATGCTGTGAAAACCAGTCCTACCCCCCCACCTTCAGATTGTGGACTTCTGCCTAGCGAGCTCATCAATCTGCAGGAACTCAATGTGCTCTGCGCTCCTCCCAGATCTCCCAGCCACCTGTATCCACAGGTGGCTGAGTGCCACACAGGGCTGCTCCCGCTGAGGACACAGGATCCCAGACCCCCCCCCCATCCCCCCCCCCCCCCCCCCCCCGCCTCCCTATCGGAGTCTCATGTTGTGAACTGTGATGGTCGTGCTTATATGTTTGAGGTGTTTTTTTGCATAGTAGAGCTACGCCCTGCCAGGAGTAACTCTGGTATGCCTTTTTTCCCTCCCCCAACTTTCCTCATGTAATCCCCTTTTCATCTAATTGAAATGAGCGCCGTTATGGCTGCTCTCGTGGTCTGCCTGTATCTGTTCTGTCTACATGTGTGTGTGTAACCTTGGTCAGGCTGTTCTGCGAAGTCACTCTACCTCTAGACCAGTGAGAAGTCATTCAATTTGAAAAGTAATTTCCTGTTTTCTGAGTCAGTTCTGTTCTCACCAACTTAAAGCAATAATACTACTGTTAGATGTGTGAATGTGAAGTTCCATTCATCATTCATTCACATCACATGTCTGTGTTTCCTACAGATGTTCAACAGCTGGTGCTGGTTAAAGAAGAAGCTCCTGGTGAGGACCAGCAGGACCCAGAACACCTCCACATAAAGGAGGAACAGGAGGAACTCTGGACCAGTTTGGAGGGAGAGCAGCTCCATCTGAAGGAGGAGACTGATGCTGCCAGGTTTCCAGTCACTGTAGTTTCTATAAAGAGTGAGGATGATGAAGAGAAACCTCTGATCTCACAGCTTCATCAACAGCAACTAGAAGACAGAGATGTTCCAACCAGCAGCTCAGCTGACCAGATGAGAGCAGACACTGGTGGAGGAGCAGAGAGTAGCAGGAACGCTGATCTGAACCTTCATGAACAGACATCTGATTCTTCAGAGACTGAAGTTAGTGGAGATGATGAAGAGGATGATGATGTGAATGTAGATTTTGAGCAGTCAGACTCTGGGTCTGAAACTGGAGACAAAGACTGTGACTGCACTAAGAACAGGTCTTCCGAGTCAGATATTAGGACTGTCAACAAATCCTTTAACTGTCCGGAGTGTAGTAAACATGCGAGAGTGACAGGTCATTCACCAAAAATGTCTTCGAGTTGTTTGGTTAAAAAGAAAAGTGTCAGAGTGAAGCAACATGTAGACTCATGCAGGAAATTCCAGAAAGACCTAAAATCATTTAGTTGTGATGACTGTGGAAAACAATTTAGTGTAAATTCAAATTTAAACAGTCACATGAGGGTCCACACAGGACAGAAGCCTTTTGCCTGTGAGCTCTGTGGAAAAACATTTAGACAAAAGGTTACTTTATGCAATCACATGAGAGTTCACACAGGACAGAAGCCTTTTCCCTGTGAGCTCTGTGGTCAAAGATTTAGACAAAAGGTTACTTTAAGCAATCACATGAGAGTTCACACAGGACAGAAGCCTTTTGCCTGTGAGCTCTGTGGTCAAAGATTTAGCCATAAGACAACGTTGAACAGTCACATAATAGTCCACACAGGACAGAAGCCTTTTGCCTGTGAGCTCTGTGGTCAAAGATTTAGGCTTAAGACAACGTTAAATACTCACATAATAGTCCACACAGAACAGAAGCCTTTTGCTTGTGGGCTCTGTGGTAAAAGCTTTAGCCGAAAGACAACTTTAAACAATCACATGAGAGTCCACACAGGACAGAAGCCCTTTGCCTGTAAGCACTGTGGTAAAAGATTTGGCCGAAAGGCAACTTTAAATGATCACGTGAGAGTTCACACAGGAGAGAAACCTTTTGCCTGTGAGCTCTGCGGTCAAAGATTTGGCCGTAAGGCAACTTTAAATGATCACATGAGAGTTCACACAGGACAGAAGCCTTTTGCCTGTAAGCTCTGTGGTCAAAGATTTAGCCATAAGGTAACTTTAAACAGACACGTAATAGCCCACACACAACAGAAGTCTTGCCTGTGAGCAATGTGGAAAAAAATTTAGTCATAAGACATATTTAAATAATCACATGAAATTCCACACAGGTCACAATGAACAGGAGCCACAAAGGTGTGGTTCACTGAAAAAACAATTGTTAATAATTATTTCTGATAATAACTGGTCACAGTTTTTCATGCAGGCTGAAAATGGAAATAACCTCCTACACGTATCTCCTGCATTAGCTTCTGATACATTTGGCTGCAACAACGAATAGATAAATTCGATGAAAATCGATTACTAAAATCGTTGGCAACGAATTGCGTCATCGATTCGTTGTGTTGCACAACTCTTCCAAAAGCCCCCTCCCGCCCGCCGTTGCGCGCAGACCGGAGAGCCGGCAGGTGTTTGGAAGAGGAACATGGCAGAAGCAGCGAGACCCAAAAAAAGTAAAAACTTCTAAAGTTTGGGAGCATTTTCAGTTAAATCAGGTGAAGACATTCGTTACCTGCAACGTTTGTAGGTCAGACTTAGCATGGCACGGGAGTACTACGGTGATGATTTAGCATCTTAAACGCAGGCATGTCAGAATCATCAGCGAGGAAGGAGAGAGCTCGGTGTCCGGGTAAGTTAAAAACTTTTCAAAAGTGATTCACCCAAGCCCCGGATTATTACACAGGCTAGACATGCCCTAAGCTCGTAAAAAATAAATAAAATCGTAAGTGCGACCCTATTAGATAGTCGGGGGGGAGGGGGGGGGGGGACTCGCGCTGCTGCAAACCGGTTCCGCCGTCACATTCCTGCAGAAACTGGTTGTTCACACCGGGGCCAGACTACTAACATGTGGCTTTACAACCACAATGTCCTCGGAAGCAAAAACGCTTTTAAAAGGGAGGGAGGAGTCCTAACTGTTGCTGCAGGCGTGTTGTGTGAGAGTGCAGTTATATACTGGTTAATATATTTTTGGGTTCAGTTGCTTTCATGTGGCCTAATGTGAGTCTATTTGGGATCATTGGAATGATCAGCAGCATTTCTTGATGTGACTTTATGGCAGTTGCCCAGGGCATCATCGCAAGGAGGATGGCATTCATTTACTTTTGTTTTATTTGGTATTTTTTCAGTCATTTTTGGAAATAGTGATTAATTTTGATTAATTCACAGCCTATGTTTAATTACATTTAAAAATTAGTTGTTTGACATCCCCAATTATAATAAATGTCTACAGATGAGATAAAACAAAACAGATGAGAATTGTTGCTGTTTAACTTGGACCAAGCATTTTAGGTCACAGATAGGTGTAGCTTAGGGTCTCTGTCTATACACCTTATAAGACAATTTAGGTGATGGCATGTTGTTTTTCTGCTATTGAACTGTTTTCTAATAATGTTGTGTTTAATAAAGTGAAGGAAGGAGAGAAATAACGTTTCCCTAGCAGTTTTTAAAAATGTCCCCATGTAATCCGATTAATCGTGTCGAGACCCCATCCGATTCATCGATTATCCAAATAATCGTTTTTTGCAGCCCTACTGATAAACATGTCGAAAATAGACAGTGAAACTCTAGGATTTGAAATTCCCCAGAGATCTACATCACGCTGAGTTAGCATTCACAGACTCACCAATCTTGGCTAAAAAACTTTCCTTGTAGTTTGTGCATCCTAGATACGAATCTGGCACCCCTGGTTGTTGTCCTTTACCCTACTACCCACCTAAATCTGTAAATTAATCCCACAGAGAAGTGTAATTTCTCACGGACTGCGTAAAAACGATCAGCTGTTACTCTGTGTGCCGTTTGCTCCCACCGAACTGGGCTAAAGGGCTTTGGTTCACTCTGCTCCTTCTGCATGGAGCAGGCTGCAGAAAACTGGAAATTAACTGAGGTTATCTCCTTGACTACATGTAAAACCAGACTAAGAACCCTTGAGAGGATTCCCTGTGTTGTAACTGCCTTCTGTAATTTTGTACATAACATGTAACTGTAACTTTGTAACTGTAACTTTGCTGCCTCTTGGCTAGGACTCCCTTGAAAATTAGGTTTTTAATCCCAAAGAGACCTTCCTGGTTAAATAAAGAGTAAAATAATTAAATAAATAAATAGATCATGGGCCACCTCTTCCTGTCCTGATGGGTGGCGTGGAGGTGCTAAAGTACCGCACGATGAAGGGACGTGGGGACAACGACGCAGTCACAGTACAGCAGGACCCCATCTTGCGCATACACTGACTCACAGACCTTAGACAGGTCGGCCAGCTCCGGGTCCTTTGGGTCAGTGCTGCCCCCGTCTTCAATGAGGTGCAGGAGGTGGGAGAGGCATGCGTCCGCGGCCGTCTCCTGTGCAAGGAGCGGCCATGCAATGGCAGCAGACTCCAGTGCGTCGCTGCAAATGGACGCCATATGCACCGACTCCTCACTATCTGTCCCATTCCATGCGCCCATGCATCGGCCCTCATCAGAGCCAGAGGGCGAGGGATACCTGGAAGCTGCGTCGACAGCGCAGTTGCTCTTGCCAGGCAAATGTACAATATCAAAGCGCCATGGGAGTGTGCGCTGTTTGAGCCTGAACAGGCGAGAGTTAGTTATCTCATCCAATGTCCGGTCCCCAAGGATCTTCACCAGGGGCTTATGGTCGGTGACCACAACCAGGTTGTCGCACCCCTGTGTGAAGTATCTGGTCTGCTCCAGACCCCTTGCTACAGCCAAGGCCTCCCCCTCAATAGCGGCGTACCACTGCTCAGTCGAGGAGAGAATGCGTGAGCCAGCCAGAGTAATTTTCCATCCATCCGGACAGCAGCAAGGGACACCGGAGCTGCAGGTGCATTGCTGCTGGAGGAGGAAGTATCTAATGCCGCGCCTGGACCAGTCTGGGCGGAGACAATTGCCCCTCTCCATGTCGTAGATCTCTATGCCTGCCCAGATAGAGTCCACGATGGCCAGCTTGGATGCCTGAAATGCTGCCTCTAACTTGGGTGACCACACAAATTTGCATCGAGGGCTCAGAAAGGGCTTAAATGGCGCCATTATATCACGCAGCTGCGCATAGTTGGCCACCTGATTGACCAGACCAAACCAGCTCCTGATGTCCGTGGTCGAGGTAGAAGTGGGGAAGTCCCTGATGGCTGTCAGGTACTTTGGGAGGGGCTCGATTGTAGCATCAGAGACCCTGAAACCAGCAAAATCAACGTCCCTCTCGGCAAATTGAAACTTTGATGGGGTCAACACTATGCCGGATTGGCCAACGTACGTCAGGAAGTCAATTTTTCTCCACCAAT
Organism: Nothobranchius furzeri; assembly: GCF_043380555.1. NCBI lineage: Eukaryota > Metazoa > Chordata > Actinopteri > Cyprinodontiformes > Nothobranchiidae > Nothobranchius > Nothobranchius furzeri. The sequence goes on along the minus strand of NC_091742.1, from coordinate 99,403,506 downwards.
GAGTGTTAAGGTCGGTGTCATAGTGGATGGTGTCATCCACGCACCTTTCCTTCCGTTCAAAGTCGGAGAGGATCGCATCAAAGCGGCGATTGTAGCCATCGCCAGACGACAGAAAGCCCTGTGGGGCTCTGGTGTAACGCCAGCGGCCGAAGGGAGTGATGAAGGTAGTGAGATGACAGTCTGACTCGTGCAGGGGCACACTGTGATACCCATTCCAGGCGTCAGTGACAGTCTTCCAGGTCCCTTTCAGGATCCGGCGTGCCAGGTGGAATGGAGACTCGGTTGCGAAAGTCTCACGTTTGCAGAATTTGTTAAGAGGTGAGATATCGACGGTGCTGCGGGGGGTTCCGTCGTACTTCCGGGCGACCACCATCCGGTGAAACCAGGTCACTGGTTCGCCATATGGGAAATGTTCGATGACGCCCAGGGACTCGTCCTGTAGGTCGTCATGCACCCTCTGTTGCCAATGCAAAGGCAAGGCCGCCGCGATGTGGCACGTCTTTGGCGTTGCCGCCGGGTCAACGTGTATTTCTATGGGTGGACATTCCATGCATGGTAGTGGCCAATGGGGGCAAGTGTTGAATGTTGAAGATGCGTACCTGTCAAGCATTCATGCTGTCATCCGGTGATTATTCTCTGGGGAGCATGGGAACGGCAGCTCCGCGGGGCGCAGAGTCGGGGCGCTGCGTTGAGGACATGAGCAACAAGCCACATGATGGGAAGCCATGCCTCCGTCGCAGACTTCTCCCAGGCATGAGACTTTGGTGAGCCCACCTCAACGGCTGGCGGCTTCAAGGTCACGGCCCACTGCCGAGTTGCCCTCACCCGTGCAGGATGGAAACCTGCTAGGCAGAAGGCCGAGGCTGAGCAGGGAGTCATACGAGAGGTCCATCGCGTGAACTGACCTGCTAACATATTTCATTGCGCAGCAGGACATCACCTCACCACCAGGGGCAGCAGTGGATAGTTTGGCAAAGAAGGCGCCCTCGATGTCAATGGGGGAGCTGTTCACTGCTGATAGGTTTAGGGCCACCGGGTGGAGGGCGCTCCGTGCGAAACCGCACACCAGATACTCCTCCAGGGACCACAGGTCTGACTGAGCCCCCGTGTCTGCAATGGCAGACATGGTGGCCTCTGCAGCCGGGCATCTGGCACCGGCTCCACTAGTGAACCTCACGTTATCATCAATCTGGATGGAGATGGGCACTCGGGGGTGGTCCCTGAGCATTGCGCGCCGCCATTCGCCCTTGGAGAAGATGTGATGGCTGAGTCTGATCGGCGTGGGCCCATCACTGCAGCTATGCGTCCCCAAGGTGCGGGTCAGTGCGTGTCTCTGCGGCGTCCATTAGGGCAGACGCCCAACGTGACGGATGAGACCTGCGATATCACGTCATAGCCTACAGCAGCCTGTTGTCCGTCCATGTGTGGCTGGTGCCGTGCCCGTCTCTTCTGGGCCCGGAAGCAGTCGGCACACATTCGATGAGGCTTGGTGTTCCAACCCCGAGATCCCTCAGAAAAAACGCAGAAAGACACTTTACAATCAGGGCATATAGCCCTAGCAGACCTGTCTGGTGGGGCCTGAGAGGAGGCAGGCCCTGATGGTGGCATAGCTTGTCTGCGCCTGAACGAGGACATAGCTGACAGGCTGGAGGAGGGGAGGGCGTTGCGAGCCATTTCTCTGTTCTCCACCAGTGCAATTATATTATTCACAGACTTACACAGAACATCATGAGTCCCCAACATGTCCCTTCATATATCAGAGTCATTAATCCCATTAATCAGTACACCACGAATAATATGACCAGAATAGTCAACTGACTGCCCGCATCCGCACACAGCGTTGTAGGCGCAGGTTTCTGCTTTGCCACGCACCCTGGCGGCAAATGCACGAAAGGGCTCGTCACGATCCTGGCGTAGTTGAAGCAGTTCAGTCCTCAGAACGCATGTGGCAACCAGTATCACCGCCAGAGAGCGCATGCCAGCCAGCAGAGTCTCAACCGGTCCAGTTGCAGCATCCGGGTTAGCCTTTAGCAAACTGTCCCCAAGTTCCGGACCGGCACACTGAAACAGCTGGAAGGGGGCCTGGGCATCACCCATGCCCGAACCAGCGCAGAAGAGGTCCCAGCGGCGTGTAAAGACGTTCCATTCCTCGATGGACATGCCGACATCCACTTTCGGTCGATTCTGCGCAGGGCCAGGCAGGCCCGGGGCCCGAACGGGCGCCGTGAGTTCGGTCCGGCTCTGATGGGCCAGGCCATGGTTTGCCAGCAGCGCCACGGCGAGAGCCTCGGACACGTCATCGGTGGCAAACGTGCAGGCTGGAACGGAGCATCTGACGACCACCATGGCTCCTTCATGAAGAAATACACTCCTCTGTGTCAAATGGCTTTATTGACAAGGATGAAGGAGCCTGCGGCGACATACAAAGCTGAGTGAGCAGAAGCTAATGGCAGCGTGAAGCAGCAGCATGGGCTGAAGACCAAAGCTAAGCAATGCGATAAAATAGGTAAATAAATGCAGCGCGGCTTAGCGTGCATACTGACAATGTGACCATTACATTAGCTTAACAATCAGGTGAGGACTTACCAGAGGTGGAAAGAGTACTAAAATTTCCTACTTAAGTACGAGTACCAATACTTTGATAATTTTTTACTCAGTTACAAGTAAAAGTACTTGCCTAAATTTTTACTCAAGTAAAAGTAAAAAGTATCGTAAACAAAATGTACTCAAAGTAAAAGTTACTTAGTTACATTTTTGTCAGCGTAAGGATGGCTACATCTAAGTCACATATGTCAGACTCAAGGCCCGCAGGCCAGATGCGGCCCGCGGAGCATTATTAAGTGGCCCGCGAGATAAATATCAAAAATATATTAAAACTGGCCCGCTGGTCGATTTTACCGCAAAGACTACAACTCCCATGATGCTTTGTGGCGTCAGCGCGGAGCCGACGCGCCCCCTCCTTTGTGTTTTTTCAGTGCCTGCTGCCGGTGTCTGCAGCTCCGCTGTCTCGGACAGACTACACTCCTCTCACTCAGCGCCGAGTTCACTCAGCTATTTTCTGACGTTGAAGCCCAGAAACGGAGATTCTAGCCGCTCAGTAATGTGTTCACGACTGAAAGAGAAAGTTTTCCAACTAACGTCCAGACAGAGCTGATATAACTCCAGCGAGCAGCGACACGCTCAAACCAGCACGGCTCTGTGGTTGTGTTTCCTCCCCGACACACAACAACGCGGTCAAGCTGCTCAGACATGTTCATCAGCACAAACCTATGTGAGCACCTGTTGTCATCTAATGTTGTCATTATTATGATGAAGATGAACAAAACAACAGGAGTCTCCTCCTCAGCTCAGATCAACCCCATGATGCAGGTATCTGGCTGGAACAGGTGAGCATCACAGTAAACCAGTGGAGCAAACTGAGCTTTAAATATGTTGGTTTTATGCTCTTTTTCTGCTCCAAAACATGAAAGTTAACAGGTGAGATGTTGCATTTTCATTTAAGATAAAATGATATTTTTATTTTGTTGTTGGCCCGTGAGAAAAGATTTAACCTACAGTAAACAGGAAGTGGAAAGGCTGCAGATAGATGAATAGAACAGAAAATCCCTTTATTGTTCCTCAGTGGGGAAAGCTAGACGTCACAGCAGCGATGACACGTATTACAGGAGAAAAAAAGGAGAATAAAAAATAAGAAAAATGAATAAACAAGAAAACATAAATCCTGAATAGATTTATAAAATGTTGATTATACCACAAGTAATAAATACCACTGATGCCTTTTATATAAAACTGACTTGCTCGTGTGTCATTTGGTTATTCCACATTCAGCGTTAATGCAGAAATATGTTTGTTTCCTAATTTAAAGGTTCAAAATTGCATTTATGTTGATAAAGAAAATGTGCAAATTTGCCGTCACTTTTTCAAAAAATATTAAGTTTGGCCCTCGACTCCGTCCCAGAGTCTCATTTCGGCCCCGTGTGAGTTTGAGTTTGACACCCCTGGTCTAAGCAGTGCTAAATCACAACGCCAGTTCACAATTCACTCGTGTGTGTGCACACACACACACACACACACACACACACACACACACACTCTAACACACACAGCTTGAAGGAGGGATTTCTTTCCAATCAGTGAGAACAGGACGTGCACATTGATTGGATGAGGTTTTTCTAGGATGGTAAGTTTAGATTGTGATTAAAATTATTCTTTATTTTGAGAAAGAAAAATTATATATTTTAGACACCATCAGCATGTGAGGTATCTCAATGTTCTCATGACTAAACTCTAACATGAGACTGTGCTCTAACCTGTCACATAACAAGCTAAATGAAAGTCAGACATTTCAGATGGAGCGTATGACAGCTGCTAACGTCGGCCCTGCCCTACTTTACCTCTACATTACAGTTCCTTTATCCGTGTCCATCCTAGAGCTCCTCTCTGACCTTCATGCTTATTTAGAGCAGCTGATCTTTAAAGTTAGCAGAGTTCATCCTTGGTAGTGGGTTCACTCACTCATTTAACCCTTCACCACTGAAATCAGTTTGTTCACTCCAATCCTCCTAAATAATCCTCCAACCATCCAACTGGAATCCTTAAGGGTCCCGTAACGTCCATCCTGTCAGAACAGGCCTTGGGAGCCCAGGTGTTACTAGAACTAATGGTGTCTCCTCACCAGCGTGAGCCTCCACACTGTGAAGGTTGGTCTCCAAACATGAACTTTAAATTCATGCATTCATCTCCTCTTGTAACACTTGAACATGTTTTAAAAGGCTTGTATCATGATAAGTTACACCTCCCAGACCAAAGATAAGATAAAACATTATTGAAGATACTATTAAGACGTCATTATTTATGAAATATAAGTTATTTTCCTGAGCCATTACTGCAGCCAAGATATAGGATGCATGGATTTGATGAAACCACGCTGTCTCATGCAGTCCTATATGTGTAACACACACACACACACACACACACACACACACACACACACACACACACACACACACACACACACACACACACACGTCATGACTAATTTAACTACATTGAACTGCTTCAGTAATAATTTAATCTCTTATTCTGGAGTAAAATAAAGAAACAAGCTAAATCATCACATATCTGTGGCATCAAGAAGCATCTTCTGAGTTCAAACACAGGGATGGAGCACAATGTTTACACCTGAACAGTATCAGGATGTTTTAACTCACAGAGGCCTGCAGGTCTTCTGTTTTATGAGCAAAGCGCTGATAATCCGCTTGTTATGAGCGCTGAACGTTATTTTGCCGCTGCCGTGCGGAGCGGTAGAGAAACACGTTTCAAACACGGAACCGAGTCCGGCTACCGAACCGAGCAGAATTCTGATGACGTCACACCGGTGCGCGAAGGTGCGGCATCCAACCCACAGGAGAGGAGGGAGGGAGGAGGTAAACAGCGAGTTGAGGAACTGACCTGATGTCTTTGAGCAAAAGTGTACCCCCCCACCCCCACCACCACCACCACGGTTTAGACGCGGCGCTCATGCAGGCGTCTCTTTCTGTTCCAACGCTGCTACACGTAATATTTTTAATTTATTAAGCCTATAATTTATTTTTACTCAGTAACGGATATCATTTAAAATGTACTGAATTACAATTCTTTTTTAAAAACGTACCCAAGTAAAAGTAAAAGTACAGCTTTTAAAAACGACTTAAAAAGTATAAATATACAAAAAAGCTACTCAATTACAGTAACGTGACTAAATGTAATTCGTTACTTTCCACCTCTGCGTTTATTACATCACGACTTGACTATTGCAACGCACTGTACCTTGGTCTTCCTCAGTCTCACCTCTCCCGTCTTCAAATGGTGCAAATGCAGCAGCACGCCTATTGACGGGTTCGAGAAAGAGGGAGCACATTAGCCCAACTTTAGCTTCGCTGCACTGGCTGCTTGTCGATTTTAGGGTCCAGTACAAGGTTCTTTTATTGGCTTTTAGAGCTGTACACGGCCTTGCTCCGCAGTATGTGTGAACTTTTAGTTGCTCACTCCCCGTCTCGGTCACTGAGGTCAGCCGACCAGTTTCTGCTGGAGGTGCCGAGAACAAAGAGAGAGCTCAGGGGTGATAGAGCTTTCTCAGTAGCAGCTCCAAGGTTGTGGAATGCACTCCCAATCCAGATTAGGATGGTTTCGTCAGTGTCGGGTTTTAAATCGCTTTTAAAGACCCATCTGTTCTCAGTTGCTTTTAATTCAGTTTGAGAATGCATCTGTTTTAGTAGCTTTTATGTCAGTTTGATATGTTTGTTTTTGTCATGTTTTTACTTTGTGATGAACTTTTTATCTTGTTTTTAGAATTTTTAGGGAACTTCTGTTCTTTTTGGCTTGTTAAGCACTTTGGTCAGCTTTTATGCTGTTGTAAAGTGCTTTATACATAAAGTTGACTTGACTTGACTATAAATGGGGAAAATGAACGCCAATGTGGCGTGATGACGTCATCAATATGTAAATCAACACGCGACGTCTTCTGGCGACATCTAGCGACTTTGGGAGGAACTTCAGCTACTTTCAGTCAAAACCACAAAAGGGTCTGGCTGCGGCCACTGTGGAGTCAAAAACAGTTGGCATCACTGAACACAGGTCTGTGGAACAGAACAAATGTTAATTCTGCTCCAGCAGGTGGCGCTAGTGCACCTTTACGCTGGTCACGGACCACCGGAAGCAGCAGAAACCGGAAGCTGCTAGCAGAGCTAGCTTGTTGTTGTTGTGGTGTGTGAGGAGAAGATTTGAGGCTCTGCAGTAAAAATGTCCTCACTTCAGTCTCTGGGAGAGTTGATCAGCTAAAGCGACTAACTGCTGCTGCTGCAGAAATCTTCTCACCAGGCTGTGGAAACTTTCTTCTCCTCCTCAACAACTTGGTGGAGTTCTTTCCAGAAGCAGAGAAGCTATTCTGCGGTCTTCGTGACAATCGGAGCTCCAGAAGCAGGTGATGGGTGAGAAAAGCTTTTCTCTAGACTTCCTGCCCTCTGGATCTGCTGCTGTTCCTTTGGCCTCTCTGAGAAACGCGCTCGTTTTGCTGCTTTCATCAGATTGAAGAGGTTCCCTCTATCAGACTCGCTCATCTGAGTTGGTCATGATGCAGGATCGCTGCTCGCTCTCTCATCCATCCTGCTCACACTCTCCGACGGAAAAGGCCCGAATCTGAATGTGACTCTGGAGGAAAAAGCGGTTAGCTCTACTCCGTGAACTCTGGTGAGCAAAGGTCCTCTTTTCCAGACTGGATCTGTCCTCAGCTGATCAGAACCAAAGCGTTGGATCTTTAATCTCCTGCGTTGTTCTGAAGCAGCATCTTAATCAGCTCTCCTGCTTTGTTTCTATTGCAGCTGTTAGCTAAACACGGCTAAAGAAAACCTGCTACCACTTCAGGATCATCCATCAGCTGGGACTGCTTCATCAGCATGGACACAGGTACTGGGGTGTGTGCTGGGACGTAATTTTGGGGGGGGACGGGTGGGACATGTCCCCCCCACTTTTTCAAAAGGCAGTTTTGGTCCCCTGCACTTTTTTCCGTCCAAAAACAATATTACGCTCCATTAAAAGGATTTGGTTGAGCACTAGGACCGAAACGGAAACCGGTTTCCTATTAGACCCGCCCAAAAGCTAATCTATTGGCTCTGCTGATACTTGCTAACGTATTATTGGCTGTTGCTGCTGTCACTCAAGTTGTAAACAGTCAGAACGTGCTCACGTTGTTTTGCTAGTTTGGAGCCGCTAGGGAACACCGGTACTGAGTCACCGTCAACTAGACGCTGTGTAATATCAGAGCTCAGCTCAGCTTCCATTACATAACATTTGAATAAGTGTTCATTTGTGAGTCTTTGGTAGTTAGGCACAGCCAGGAGGCAGCATGTCAAGAAAACGAAAAGTGGATATAAGAGACTTCTTTCAAAGTCAAAACGTAAGTTGGAACATGTGACACCCCTGCATTAAGCTCAGACTCACCTCCTCCTTCACAAACATACTCAAAACTAACTTTTACAAACTCATCTCCTCCACATAACTGACTCCTCAGACACAATTTATTCATATTATTATAATTATTATTTTTTTATTACTATTATCATCATAATTATTATTACTAGTAGTAGTAGAAGTGTAACTTCAAAACTTTTATCATTTAACTTTATTGTAAACTTATCTATTGCAATGTATATTTTCACATTAAAAAGCTCTGAAAAATGAACAGTATCATCATCGTCAACAGATTTTTTTAAGCTTAATGTCAAAGATGTACACTTTTCATTAGATTTATCTTATTTTTTCCATTTATTTTTTTGTGTGTTGAAATGCAACAACTGTTTAAACACTTTTAAGGGAAAAAACATATTTAATATGTTTTTATACACTCAAATGTTAGGGTGATGATCATGTGTAAAACATTAGTTCAGCATGTCCTCTAACACAGCAAATGAACAAACGGCCAGATCTCAGGAGGGACCGTTTATGTATAAATAATTTTTATACTTTTGACTAGGCCTGGGAAAGTAACACATTTTGCTGGACGATATTTTGTCCAACAAATTGTTGATGATAAACGATATCATTGTCAACATTATCTAGACCAAAATAACCACTAATATAATGTTAATATATCATAATAATGCAAGTACACCCTTTAAAATGCAACAAATAAACCTTCATTTAACATTGAAATGTCCAGAACCAGAACTTCTAAATGAATAAAAATAACAAACAAAAATTGAATAAAAAAGGAATCTCACTCCCTGTTAGAAAATGTTGCACCAAAAACAATAAAAAAAAGACCCAAAACAATAAATACAATGGCCTATCCATTGTCAACAGCCAAAACTGCACTTCAATAATGATAATAAATAAAAATAATAATAGAGTTGTACATTTTTTAACTTTGATATATATATATATATATATATATATAGGATGGAAAAATTATTGAGATGGGCACATGACGTGTCAAAGGGTCTTTACATAACACCCCCACCCCAAATCCGCACAAGCCTGCTGTGTCCCCCCCACTTCTGAAATCAAAATTTCGTCCCTGTGTGTGTGTGCGTGCGTGTGTGTGTGCGTGTGTGTGTGTGTGTGTGTGCGTGCGTCTTTGTGGTGGGGCGTGTGTGTGTGTGTGTGTGTGTGTGTGTGTGTGCTCTGTCCACTCGATCCCCAGTGACTCGTGGAGGATTGCTGTAAGGACTGACACTAGTCAGTGACACGATGCAACCTGCTGGGTTCCTCATATAGGAACCTTTGCTGATTGGCTAACTGAACAACACCTAACCAACGTCACACCCGATCTCATAATGTACCAAATAGGAAACTTTCACCAGTAAAATGGTCTCTTTGGTCACTATTCACGTGTGTGGTGCTGGATGGAGGAAGAATAAATGCAAACTGTTCTGTTTTCATCATCCACGACTCAGAATCAAGGTGCACCGAGCCTAATTTAGAACACGTCGCCTGTTTCCATCTGAAAAACTGCAGAGGAATAATTCACGTCAGCCCTGCTCTTCAGCATCTCCACTGGCTGCTTGCCGAACACAGAATCTCCGTCAAAGTCCTGCTCCTAACCTACAAATGTATCCATCGTCCTGCCACTCCTCACCTCTCTGATGTCATCCACGTTGCTGTCCCATCTCACTCCCTCAGGTCTCCCTCTGTTATTCACCTCGTTTTACTTTTATTTCTATTTTATAGTTGTATAATTGAAACAATTTTATTCTTATTTTACTTGTTAGTTGTATCATGTTTTGTGAGGGAACCTTGGGTTTTGAAAGGCGCCTATGATTTAAAGGCATTTGTTTCAATTCAAGTTTATTTATAAAGCGCCAAATCATGACAAGAGTCGTCTCAAGGCACTTCACATAATAAACATTCCAATTCAGGTCAGTTCATTAAGCCAATCAGAAATAAAGTTTCCTATATAAGGAACCCAGCAAATTGCATCAAGTCACTGACTAGTGTCAGTGACTATACAGCAATCCTCATACTAAGCAAGCATGCAGCGACAGTGGAGAGGAAAACTCCCTTTTAACAGGAAGAAACCTCCAGAGAATCCTGGCTCAGTATAAGCAGCCATCCTCCACGACTCACTGGGGATGGAGAAGACAGAGTACACACACACACACACACACAACACACACACACACAGAAATGTGTCTACAGTTACATTGTGATGTCTTAGTAAATATTCTATTTGGTGAGAGATAAACTTTATTGTATTTATCCTAGTGGATCTATAATTAAACGGGTAAACTAGTAGTAGCACATCCAACGTCAAAGAGAGTAAAAAGTTATTATCAGGAGAGGGAGAATGTTTAAGTGGTTAGCAGCAGTGTGCTAGACGATGGCCCCCTCCATGAGGCCACCACAGCTCAGCAGAACATCGTTGTAGCTTCTTCTGGAGAGAAAAACACTTAGAGAGAAAATAAAGTTAACAGCTGAAATAGCAGGAAATAATACAGTTAAAGAGCAGATTGTAGAAGAAAGCAGTAGAGTGTGGAAAGTGGTCAGTGTATCCTCCAGCAGTCTAAGCCTATAGCAGCATAACTACAGAGATAACTCTGGATAATCTATCCTATTTAGATGGAGGCATGTTGGAGGCAGGGCAAGGGAGAGCCGTCTTTACCGACTGTACACTCCACCTCCCTCTACTCCCCCACTTGTCCAGATCTAGGCTAACATCAGATTTAAAAGATCTGCCTCCCATCCTAATTTTAGATATTCTGGGAACCACCAGTAGACCTGCAGTCTGAGAGCGAAGTGTTCGGTTAGTGGGCATGTAGTAGGGCGAATGCACGTGAGAAGCTTGGACACACAGTTCTCAGTGAGGGGAAAAAGAGGAAAAAGAAGCAGTAGGGCCAGAGATGGTTGGGCTAGAAGGAGTTTGTGGTAGCGAATGTTCAGGAGTGGCCAGATGAGTAAACTGTTGTTTAATTTGTCAGTGAAGAATGAGGCAAAGGTGTCAGCTGATAGATTGTTGGTAGGAGGTGGAGATGGAGGGGTGAGCAGAGTTTTTAATGTTGAAAATAGTTTCTGAGAGTCAGTAGAGCTGAGAATTGTGTCAGTGTAGAAAGCTTTCTTTGCATCAGTGATGCTGGCAGAGAATGAGGACAGTAATTCATGAAATTTCAATTGATCACCAGGATCTTTTGTTTTGCGCCATTTCCATTCTGCAGCTCTAAGACTGGTGTGTAGAGACCGGAGGGTATCATTTAGCCAAGGGTGCGACTGAGAGGATCTAGCAGGTCTAGTGGCTAAAGGACACAAGTTGTTAAGACAAGAGCCGAGTGTGGAGCAGAGTGACTCGGTGGCTTCATTCTCTTCATAAGCAGAGAATGTGCTGGGAGATGGAAGAGTGGAGGCAACAAGAGAGGAGAAGTGGTTGGGTGCCAGATTGCGGAGGTTGCGGCGGAATGAGACCATTGGTGAGGAAGCAGTGGACCTTCCTTGTAGAGTCGTGCTGAAATGGATGAAGTAATGATCCGAAAGATGCAGCGGTGTGACAGAGATTGTGTCTATGGCACAGTTTCTGGTGAAAATGAGGTCAAGTGCTTTTCCAGCTTTGTGAGTTGGAGGACTTTGTACTAGTTTTAGATCAAATGATGACATTAGTGACAGGAAGCCTGATGAGCTGGGATTGTCCAGGTGAATATTCACGTCTCCAAGGACCATTGTGGGACAGTCGTGCTCAGGAATGGAGGAAAGCAGGGTGTCGAGTTCATCAAGAAAGTCTACGAGTTGACCTGGTTGATATATGACAACCAAAAAGAGTTTTTTCGGTACAGTCACCTGGATGGCGTGGTATTCAAAGGAGTTGTATTTAGTGATGGGTAGCAACTGACTGTATATCCAGTTGTTGGAAATTAACATGCCCGTTCCACCACCTCTGCCAGATGCACGAGAAGTGTGGGAGAAAGTGTGGTTAGTTGAGGGAGCAGATGGGGTAGCATTGTCACATGGTTTGATCCAGGTCTCAGTGAGAGCCAGTGCATCGAGTGACAGGTGGTTTGCATACGCGGTAATGAAGTCGGATTTGTTTACAGCTGATTGGCAGTTCCATAGTCCCATGGACAGGTGGGTGACTTCAGGGAGAGTTGGTTTTAGCGAGCGGAGGTTTTGAAGGTTGCGAAAGTGGTTTGCTGTGTGCGACCATCCTCTGAAGCCAGGGATCACAGGTATAGTTTAGGCCGTCTCCAAGTTTAGGTCCTCCACCACCTCTCTTACCCATGGTGTCCCACAAGGTTCTGTGCTGGGGCCTCTACTCTTCCTCCTCTATCTGCTTCCTCTTGAGCACATCCTGAGCTCCTTCAAGGGAATCTCCTACCATCTTTACGCAGATGACATCCAACTGTACATCTCCTTTAAGCCCCATGAGATGTCTAAGCTGCAGCTGTTACACACCTGCTTAGACTCTATCAAAACCTGGATGGTGGGAGCTTTCTTCAGCTGAATGAAAATAAGACTGAGATCCTCATCTGTGCCCCAGACAAGCTGGTTCCCAAAGTCAGAGACTCTATTGGTCAGCTTGCTTCTCACACCAAACTTTCTGTCAGGAATCTTGGCGTGACCTTTGACCCAGCTCTCACCCTGGAATCTCATGTCAGTTCTCTTGTTGGCTCTTCCTTCTTCCATCTCAGGAACGTTGCTAAGCTGAGTCCCATTCTGTCCCGCTCTGAACTTGAGACAGTTCTCCACACCTTCATCTCCTCACGCTTAGACTACTGTAACTCTCTTTTCACGTGTCTGAGCAGAACCTCCCTGAACCGTCTACAGGTGGTTCAGAACGCCTGTGCTCGGCTTCTGACCAAGTCCTCCTAACACACCCACATCACCCCGCTTCTCCTCCAGCTTCACTGGCTGCCAGTCAACTTCAGGGTTCATTTCAAGATCCTGGTTCTGGTCTATAGGGCCTTACATGGACAAGCACCATCTTACATTGGTGATCTTCTTAGTCCCTACACCCCCAGCAGGTCCCTGAGGTCCAGTGATCAAAGCCTACTGGTTGTGCAGCACCAGGCTAAAGGTCAAAGGTGACAGATCATCTGCTGCTGTGGCCCCCAGACTCTGGACCTCTCTCCCCCTGAGCCTGAGATCAGTGGACTCAGTGGTCTCCTTTAAAAAGCAGCTGAAGACTCACTTGTTCAAGCTGGCTTTTGTATGACCTTCTTCACCTCTCTCTCTTTATTCTGCTCTCCCCACCTATTCCACCTTCCTCAGGATCCACTGATTTCCCTCTTTCCTGTTCACTCTCTCTCTTTCTTAACATTTTTTCTTTTAAATCGCAATAGCCTATTCTTGCTCATTTTAAATACATATTTTTTAAACATTTTCAAAATGCTTTTTTATATTTTTACAATTTTTATATTTTTTGGGTTTGTTTTCGTGAAGCGCCTCGTGATTTTTATCTTGAGAGGCGCTATAGAAATGATATTTTCTTCTTCAATAGGATAATGGCACATTTTGCAAGGTGTTGATGGAGCAGCGTCTGGGTCGAGTTTGTTTGCTCTGTGTACCTGCTCTGTGGACACGCGCAGGTAGACACGTATGTCTTTACCCCGGAGTGTCTTCACACCTGAGGGCTGAGACACAAGGGCTGACGCTTCAGTTATGCCACCAAACTTATGCTGTGCTACTAGTTGGAAACAGGTGTTCATGCAGCAGCTGATTGCAATGGTTGAAACCAAGATCACCTGATGAGTGTTTTCAGGGAAGGCAGAAACTGCTCGTTCACAGCCCCTGATTGCACTTATTGTTTTCAGTTGGCCCAAACCGGAGCTACTAGACAACAGGATTACCCACAGATGAGTTTCCTTCTCTTTCCCAATGGAAGATAGAGCAAAGCACAATAGTAGTAGCTGTGTGAATATGTGTGTGAATGGTTGAATGATACACTGTAGTGTAAAGCGCTTTGGAGTCCTTACTCTGAGAGGCGCTATACAAGTGCAGGCCATTTATCATTATCATTCATCAAGATAACCCACTAGATGAGTCCTGGTTAGATATAGAACAGACACTTTGTAATACGATAGAGCTTTCAGACTTACCATTTATTAGCTCAAGCATAAGAAAACATGAAGGCTTCAAAAGTATTAGTATCAGCACTTCTCTGACAGCATGGTGGGAGTATCTTAAAATGACAGAGTCTTCACTAGTACCATGCAGACGCACACATATCTGGAATAATCCTGACCTTTTGCAAAACAACAAAATGATGAACCTTCCGGACTGGAAAAATAAAAGAATCCTATACCTGGAACACATATATAAAGGATTGGACTTCATCCCATTTAACAGAATAATCTCTCAATTTGGAATAGATAAGAATAGCTTTTTAGAATACCACCAAATTAAATCTATAGTCAAACAAAAAATTTGAGCTCAATAAAGTAGATATACAAAGACCACCAAGGGTATTAGACTTCTATAATCTAAAACCCCCCAAACTACTGTCTAAAGTATATAAGACACTGTCCAAAATAGATGATAGAATAGCAATCCCTATTGAAAAATGGGAGGTGGATCTATCAATCAGCTTTGACCAGGACTTCTGGTCCCAAACTTGTTTAAAAACTTTTAAAATGATCAGGCACCCCAGTTTACAAGTAATTCAGTACAAAATTCTACACAGAGTACACTATACAGGTCATCGGATGTTTAGGATGGGGTTTGTGTCATCTGGCATCTGTACACACTGCACAAACAACATTCCTGACAATTACATCCCCACACTGTGGTTCTGTGCACCTGTCCAGGAATTTTGGGGTAGAGTATGTGAAGACCTGTCAAAGTCTCTGAAATGTCATATCCCAACTTCCCCCTCTCTTTGTTTACTGGGAAACCTGGACGATGTCCCGATTGAAACATCTTTGGTTCACGTGGTTCTGACTGCCATATGCATCGCTAAGAAAACTATCCTCTTGAATTGGAAAAATAGAGATACTCTTTGCATTAACCAGTATAGAAATCTTTTGTTAGATCATATTACACTTGATACAGCCTCTGCTTCCACTTCAAGTCAATCTCTTTGGGCTCCTTTGATCGGTTCCATCACATAGTGATGATGGGGGGGTCATTGATTTTGTCCTGCGGGATGATGTGGGTGATGGGTGGAGGGTCCGAGTTTGAAGTATCCGGATGTTCCCTGGACTGGAGGTGCCTGGGACTTGGGGCCGTTGCCCCCCTCTAGAGGTGCTTGGGTTGCCTCGGGGGGTGGACCGCTAGCGGTTGTGAGTGGGGCCCCTTGGGGGTCTTGGCGGCGGCCATGGGTTGCTGCCTGGCAGCTGCATTACCCCAGAGCAGGTCTGGGTGGGGGCTCGGGGTTTGGGGGTGGCCGGCCCCGTGTGGGGATCTGTGCAGGGCCCTTGGACTTCGTGGGGCTCTGCGATGCTTCTGCTTTGGGCCCTGGCAAGATGGGCTGGGGTCTCCATGCCCTAGTTGGCATTTTGGCAACAGAGGTGCCTATTGGAGCCAGTGGGGGAGCTGGCTCCCTGGAGAGCTTAGGCCAACCAGCCATTCATCCCCATCCCCACACATTTTTCTTCTCCTTCTCCCTCACATCATCACACAAACAGGCACATAGGACATTGGAGGGTGGACAAGTCAGGGGGTGTGGGTATGGACCCCATTTCCGCATTCCTGTGGAAACCTGCCCCCCAATTTTATTTGCACATTAAACACTTCCACGAACGACATTCCACGCAAACACACTTAGGACATTGGGAGTGAACACATTCAATGGCATTTGGCAGGGGGATTTTTTCAGCCTCATCCCAAGTGCCGGTGCCCACTTCCAATTTTAAACTGCAATTAGATACAGAGGGCTGTGGGTGCAAGTGGGGTTGTGTGGTGGCATCAGCTTGCGTAGGCCAGATGATGCCTGCACTGCCCGCTCACCACAGCCATGGAATACACCTCATCAACACGCACTAACACTATATTGGAGCAGGCGGAGGGAGACTAGGGGTCTTGGCACACCTCTGTTGTCTTTCGGCTTCCCGGGGCTGGAGGCTAGGAGTGGGATCTGGCCATCTGGTTGGGGTCTGGGGTGGCGTGTTGCTTTGCTCAGCATTGAGCGGGAGAGCCTGCTCATCAGCACCCCAGCAGAAAGGGTCGAATTCTGGGAACAGGTGATGGTTGTACCCTTTGTGCAGCAGTACCGGGACCAGAGTGAATAGGGTGTGTATGGGGAGCATGAGTGGGTGTCTGGCATGCATTTTTGTAAGTCTTCGGTTGTTTGTGTATGTGTGAGCATGAGGGAGGGAGTGTGTGACTGTGTCTGTGTATGACTGTTTATGTCAGGTGGGGCCTTTGAATCCTCCCCTCTCCTGGGACTTCTTTTGGTGCTATACATCTTTGCCTCCCCTCCCCCTGCCACACTGGTGTGGAGTGTGGTGCCTTGGCCTGTCTGAGTGTTCGCGGCTCCCGGGTCAGGGGGTTTAAGATTTGTGGCGTCTGCCTGACCAATCCCGGTGGCTGCCTGATGGGATCTAAGTCCCTGGGCTCTGCTGGGTCCCCGGCAGGGCTGGTCGCCCCTGGGTCCCGGGTTGCTGGGTTCCGGGCTCGGCCGGCTAGGGGGTGGGAGGCTGCGGGCGGGCCTGTGGGCTTGCCGCTGATATCTCCCGGGACTCTACCGGCTGCTGGTTGTGGCCCCCCGGGGCAATCCTCTGCACCTCTCGAGAGGGACAGGGGCATTTCTGGTTGCAGTCTCCCTGTTCTCTGGGGCAGCTCCTGGATCTCTGAGACTTGGAGCTCCTTCCATCTCCTACACATCTTTGGGGTAGATCTGTGGCCCCTCACACTCTCTATTGGACGCTCCTAAAGAGAAACCTTACATAAACAGGTCCTTCTCATAAAATTAACATATTGTGACAAAGTTCATTATTTTCTGTAATGTACTGATAAACATTAGACTTCCTTATATCTTAGATTCATTACACACAACTGACGTAGTTCAAGCCTTCTATTGTTTCTAATCTTGATGATTTTGGCGTACAGCTCATGAAAACCCAAAATCTCATAGATTCCCCCCCCCCTCCCTTCTCTTTCACCTCTGTCTCCGTGTCCGGTTGGAATTACAAAGCATTCAAAAAACAATAAAAAGAAGAAAAAAAATTTTTGCAAAGTAATTTCCTGTTTTCTGAGTCAGTTCTGTTCTCACCAACTTAAAGCAATAATACTACTGTTATATGTGTGAATGTGAAGTTCCATTCATCATTCATTCACATCATGTTTGTGATTCCTACAGATGTTCAACAGCTGGTGCTGGTTAAAGAAGAAGCTCCTGATGAGAACCAGCAGGACCCAGAACACCTCCACATAAAGGAGGAACAGGAGGAACTCTGGACCAGTTTGGAGGGAGAGCAGATCCATCTGAAGGAGGAGACTGATGCTGCCAGGTTTCCAGTCACTGTAGTTACTATAAAGAGTGAGGATGATGAAGAGAAACCTCTGATCTCACAGCTTCATCAGCAGCAACTACAAGACAGAGATGTTCCAACCAGCAGCTCAGCTGACCAGATGACAGCAGAAACTGGTGGAGGAGCAGAGAGTAGCAGGAACGCTGATCTGAACCTTCATGAACAGACATCTGATTCTTCAGAGACTGAAGTTAGTGGAGATGATGAAGAGGATGATGATGTGAATGTAGAATTTGAGCAGTCAGACTCTGGGTCTGAAACTGGAGACGAAGACTGTGACTGCTCTAAGAACAGGTCTTCCGAGTCAGATATTAGGACTGTCAACAAATCCTTTAACTGTCCTGAGTGTAGTAAACATGTGAGAGTGACAGGTCATTCACCAAAAATGTCTTCAAGTTGTTTGGTTAAAAAGAAAAGTGTCAGAGTGGAGCAACATGTAGACTCATGCAGGAAGTTCCAGAAAGAGCCAAAATCATTTAGTTGTGACGACTGTGGAAAACAATTTAGTGTAAATTCAAATTTAAACAGTCACATTAGGGTCCACACAGGACAGAAGCCTTTTGTCTGTGAGCTCTGTGGAAAAAGATATAGCCGTAAAGAAACTTTAAAAATACACATGAGAGTCCACACAGGACAGAAACCTTTTGCCTGTGAGCTCTGTGGTCAAAGATTTAGAGAAAAGATTACTTTAAGCAATCACATGAGAGTTCACACAGGACAGAAGCCTTTTGCCTGTGAGCTGTGTGGTCAAGGATTTAGCAAAAAGATTACTTTAAGCAATCACATGAGAGTTCACACAGGACAGAAGCCTTTTGCCTGTGATTTCTGTGGTCAAAGATTTAGCCATAAGACAACATTAAACAGACACATAATAGTCCACACAGGACAGAAGCCTTTTTCCTGTGAGCTCTGTGGTCAAAGATTTAGCCGAAATTCTACTTTAAACAATCACATGAGAGTCCACACAGGACAGAAGCCGTTTGCCTGTGAGCACTGTGGTCAAAGATTTGGCCGAAAGGCAACTTTAGTCAATCACATGAGAGTCCACACAGGAGAGAAACCTTTTGCCTGTGAGCTCTGCAATCAAACATTTGGCCGTAAGGATACTTTAAATGATCACATGAGAGTTCACACAGGACAGAAGCCTTTTGCCTGTAAGCTCTGTGGTCAAAGATTTAGCCGTAAGTTAACTTTAAACAGACACATAATAACCCACACACGCCAGAAGTCTTTTGCCTGTGAGCGATGTGGACAAAAATTTAGTCATAAGACATATTTAAATAATCACATGAAAGTCCACACAGGACACAATGAACAGGAGGTGTGGTTCACCGACAAAACAGTTGTAAATGGGTTTTGCCATCAAATCTCAGAAACCACACCTTGCTCAGATACAGGAGTTCTGATTTGTGGAACTGAAAGCAATGTGTCAGGATATTAGCTTAACCTTGTCATCGTCACATGTCTGAGTGTGTGAGCTGTCAGTAGATAGTGATTCACTTGTTAAATCTAAAATTACTGATCATAACATAATAATATTCATTTCAACTTCAGTAATTTAAGCACAGATTAATCAAAACATTGTTATTATTCTTCAGCCATTATTATTCATTCAACCATATGATTATTTACGTATTTGCATCATCCAGTATTCGTTATTATAACGGTTCATTCTTATAAAAGTTCATTCTTCTACTTCTGTGAAGCAAAGCAGATAAAGATAAGAGGAAACTTGAGAGGGACCTTGGTCAAGCAACAGTATCTTTCTTGCAGATTAAAGGTTCCAGTTAAGACTTTTGTCTCCATATGACCGGATACTGAAGAGGTCCAACTGTAGGCGAAAAACTGACCATTTTTGGACGCTACACTGAGTTAGCATTCACAGACTCACCAATCTTGACTAAACAATTTTCCTTGTAGTTTGTACATACTAGAAAAAAAGTTGCACCCCTGGTTGTTGTCCTTTACCCTACTACCCACCTACATCTGTAACTTAATCTCACAGAGAAGTGTAATTTCTCAGTCTGCGTACAAACGATCAGCTGTTACTCTGTGTTTTATTTGCTCCCACCGATCTGGGATAAAGGGCTTTGGTTCACTCTTCTCCTTCTGCATGGAGCAGGCTGTAAAAAAACTGGGGTCTCATTTACCAAACATTGCGTAGAATCCTTACTAAAACCGTACTTAAGCTCAGCAAAAAATGTACTTACGCCATTAGGTTTGTGATCTATCAAACATGGAGTACGCACAGCTGCATGCAATCTTCGCTTCACAAATCAGAAACTATCTAGAAAGGTTCTCAGCTGCATTTTAGTCACATCCCGCCCTCACCACGCCCACTTACTGCCATAAATGGTCAATGCAAAGTGTCTTGTGGATCTCATGCATATACATAAGCCGACTGTTGCAGCGCTCCACCAATGACATGGTGACCGTAGATCAAGGTAGATCAAGGAAGCACAATTTCACAGAAGCAGAAGTTGAGGTACCTGTGGGTGAGGTGGAGAAATGAAAAGAAGTGCTTTTGCAAAACAAATAAGAGAAAATCCACGGAGTGGCACAGTGTTGCTGAAGCCGTCAATGCTGAGTCCTTCAGAATCAGAATCAGAAAAGGTTTATTGCCATTGTCAGTGAACAAACAATTCACAAACTAGGAACTTGCTTTGGTACTAATGTGCTACATATAACATGAATAATAAGATTTAAAATAGAATAAAATAGAATAAAACTTTCAGCTATAAAAAATGGCAGGTAATGGTAACATGGCCGATAACGTGACGTTGTGTTGAGTACAGAAGACCAGCATGGTTGTGTGTTTATAATCTATTCACAAGTCTAACGGCAGATGGAACGAAGCTGTTCTTATGGCGGGAGGTTCTGGTCCGGATGGACCGTAACCTCCTGCCTGAGGGAAGCGGCTCAAAAAGTCTGTGACCCGGGTGAGAAGGGTCAGCTGCTATCCGACCTGCACGCCCACGAGTTCTGGAGACGTACAGGTCCTGGAGAGATGGAAGGCTGCAGCCAATCACCTTCTCAGCAGAGCGCACAAAGCACTGCAGTCTATGTTTGTCCCTCACCGTGGCTCCAGCGTACCACACAGCAATGGAGGAGGTGAGGATGGACTCAATGATGGCCGTGTAAAACTGCACCATCATCTGGGCCGGCAGCTTGGCCTTTTTCAACTGCCACAGAAAGTACATCCTCTGCTGGGCCTTTTTGATCAGGGAGCTGATGGATGGCTCCCACCTAAGGTCATGTGTGATGGTGGTTCCGAGGAAGCGGAAGGAGTCCACAGTGGTGACGGGGGTGTCCGTCAGGACGAGGGGGAGGGATGGGGCTGTGACTTTCCTGAAGTCCACAATCATCTTCAGAGAGATCTGTGGCGGATATAAAAAAAAAGGTCCAGTCGGGATTCGATCCCCAGACTCCCAGGTGAAAGTCACATGCACTAGTCAGCCAAACGGAGATCTCACTTGTCCAAGTAGCCAGGGCACATGATCAATCGGATCACAGTGACAGGACACACACTGTCACAGACGCATGACATTCTGTCTCAATCTGTCCCCCTGCTGATATTCCGCATTACGTATTCTGCGCTTCAGGATGTGTTTGCGTGTGCGTGTGGGGGGTCTTGTTCTTTGTGAAAATGAAACAGTACAAGTGATAATGCTGCAGGATTTCATAACTTTATCCTTCTCAGCAGCAGCACTGCAGGTGCTCTCCATGTCCAACTTGTGCATAAGCCAGGTCTTTAGTCAACTGAAAGTTGCGCACATTTTTCCGCTACGTTTTCTTTCATAAATCCCAAAGTTTGCGTGGAAAGTTGCAGTTTTCCGACCCCGTTTTGTTGCTAAGCAAGCTTGATAAATGAGGCCCCTGGAAATTAACCGAGGTTATCTCCTTGACTACATGTAAAACCAGACTAAGAACCCTTGAGAGGATTCCCTGTGTTGTAACTGCCTTCTGTAATTTTGTACATAACATGTTTGTGTAACTGTAACTTTTGCTGCCTCTTGGCCAGGACTCCCTTGAAAATTAGGTTTTTAATCCCAAAGAGACCTTCCTGGTTAAATAAAGAGTAAAATAAATAAATAAATAGATCATGGGCCACCTCTTCTTGTCCTGGAAGCCACATATTGTTGCCACCAAGCTGTAAATGTTTCACTAAATCTGTTTCCATCAAGAGGCGTCACAGTATCGTAACACAGTGATGAGGTGCTGTCCTACTGGGGCAGCAGTTGCTCAGATGGTAGAGCAGGTTGCCTCATGATCGGAGGGTCGTGGGTTCGAGTCCAGCTCCCACCAGAGGTATTCTGCTGTTGTGTCCTTGGGCAAGACACTTCATCAAACTTGCCAGTGTTGGTGGTGGTCAGAGGGGCCGACGGCGAGAAATGGCAGCCTCGCCCCTGTCAGATCGCCCCAGGGCAGCTGTGGCTATATAGTAGCTTACCATCACTGGCAGTGTGTGAATGTAAGAGTTCACGCAAACGTCTTTGAGTGTCCTAATAAAGCGCTATATAAGTTTGATGATGATTATTATTATTACTTTTGGAGTGTTGCAGTAGTGAGAGTTGAGCATGGCATCTATACTATGCTGTGAAATAGTTTGTGTAGTGTAGAAATAAGTGCCTTATCAGTGGTTAGTGTGGCACCTTCCTACCGGGTAGGTGGGCTATACTATATATCTACGGGATACAAAATCCCACCCAAGGGTCACACCAGGTAAAGTTGAGAGCGACTGCCAGAGATCAAAGGAATCAGCCGTTAACCACCGCACCAGGGTTTATTCAAAGTACTAATTAAAACATCACTAAAAGCCTTAGGCCAGTCACTAGAACGGTTGCCGGAACTGGGCCCGGTGAGAGTCTGCAGCCTTATCTGGACGCTGCGGGGCAGATTCCTCCTCCTTCAGGACGGTTGTCCGCCACGCCGCCGTTTTCCTCTTCCCTTGATAGCTCGCCTCCTCCTTCAAGACATGTGTCTGCTGCACCGCCGTTTCCCTCAATCGCCCGCTTCCTCCTGCAGATCAGTCACTGGCTCAGCCGCGCCACGCCGTCGTCCTCCGTCGCGGGTCCACCTGTCAGTGAATTTTAAGAGGGAGGAGAAATTTAAAATGGTAGAACTGTTGATAATACGTCGTTGCTTAGCAGAGACTGGTAAAAGAGATTCAGAATTTAGGTTAATATGAAAAGAAACTGACTTATGGTCACTGAACACAACATCATGTATCTGCAGCTTATCAACAAGAAGTCCGTAGGAAAAGACCAGATCCAGGGTGTGGCCTGCTCTGTGAGTGGGACCAGACACGTGTTGAGAGAAGTTAAAAGAGTTCATCATGTTTAGGAACTCCCTCGTGGAGCTGTTAGACAGATCCTCAGCGTGGATGTTGAAATCTCCAACAATCCTGTCTAGTTTAATAGTTGGTGCTCACTCCTCATTGGGACAGTGGGAGGGTTATACGTGACGCATGTACATTCCACATGGAAATGAGAGGCGAGGATGGAACGGGCATCGGGGCTTGCAGCATTTATTTCTACGTTCTGTGGCTTGCCTCCACTGTGGGCCAATATTATCCCAGACTGTAGGGGGCGGCATGGAGCTCTACGACAATGCATCATAGCAGAAGCATAAATCTCTTTTGATTCCATCATCTTTCACTCTATCCTCGTGGTGGGATGAACAATTTGGTTCATGGAGATTTGTCCAGGTGGATGACATCCTGGTGCTGGTTGGAAGCTGACGCTCATGCAGCTCCAAACTTACCAGCCAGAGCAGGTGCATAACCAGCGTAGCCCCTTCCTGTTTGGAGGTTGTTCTCCTCGGGCAGCTCATCTCCTCCCCAGCTCGGCAGAGGTAAGCCAGTAGTTTTGGGTAACAGGGTGAGCCGATCCGGGGGCTTTTTACAATCTGCCTGTCTTGCAGCCCGGTCAACCTGCGGTGCCGGCTGGGGGTTGTCTGCTTTGGTGGTACGCCTCGACGGCTCCGCCACCGGGGCTGTTTTGGGTCCCTCGCTGCTTCACCTTGGCGTCCCTGGACGACTGGATCCAAACAGTGTGCCCCAAGGCTCCACACTGCTCTTTTGTTAATCCTTCTTTAACACAGTATTTTAGCCCGCTGCTGGGCGAGGCTGCAGAGCGTCTGGTTGCCTGGGCAACCACTGGATCGCCCACACCGGTTAAAGGTGTAACCAGACCCATTTAAAGGAGTTATTTGGTTTGTTGTGCTTTTGGGTGACTTTGCTTTTCCTGTTTGTGTGTGTGTCTGTGTTTGCATGTTATCCTTATATCTGTGTCCAGATACATTTAATTGAGCCAGTTGGGAGGGTGTATTTAGGTTTCCCCTGTGTAAACTTAACTGACTTGTGTAGCACCTCCCCTTTTTAATCTAGTATATTTTTAGATGTATGTGTTTATATCAATTGTTAAATAAAGGCCATTATTTTATTTAAAAACCAGTTTGTTCCTCTGTGGGTGCACCGGACCTACGTCCTTTTAGTTCCCTGGAGCCTACCAGCTCTGGGGTGGCGTTGTTGCAACATATTAACTTTTTAATATTCTACTTAGTACGGACTCATTTTGCCACACTCATCTTTTCTGACTGTGACAGCAATTATTAACAATATTTTGATCACAGTGATCTTTCTGGGCAGAATCGTTAAGAACATCCGGCACTGCGAGCTCTTGCCAGTCCGTTATGTTTTTCCAGGCAGGATAGAAAATTTCCTTGGTGCGAGGTACAGAAACTTTGGGCTGTGCGGAGGCCACGTGGAGGGATGTGGTTGCTGAAATGCTGTTATTTGGCCGTGCGGACCTTGTGGACGCTTCAAGCATAAACCTATTAGAGTGTGCGGCACAGCTCCATCAGCTGCTCCAGTCACTGCGTCTCTTTACTGGCACTACCAGTTTTAAATGAAGAAATACACTCCTCGATGTCTTAATGGCTTTAATGACAAGGATGAAGGAGCCTTGCGCCGACATACAAAGCTGAGTGAGCACAAGCTAACAGCAGTGTGAAGCAGCCGCATGGGCTACGGCTAGAGCTAAGCAATGCGAGAAAATACGTAAGCAAATGCAGCACAGCTTAGCATGCATACTGACAATGTGATCATTATGTTAGCTTAACAAGCAGGTGAAGACTTACATCATCGAACTGGTTTGGTCTGGTCAATCAGGTGGCCAACTACGCGCAGCTGCGTGACATAATGGCGCCATTTAAACCCTTTCTGAGCCCTCGATGCAAATTGGTGTGGTCACCCGAGTTAGAGGCAGCATTTCAGGCATCCAAGCTGGCCATCGTGGACTCTATCCGGGCAGGCGTAGAGATCTACGACATGGAGAGGCGCACTTTCCTCCACCCAGACTGGTCCAGGCGCGGCATTGGATACTTCCTCCTCCAGCAGCACTGCACCTGCAACTCCGGTGTCCCTGGCTGCTGTCCGGATGGATGGATAATTACTCTGGCCGGCTCACGCTTTCTCTCCTCCGCTGAGCAGCGATACGCTGCTATTGAGGGGGAGGCCTTGGCTGTAGCATGGGGTCTGGAGCAGACCAGATACTTCACGCAGGGGTGCGACAATCTGGTCGTGGTCACCGACCATAAGCCCCTGGTGAAGATCCTTGGGGACCGGACATTGGATGAGATAACTAACTCTCGCCTGTTCAGGCTCAAACAGCACACACTCCCATGGCGCTTTGACATTGTACACTTGCCTGGCAAGAACAACTGCGCTGCCGACGCAGCCTCCAGGTATCCCTCGCCCTCTGGCTCTGATGAGGGCCGCGGCATGGGCGCATGGAATGTGACTGATAGCGAGGAGTCTGTGCATATGGAGTCCATTTGCAGCGACGCACTGGAGTCTGCTTCCATTGCATGTCCACTCCTCGCACAGGAGACTGCCACGGATGCATGCCTCTCCCACCTCCTGCACCTCATTGAAGACGGGGGCAGCATTGACCCAAAAGACCCGGCGCTGGCCGACCTGTCTTAAGGTCTGTGAGTCAGTGTATGCGCAAGATGGGGTCCTGCTGTACTGTGACTGCGTCGTTGTCCCCACGTCCCTTCGTCGTGCGGTACTTCAGCACCTCCATGCCGCCCATCAGGGCAAGTCGACAATGGAACAACGGGCCTGCTCCATCGTTTACTGGCCTGGGATGTCTAACGACATCCAGTTGACCAGGGAGCGATACGCAGACTGTAACCGCAATGCCCCCTCGCAGGCGGCCACACCTCCCATGCCGGCATCACCGCCATCCATGCCATTTGAAGAGGTGTTCGCAGACTTCTTCGACTACAGGGGCCACAACTACCTGGTCGTTGGCAATCGCCTCTCCGGCTGGGTGGAAGTCATGAGCTCTCCCGCGGGCACCAATCTCGGGGGCTCCATTGGGCTTATCCGTCACTTAAGGGCTTTCTTCGCCACGTTTGGTGTGCCTGAGGAGTTGTCAAGTGACGGAGGCCTTCTCGGCAGGGAGCACAGCGGATTTCCTCCGCTTATGGCAGGTCAAGCACCGCGTGTCCTCGGTTGGGTTCCCCCAGTCTAATGGAAGGGCGGAGGTGGCTGTCAAGACGGCGAAGCGCCTACTAGTCTCAAACACCGGCCCGACCGGGAGCCTCGACCATGACCGCTTTCTGCGTGCGATGTGGCAACTGCATAATACGCCTGACCCCGACTGTGACCTGTCGCCCACGCAAATCATCTTTGGTCGCCCCCTCAGGGACTCGCTGTCATTTGTTAATAGGCTGGAGAAGTTCTCCAACCCTCACATTCGTCCGCTCGGGCATCAGGCATGGGCGGCGAAGGAAGAGGCCCTCCGGACTCGGATGGCCCGTACCACTGAGTCTCTGAGAGAACACGTACGACCGCTCCGCCCTCTCGTAGTCAGGGAGGCGGTGTTCCTCCAGAACCTAGTTCACGGTAGCCTGCGGGCATGGGACAGATCTGGGGTAGTAGTAGAGTCACTAGGACACGACCAATACCGTGTCAGGGTCGATGGGTCTGGCCGCCTCACCCTGCGCAACCGGCGCTTTCTCCGCGCCTTCACCCCAGCCACCCCTCGCACTCACCCAGAGAGTGCTGCGCCCCTGCCTGCATCCAACGATGAGACACACGACTTAGGTCCCACCAACCCGGGGTCAGCGGGACCCCTGCCAGATCAGTCACACACACCACCTGAGCCCCAAGGAACAAACCCCGGCACCGCCCAGCCGGTACCGAATCCTCCAGACGTAGCCAACGGGGACGCTGCCCCAGCGGCGCAGACCCCGGAACAGTGCCCATCACCCCCCTCCTCCCAGCCAGCGAGCTCCGGTAGGGTAAGGCGGCCACCCAAGCGGTATGTACCTGAAACTGGCCAGTGGGTTAGGTCATGAGTCCACTGCGCCGGTGTGTCACACGGCTTCCTGGACTGGGAGGGATGCAGAGGTCACCACTGGCCACTAGGGTGTGCTGTGATCAAGCCTAGAGGGAAAAAGGTGTATTCAGGGATGTGCCTGAAGTCACGTACAGGTGACTAATCCCCTGCAGGGACGTGCCCGAAGTCACATACATGTTACTATCCCTCACTGTACATACTGCTGCCGCTCATTTGGATTGCTGCTGCTCAACCATCACACTGCTGTCTATCCATGCTACTGTTCGACTTGTGTCTGTGGGTCTTCACCTGCTTGTTAAGCTAATGTAATGGTCACATTGTCAGTATGCATGCAAAGCTGCGCTGCATTTATTTACCTATTTTATCACATTGCTTAGCTTTGTTCTTCAGCCCATGCTGCTGCTTCACGCTGCCGTTAGCTTCTGCTCACTCAGCTTTGTATGTCGCTGCAGGGCTCCTTCATCCTTGTCATTAAAACCATTTGACATCGAGGAGTGTATATCTTCAGAAATAAATTCTAAATTCAAACCATACACTAAAAGCTGACGTTGTTCTGAAAAAATAAGAGGGTTACACACACTTTGCGCTTTTTATTACAATTTTACAGCCATAAGATTAAAAAAATACCAGGCGGCCCTGTTATAATTATGGTCATAAGAGGGTCATTTAGACGGCGATGCACAAACAGGAAGTGATTGGTAGTCATTCCACTCCAATCCAGTTGGTGGCGGTAATGCACCAAATTGTTGTTTGCCAAGTGCCATAAGACCACAAATAATAAGAAGAGAGGCAGGGGCGTTCGTAACAAACTCAAAGCGATAGTCAAAACATGAAGCATGACATGGAGTTATCCTAGTGGCTCCAATAAGAGAAAGAAGCAGCATGCTTCATAAAAGCTTTTATCTTCACTTCTGAAAGTGACATCGTTTCTCGATGTAAACATCAAAGGAAGCAGAAAGGCAAGACAATGGAAAATGTTTCATGGGAGGAAAATGTAGACCAAAATGGAAAATAGAAAAAAAATAACTAAGGCTAAAGCACAGGAGCGCTGACAGAAAGAAGAAAGCAGAGCAAATATTGAAGGCACTCAAAGGGAGAGAAAAACAGGAAAAAAGAGGAGGACTAATAAAGAGTGAAAATAACTCGTGTCAGAAGAGGGGAGAGTTTCGCAAATCCAGTTAAAGGTCAGATTGTCGAAAATTTAGTGTAAGGGGCCCCATGTCTGTGTTCGCCTTGGGCCCCCAAGTTGTTAAATCCGCTAGACACTGACACAGGAATCACTCTCGTCAGGATGCCAATCACTCTCTCCCTGTATTTTCAACCTCTTTTTCTGCCAAGCCAAAAAGTCTGAGGTCCCTTCTTCTTCGGTATCTTGAGTTTTCCAGACATTTTTCCTTCAGCTCTTTGTTTTCCTTCGTTAAAGCCTCCATCTTTGTTTTGAGCTAGTCTGTTTCCTTTTTGTTTTCTTCAGTTGCTTTTGTATTTGCCTCTATCCTAAGGTCAAAAGCTTTCAGACTTTCAGGCCAGCAGGGCATCATAGATATTTTCATTGCTCCCCTGTTTCCCGGTAGCTTTCTTTTATAGTTTTTTTTGGATTGGGGCTTTTTATTGGAGTGTGATCACCAGTGGGTCTTGCTGCTATCTGTTGATGCTCCATCTCCTCTATGTCTTTGTCCGCACATGCTTCTTTCATTGCCACGAGGTTGTAGTCATGGTCGGAAAGGCTACCAATTGGCTCCGTCATTTAATGTTTTGCGTTTGCTACTTTATCTGTCCAATAACTCTTCAAAAAGTATGTTTTCAGGGGTTCCGCTTTCCTTTCAGTGTCGTTCTGAATAACTGTTTATAAGTGAATTACTTCTCAGGACATTTAAAACCTGCCGTTTTATCAGACCTGCCAAGTTCCCCGACCGTACTGATTAATTACTGAACACAGGTCTGTGGAACAGAACAAATGTTTATCCAGTCCAGCAGGTGGCGCTAGCGCACCTTTACGCTGGTCACGGACCACCGGAAGCAGCAGAAACCGGAAGCTGCTAGCAGAGCTAGCTTGTTGTTGTGGTGTGTGAGGAGAAGATTTGAGGCTCTGCAGTAAAAATGTCTTCACTTCAGTCTCTGGGAGAGTTGATCAGCTAAAGCGACTAACTGCTGCTGCTGCAGAAATCTTCTCACCAGGCTGTGGAAACTTTCTTCTCCTCCTCAACAACTTGGTGGAGTTCTTTCCAGAAGCAGAGAAGCTATTCTGCGGTCTTCGTGACAATCGGAGCTCCAGAAGCAGGTGATGGGTGAGAAAAGCTTTTCTCTAGACTTCCTGCCCTCTGGATCTGCTGCTGTTCCTTTGGCCTCTCTGAGAAACGCGCTCGTTTTGCTGCTTTCATCAGATTGAAGAGGTTCCCTCTATCAGACTCGCTCATCTGAGTTGGTCATGATGCAGGATCGCTGCTCGCTCTCTCATCCATCCTGCTCACACTCTCCGACGGAAAAGGCCCGAATCTGAATGTGACTCTGGAGGAAAAAGCGGTTAGCTCTACTCCGTGAACTCTGGTGAGCAAAGG
This sequence comes from Nothobranchius furzeri, assembly GCF_043380555.1. NCBI lineage: Eukaryota > Metazoa > Chordata > Actinopteri > Cyprinodontiformes > Nothobranchiidae > Nothobranchius > Nothobranchius furzeri. Next base: position 99,374,154 of record NC_091742.1, on the reverse strand, counting down.
TCCTCTTTTCCAGACTGGATGTGTCCTCAGCTGATCAGAACCAAAGCGTTGGATCTTTAATCTCCTGCGTTGTTCTGAAGCAGCATCTTAATCAGCTCTCCTGCTTTGTTTCTATTGCAGCTGTTAGCTAAACACGGCTAAAGAAAACCTGCTACCACTTCAGGATCATCCATCAGCTGGGACTGCTTCATCAGCATGGACACAGGTACTGGGGGGGGTGTGTGTGTGTGTGTGTGTGTGTGTGTGTGTGTGTGTGTGTGTGTGTGTGTGTGTGTGTGTGTGTGTGTGTGTGTGTGTGTGTGTGTGTGTGTGTGTGTGTGTGTGTGTGTGTGTGTACGTGTTTTACAAACGAATAAAGTAAACAAAAAGATAAGAGATATAAAATATACAGAGGTTGGTATGTGCAGAGCAGTGGCATTAATGTACAGTATGGAGTGTGTAATGTTGGAGTTTCAGTAGTGAGGGTGAGGTGTCTGCGCCGTGTTCAGCAGTCTGATGGCCTGATGGAAAAAACTGTCTGTCAGTCTGCTGGTTCTGGACCGGATGCTGCAGAACCTCCTTCCTGATGGAAGTAGTCTGAACAGTTTATGGCTGGGGTGACTTGAGTCCTTGATGATCCTCCCCGCTTTCCTCAGGCACCGCTTCCTGTAGATGTCCTGGAGGGAGGGAAGCTCACCTCCAATAATCCTTTCTGCACACCGCGCTACTCTCTGGAGAGCTTTGCGGTTGTAAGCGGTGCTGTTGCCATACCAGGCGGAGATGCATCCAGTGAGGATGCTCTCAATGGCACAGCAATAGAAGGTCCTGAGGATGCGGTGGCTCATGCCAAATCTTTTCAGTCTCCTGAGAAAGAACAGGCACTGCTGTGCCTTCTTCACTGTAATGTCCGTGTGCACTGACCACGTAAGATCCTCTGACAGATGAACTCCAAGGAAACGGAAGCTGCTCACCCTCTCCACAGCGTCGCCGTTGATGGTGATGGGGGGGTGTATTCCTCTGCTCCTCCGGAAGTCCACTATCATCTCCTTTGTCTTTGTGACGTTGAGAGTGAGACTGTTGTCCTGACACCAGTGGGTCAGGGCGCTGATCTCCTCCCTGTAGGCCGTCTCATTGTCGTTGGCGATGAGACCCACCACTGTGGTGTCGTCCGCATACTTCACAATGATGTTGGAGTTTCTCGTGGCCGTGCAGTCGTGGGTGTAGAGTGAGTACAGGAGAGGGCTCAGCACACACAGAATCCTCGTGCGTCAGAGGGGAGAAAGGATCTCCCTTTCCACTCCTACCAACACGCTGGGTGGGAGAACCTCTGGCGGCGGAGCACCTGCACTGGTTAAAATCCCCGGTTAAGCTCCGAGTGAGCGGCGGCCCAAACAGATCCCAAACAGCTCTATCGAACCGCTCCTCGGCTGAGGGGGGGGGGGGGGGGTCACAGCAGTGACTCAAAGCACTTTGTCGTAGCACCACACAACACCTCGGGTCCTAAACAGAAAAATGGTAATAAACCTCATTAACCCAGGAAAAGAATATTCATACTGAGCGTGCAGGGAGGGGGGGCGTGCCGCACACACTTACCACGCCGACAGCAATAGATCACCTAGAAGGCAAGCACGCTTCTTTTCCAACAGCACGCGGTAGCGTTACAGCTTTCTTCAGGCTTCCAAATGTCGCCTCTGTCTGTATACAGCCTATATCAGTTATCACCGATCTGCTTTTTAACAGCTGATCAGAATACTCACCGCGATCCACACGCATCCAGCTTACGCTGCCACTGTTTGGGTAGTGCAGCTACTTCCGTAAACGAGGAAGGAAACACTGCCCGAGTCTGCTTTTTATACCCACAGCTCCCCTACTGGTGACTGGCGGGGTCAGGTGTTATCTGTTAAAATCAGGAGCAGTTTACCTCATCCTGCTACACTAATAACACACATTGTTCGTTTTTATTTCTACACGTTTTTTTACTCACAGAGATTGTCAATAAAGCGTGTTTGTCGTGTTCATGTCACATTAAACTGATCACAAAACACAGATTTACTTTCTTTATTTCATTTTCCTCATCCAACCCCCATAAATCCCTGTGTGTCCTCCTGCAGCACTCCCGAAGGACAACAGGCAAGACAAAAAAGTCTGACGTGTTGAGTAAAAACTGCTATTTTTAGCATATTTTTAGTCTTGCTACCAGACGTACAGTGTGAGCGCATGACTCGTGAGATCTGCCCTGCGAGGAAGTCGTACAGTTTGAGCTGAAGCTGAACGCTACGAGTGAAAAAGTCACACTGTGTCTGCCCGGCTTTACTCTGCAGTCAGAGACGCCAGGGTTTCCTATTTCACCAACCTGGTGTCCCAGAGCAAAGGGAACCCCAAGGTGCTGTTTAACACCATCAGCAGCATCGTCTCTCCTGCCTCTCCTACAGCCTCCATCCACTCTGTTACAGACTGAGAACTTTCTGTCTTTCTTTGTGGACAAAGTCAATAAGGTTAGATCTAGCATCTCTCCTTCAGCCTTATCCCCGCCTCTCCCGACTCCAAACAGGCCCATCATCCTAGATAGCTTTGCTCCTGTTTCTTTGCCTGTGTTAACCAAACTAGTTAACTCTATGAAGACCTCTGCATGCCCCCTCCACATCTTACCCTCATCTTTGTTTAAAAGTGCTTTTCTGTCCATCGGTCCCAGCGTGCTCTCTATAATTAATGCTTCTCTGGTCTCTGGTCAGGTCCCTGCTTACTTTAAGAACGCTGTAATCCACCCGCTTCTTAAAAAACCGAGTCTCGACCCCTCTCTCCATAGCAGCTTCAGACCCATCTCTAAACTTCCGTTCATCTCCAAGATCTTGGAAGAGGTTGTGGCTAAACAACTCACAGCTGCTCTTGATGAACATAACATCTATGATAGCTTCCAGTCAGGTTTTCGTAGAGCTCATTCTACTGAAACAGCTCTTCTTAGGGTCTCTAATGACCTTCTGACCCACAGTGATGCAGGGGACTGATCTGTTCTGGTCCTGCTGGACCTGACTGCAGCCTTTGACACTGTTGACCATCACCTGCTACTGGAGAGGCTGAGAGACTGGGTAGGCCTATCAGGATCTGCTCTGGAGTGGTTCTCCTCTTATCTCTCTGAGCGCTCCTTTTCTGTGGCCGTCTCCAAGTTTAGGTCCTCCACCACCTCTCTTACCCATGGTGTCCCACAAGGTTCTGTGCTGGGGCCTCTGCTCTTCCTCCTCTATCTGCTTCCTCTTCAGCACATCCTGAGCTCCTTCAAAGGAATCTCCTACCATCTCTATGCAGATGACATCCAACTGTACATCTCCTTTAAGCCCCATGAGATGTCTAAGCTGCAGCTGTTACACACCTGCTTAGACTCTATTAAAGCCTGGATGGTGGGAGCTTTCTTCAGCTGAATGAAGATAAGACTGAGATCCTCATCTGTGCCCCAGACAAGCTGGTTCCCAAAGTCAGAGACTCTCTTGGTCAGCTTGCTTCTCACCTTCCGTCAGGAATCTTGGCATGACCTTTGACCCAGCTCTCACCCTGGATTCTCATGTCAGTTCTCTTGTTGGCTCTTCCTTCTTCCATCTCAGGAACGTTGCTAAGCTGAGTCCCATTCTGTCCCGCTCTGAACTTGAGACAGTTCTCCACACCTTCATCTCCTCACGTTTAGACTACTGTAACTCTCTTTTCACGTGTCTGAGCAGAACCTCCCTGAACCGTCTACAGGTGGTTCAGAACGCCTGTGCTCGGCTTCTGACCAAGTCCTCCAAACACACCCACATCACCCCGCTTCTCCTCCAGCTTCACTGGCTGCCAGTCAACTTCAGGGTTCATTTCAAGATCCTGGTTCTGGTCTACAGGGCCTTACATGGACAAGCACTATCTTACATCGGTGATCTTCTTAGTCCCTACACCCCCAGCAGGTCCCTGAGGTCCAGTGATCAAAGCCTACTGGTTGTGCAGCACCAGGCTAAAGGTCAAAGGTGACAGATCATCTGCTGCTGTGGCCCCCAGACTCTGGACCTCTCTCCCCCTGAGCCTGAGATCAGTGGACTCAGTGGTCTCCTTTAAAAAGCAGCTGAAGACTCACTTGTTCAAGCTGGCTTTTGTATGACCTTCTTCACCTCTCTCTCTTTATTCTGCTCTCCCCACCTATTCCACCTTCCTCAGGATCCACTGATTTCCCTCTTTCCTATTCACTCTCTCTCTTTCTTAACATTTTTTAATCACAATTGTCTATTTTTGCTCATTTTAAATATATTTTTAACCATTTTCTAAATGCTTTTTTATATTTTTACATTTTTTGTTTTTGTGAAGCGCCTCGTGATTTTTATCTTGAGAGGCGCTATAGAAATCATACTTTCTTCTTTCTTCTTCACTCGCTGCCAGTCAAATCGAAGCCTTTGCGATTTGAAAATCTCTTTTTGTCACATCGCAATTTATTTGCATATGTAGTTAAACGTTCAGCCCTGGTATGGACCTCCATCAGCTCTTCCAGCCATTAGCATTCTAGTTTATCTCATTAGCACAGCTAGCATGTCCTCTATTACACTTATTCAGACACCGTTGAAGTTATTTACGTGTTCACCCCGAAGATGCGCTGGTGAAGGGTTTCAGTAATGCTAGTGGTGATCACATGATGGCAGAAACAGCCAATTCCTCCCCATCCCCACATATTTTTCTCCTCCTGCTCCCTCACATCATCACACAAACATGCACATCGGACCTTGGGGGGTGGACAAGTCAGGGAGTACGGGTATGAACCCATTTCCACATTCCTGTGGCAACCTGCTCCCCAATTTTATTTGCACCTTATACACTTCCACTGACGACATTCCACACAAACACACACTTAGGGCCTTGGGAGTGAGCACACTAAACGGCATTTGGCAGGGAGATTTCTCATCCTCATCCCAAGTGCCGGTGCCCACTTCCAATTTTGAACTGCACCGAGGGCTGTGGGTGCAAGTGGGGTAGTGCCAGACAATGCCCGCACTGACCGCTCACCACAGCCATGGAATACATCTCATCAACACACAACACTATATTGGAGCAGGTGGAGGGAGACTAGGGGTCTTAGCACACCTCTGTTGTCTTTCGGCTTCCCGGGGCTGGAGGCTAGGAGGGAGATCTGGCCGTTTGGTTGGGGTCTGGGGTGGTGGGTTGCTGTGCTGAGCATTGGGGGGGCTGCTCATCAGCACCCCAGCAGAAAGGGTCAAACTCTGGTTACTGGTAATGGTTGTACCCAATGTGCAGCAGTACCGGGACCAGAGTGAATAGGGTGTGTATGGGGAGCATGAGTGGGTGTCCGGCGTGCATTTTTGTAAGTCTTGGGTTGTATGTGCATGTGTGAGCATGAGGGAGGGAGCGTGTGACTGTGTTTGTGTATGACTGTATATGTCAGGTGGGGCCTTTGACTCCTCCCCTCTCCTGGAACTTCTTTTGATGATATAGATCTTTGTCCCCCCTCCCCCTGCCACACCTGGTGTGGGGGGTTGTGCCTTGGTCTGCCTGAGTGTTCGTGGCAACCGGGTCTGGGGGTTTAAGATTTTGGCATCTGCCTGTTAGATCCCGGTGGCTGCCTGGTGGGGTCTGGGTCCCTGGGCTCTGCTGGGTCCCCGGCGGGGGTGGTCGCCCCTGGGTCCCGGGCTCGGCTGGCTAGGGGGTGGGAGGCTGCGGGCGGGCCTGTGGACTTGCCGCTGATATCTCCCGGGACTCTGCCGGCTGCTGGTTGTGGCCCCCTGGGGCGATCCTCTGTGCGTCTCGAGGGGGGCGGGGGCCTTCCTGGTTGCAGTCTCCTTGGGGTTCCTGTGTTCTGGGGCAACGCCTGGATCTCTGGGACTTGGAGCTCCCCCCGTCTCCTGCGCATCTTTGGGGGGTGGATCTGTGGTCCCTCACACTCTCTATTGGACGCTCCTATAGAGAGACCTTACATAAACAAGTGCGTGTACACACACAGGTGCTCACATGGTGCTCTCAAAAGTATGGGCTTGGGAACGTTAAACACAGGTCTTAAGACTATGGTGGGCACTTAATCACTGTGATTTATTATCGTGATTCTTCAGTTAATCAATGCTGATTATATATTTCTTCATCAAGATGAAGCAGTGATAGCTTGATCTTGTTGTATTGTTGTTGTGTCCCATTTTTTTTGTTCTATTGCTTTTTTTTGTCTTTTTCTGCAGGTCTAGAAGCAGACTCTTGTTCATTATTGTTTATTTTTGTGGACCCCCCCACCACCACCACCACCTTTTGTCTTTTCCTTTCTCTTTCACCTCTGACTCCGTGTCTGGTCAGAATTACAAAGCATTCAAAACAACAACAATAAAGTTTTAAGTATCAGGCGTGACATTAAAAGCAGACACTTTGATGCTCCACCTGAGAATAAATCTGTAAGGCTTGTCACCAGCATTCAGACATCAATTCTGTTTGCTTCACAGCCAGACAGGACACGGTAAAAAAAAACAAAAGAAAAAAAGGGCTTTTTTTAATGCCTCTCAACGTTCTACCATAGTACAACTTTAAATAAGACCGAAGACAGCAGTTTGACCATCCGTTTGTCTGTTTCAAATTTACGTGCACCAGTGTTGTTTTGGCGTCATATACACCGACGTGGAGGGAGAAGCATCACTATAAGAGGAGTTGGGAGTGAGAATGTGTTGTTAATCAAGGCTCCTGGGATATTTTAAGCCCCAACAGTTTCATGTAATTTGTAGAGGCTCAAAATCAGTTTCCAGTTGCAATCATACAACTGTAATATGTGTGAATATAACGTTGCAGCAGTCAAATTCATATAATTGTTTCTGTGTTTCCTACAGATGTTCAACAGCTGGTGCTGGTTAAAGAAGGAGCTCCTGATGAGGACCAGCAGGACTCGGAACACCTCCACATAAAGGAGGAACAGGAGGAACTCTGGACCAGTCTGGAGGGAGAATGTCTCCATTTTAAGGAGGAGACTGATGCTGCCAGGTTTCCAGTCACTGCAGTTTCTATAAAGAGTGAGGATGATGAAGAGAAACCTCTGATCTCACAGCTTCATCAGCAGCAACTAGAAGACAGAGATGTTCCAACCAGCAGCTCAGCTGACCAGATGGCAGCAGAAACTGGTGGAGGAGCAGAGAGTAGCAGGATCCCAGATCTGAACCCTCATGAACAGACTTATAATTCTTCAGAGACTGAAGTTAGTGGAGATGATGAAGAGGATGATGATGTAAATCTAGACTCTGAGCTGTCAGACTCTGGGTCTGAAACTGGAGACGAATACAATGACTGGAATGAGAGCAGGTCTTCTGAGTCAGATGGTAGGACTGGTAACAAATCCTTTAGCTGCCCTGAGTGTGGTAAACAGTTTCTCCACCAGTGTTCTCTCCAGAAACATGTGAGCGTGACCGGTCATTCAGTAATAAGGTCTTCAGGCTGTTTGGTTGGTAAAAAGTGTGTTAGAATGAAGCAACATGCAGACCCAGGCAGGAAAGCCCAGAAAGAACTCAAATCATTTAGTTGTGACAACTGTGGAAAAATATTTAGAACAATATCATATTTAAATAAACACACGAAAGTCCACACAGGACAGAAACCTTTTGCCTGTGAGCACTGTGGTCAAAAATTTGGCCGAAAGGCAACTTTAGACAATCACATGCGAGTCCACACAGGAGAGAAACCTTTTGCCTGTGAGCTCTGCGATCAAAGATTTGGCCGTAAGGATACGTTAAATAATCACATGAGAGTTCACACAGGACAGAAGCCTTTTGCCTGTAAGCTCTGTGGTCAAAGATTTAGCCATAAGGTAACTTTAAACAGACACATAATAGCCCACACACGCCAGAAGTATTTTGCCTGTGAGCGATGTGGACAAAAATTTAGTCATAAGACATATTTAAATAATCACATGAAAGTCCACACAGGACACAATGAACAGGAGGCCGGTCATTCAGTAATAAGGTCTTCAGGCTATTTAGTTGGTAAAAAGTGTGTTACAATGAAGCAACATGCAGACCCAGGCAGGAAAGCCCAGAAAGAACTCAAATCATTTAGTTGTGAACACTGTGGAAAAATATTTAGAACAATATCATATTTAAATAAACACACGAAAGTCCACACAGGACAGAAACCTTTTGTCTGTGAGCTCTGTGGACAAAGATTTCGCGAAAAGAACACGTTAAACATTCACATGAGAGTCCACACAGGACAGAAACCTTTTGTCTGTGAGCTCTGCGGACAAAGATTTAGCCAAAAGAACACGTTAAACATTCACATGAGAGTCCACACAGGACAGAAACCTTTTGTCTGTGAGCTCTGCGGACAAAGATTTAGCCAAAAGAACACGTTAAAAAGGCACGCGAGTGTCCACACAGGACAGAAACCTTTTGCCTGTGAGTTATGTGGTCAAAGATTTAGCTGTAAGAGAAATTTTAACGATCACATGAGAGTCCACACAGGACAGAGGCCTTTTGTGTGTGAGCTCTGCGGACAAAGATTTAGCCTAAAGAACACATTAAAAAGGCACACGAGAGTCCACACAGGACAGAAACCGTTTGTCTGTGAGCTCTGCGGGCAAAGATTTAGCCAAAAGAACACTTTAAAAAGGCACGTGATTGTCCACACAGGACAGAAACCTTTTGCCTGTGAGTTATGTGGTCAAAGATTTAGCCGTAAGAATACTTTAAAGGATCACATGAGAGTCCACACAGGACAGAAACCTTTTGCCTGTGAGTTATGTGGTCAAAGATTTAGCCATAAGAAAACTTTAAAGGATCACATGAGAGTCCACACATGACAGAAGCCTTTTGCCTGTGACTACTGTGGTCAAAAATTTGGCCGAGAGGCAACTTTAGACAATCACATGAGAGAAACCTTTTGCCTGTGAGCTATGCGATCAAAAATTTGGCCGTAAGGATACTTTAAATAATCACATGAGAGTTCACACAGGAGAGAAGCCTTTTGCCTGTGAGCTCTGGTCAAAGATTTAGCCATAAGGTAACTTTAAACAGACACATAATAGCCCACACACTCCAGAAGTCCTTTGCCTGTGAGCGATGTGGACAAAAATTTAGTCATAAGGCATATTTAAATAATCACATGAAAGTCCACACAGGACACAATGAACAGGAGCCACAAAGGTGTGGTTCACTGAAAAAACAATATTTATTGATTATTTCTGGTAATAATTGGTCACAGTTTTTCATGCAGGCTGAAAATGGAAATAACCTCCTACACATATCTCCTGCATTAGCTTCTGATAAAAATGTAGAAAATAGACAGTGAAACTCTAGGATTTGAAATCCCCTCGAGATCTACATCGCACTGATGTAGAGTTAGACTACAGATGTGTTTTGGTTTTAATTATGATCAATAAGATGTGATGATTCTATATAAATATAGAGTATCATCCTTATTGATCTTTGAATGTTTAACCAGAAGAATTAGGATTATTTGTTTATTCAGGGATCACAACACACTTCGTATTAATTCAGAGAGAGTCAAGTTTATAAAAAGTAAATTTTATTTTCTAAACAATTGAAAACATGACAACTAGGAAACACTTTATGTGATGAATGAATCTAAGTGGATGGAATGTGAGGTGTGATGATGTGTGAATGTGATGTTGTCAGAACCGTCGTATCTGAAGAAACTGAGTTCTGAGTGGGAGTGAATTTGGTCTGCTACAAACTATAAGTGGTGGTTAATAAAACCACATCAGACGCAATGTGTCGTGCCTACGTACCCTCTCAAAGACCGTCGTGGTAGATCCGTAATGTGTTGAAGTCCAGGGACCCCAAAGGTACCGAAGTCCGTTGGAGAAACAGCAGCACCACTTGACCAGTCTTAGAGTTGTCTCCAGGTCACAACAGGTACTTATTTGCATCTATGGAAAGACTCTTAAGGAGTTGGAGCTGTGTCAGCTTTATTCTGAAGGAACCGTTGGCGGTCAGCTGTAGCGCGCAACAGGTTTTGGCAGCTTGTCAAAAGATGCAATGGCCATAGTCCAGAGTTAGCTCAACTGACTCACGGTGAAGCGAGTTCTGTGTTAATAATTGCCATGTTTTGACTTAGTGACAAATCAGAATTTGACATGTAAATGGGTTTTGCCAACAAACCTCAGAAACCATACCTTGCTCAGATACAAGAGTTCTGATTTGTGGAAAAGAAAGCAATGTGTCAGGATATTAACTAAACCTTGTCATCGTCACGTGTCTGAGTATGTGAGCTGTCAGTAGATAGTGTAGCATCACGGAAGGTCCTCTAATTTGTGGCAAAAGTCACATTTACCCAGCTGGGTCAAGCTGGGTCAAACAGTACTTTTAAATCCACAGATTAACCAAGGAGCCATGATGTCTGGAAGAACATATCACCATATCTGCTGCTGTTCCGTCCCAGAAGAAGGACACTTCAAGTTCACGATAATAATTAAATAATAATATTAATAAACTCTTTGATTTTATTACTGTTTATTATAATCATCATAAATGATCACGTGGTTCAGTATAAAGGTATTTTAATTACATGAAATGAATTATTATGCTTTGGGTATAATAATGATGAATTATGATTATGGTTGATGACAGTAATGTGTTCAACAAAGAAGGTCACTTCCACCTTATCCATCTAACACAGAGTTCATCTAAACAATAATTGCCAACACATGTTTTGACGCATGACCAAAGCTTTCTCGCTGAGAGAGTGGGTGTGTTCTGAGAGCTTTGTAAACTAACCATCACCAGCTTCAAGTCAGTTCTTGAACCAACACCATCCTGAGGAGACGGGACGGCCGCCCTGACACTCTGCAAAGCTGTTCTGTCACGCCGACAAGAATAGCTAAGAATAAACGTAAACTGTAACCAGCTGATGAAAAACTCCTTACAGAGTTATTGATTTCTGAGTTAAGTTCAGACGAGAAACTTCTAAACAGCTAAGCCAAACGCTCGACACTGTACCCGGGACATCTCTGGACCAGAGGATCGGTTCACTCACGTCTTCTCTGCCGGACCGAGTACCTTGGATGAAACACCATCCCCCTGACCTCCGGATCCACAAGAGGGTCTCCTGTTTGGGTGAGGTAGCACACAGGAATGTGTTTGATGCTGTTTTCTCTAAGTAAACAACTCAGTTAGCCGCAAAACATCATTTCCATCCAGAATGCTTTTCTCTCTCTCTGAAAGAAATCTGATAATTCAATTCACGCATCCAAACTCGTATTTCCAATTTAGCTTTCATCAGCCACAGGTTTGTCCTTTTAAAACAAATTTAATATCAAAGCTGTTAAAATTGTCATTAAATTGTCATTCATGAATTGTCGTTTATAATTGTTGTTCAAATCTTTAAGTTTAAAATTGTTGGTAATAAAATTTCTTCATTTTTAAACTTGCCTCATTATTGAAACGAAACACAGAAAGGGATAATTCTGGTTATTGAAAAGCAAAGATTCCTAGCTTCTGATTCAAAAATAAACAGTTGCTATAAAATTTAATTACCGTAAATCCTCTAATATTAGCCTGTATTCAATTAACTGCCGGGTATCAAATTTTGGCCGGTGTCGGAGTCGGCGGAGGTGAATAATGGCCGTTTTTTTATTGTGGCCGGGTGGAATGTGGTAACAAGCAAGTACGGGGGGCGGTTGTGTCATCCGTCTCACTTTTGATTTGATTGATGTGGTACATGACAAATATATATGTTGACTAGTGCATGCGTGTGTGTGTTAAGCCCCGGATCTTCTTCAGTCCTTAATACGCCCCTGCTGAACACAGGTCTGTGGAACAGAACAAATGTTAATCTCGTCCAGCAGGTGGCGCTAGCGCACCTTTACGCGGGTCACGGACCACCGGAAGCAGCAGAAACCGGAAGCTGCTAGCAGAGCTAGCTTGTTGTTGTTGTGGTGTGTGAGGAGAAGATTTGAGGCTCTGCAGTAAAAATGTCTTCACTTCAGTCTCTGGGAGAGTTGATCAGCTAAAGCGACTAACTGCTGCTGCTGCAGAAATCTTCTCACCAGGCTGTGGAAACTTTCTTCTCCTCCTCAACAACTTGGTGGAGTTCTTTCCAGAAGCAGAGAAGCTATTCTGCGGTCTTCGTGACAATCGGAGCTCCAGAAGCAGGTGATGGGTGAGAAAAGCTTTTCTCTAGACTTCCTGCCCTCTGGATCTGCTGCTGTTCCTTTGGCCTCTCTGAGAAACGCGCTCGTTTTGCTGCTTTCATCAGATTGAAGAGGTTCCCTCTATCAGACTCGCTCATCTGAGTTGGTCATGATGCAGGATCGCTGCTCGCTCTCACATCCATCCTGCTCACACTCTCCGACGGAAAAGGCCCGAATCTGAATGTGACTCTGGAGGAAAAAGCGGTTAGCTCTACTCCGTGAACTCTGGTGAGCAAAGGTCCTCTTTTCCAGACTGGATGTGTCCTCAGCTGATCAGAACCAAAGCGTTGGATCTTTAATCTCCTGCGTTGTTCTGAAGCAGCATCTTAATCAGCTCTCCTGCTTTGTTTCTATTGCAGCTGTTAGCTAAACACGGCTAAAGAAAACCTGCTACCACTTCAGGATCATCCATCAGCTGGGACTGCTTCATCAGCATGGACACAGGTACTGGTGTGTGTGTGTGTGTGTGTGTGTGTGTGTGTGTGTGTGTGTGTGCGTGCGTGCGTGCGCGTGCGTGCGTGCGTGCGCATGTGTGTGGTGCCGATCATGTGTGGCTAGATTAAATATGTGATTTTAGGACCACCCTAAATTGTTAGAGGTTAATTTTACACAATAAAATAATAATTATTTATAAATATCAGATGCAAAACAGAGAACTAGACAACAACAATCTAATACATGTTATCGAACATTTTATTTAAAAAAAAACTGAAACCGTGAGATTTAGTCAGTGTTCAAAAGCCCCTGTTGCAAGGCCGGATTAACCATACGGGCAACTGGGCAATTGTCCAGGGCCCACAAACTCTAAAGGGCCCAGGGCAGCAAGGGCACGAGCAAAATACTGTATCTGTAATCTCCTGCTTTATATTAAACTAGTGTGACCGTACGTCCTGTTTTCCCCGGACATGTCCACTTTTCACTCTGTCCTGGATGTCCGGGTTCTTGTATTGATGAAAATGTCCGGCTTTTCATCCAGGAGCAGGGATGGGGGAGCTGTATATCCTACACATCCAGGGGAGCCGGAAAAAAGTTTTCTACCTAAAAGTTTTCAAAGGCCCGCTCTCTACTAGATTTATACCTCATTTTCAGGACGCACAAAAGCAAATGATCTGCAGATCCCAGGTTTCTGGTTGGAGCATAAGGCTTTATCAGTTCTGAAAGGTAAGCCGGGGCTTGACCATTCAGAATGTTGTAGACAAAGGTCAAAACCTTAAATTGGATGCGGTATTTAACAGGCAGCCAGTGCAAGCATGCAAGGACGGGTGAAATGTGACGGCGTCTGGAGGTGTTTGTCAGGAACCTAGCCGTCGCATTTTGCACTCTCTGTAGACGCTTGATTGCTGAGGCACTGACACCAACAAGTAGTGAGTTGGCATGGTCTAAACGTGTGGTTACAAAGGCGTGAACAACAGACTCCAGCTGAGGTCGTTTAACTATTGACTTTAAGCGCGAGATGCGACGTAGTTGAAAAAAGCAGGACCGGACTGTAGAGTTAATTTGTGAACTCATTAACAGATCAGAGTCAAGTTTCACTCCCAGACTGGATACACAGGATTTAGGATTTAAAAACGGTAGAGGGTAGTCACCAGGTGCATGCATTGGATTTATTGGGTTAAAAAGAATGGCGTTGGTCTTGTTTTTGTTAAGACAAAGGAAGTTCTCCGACAGCCAGCCTTTAACTGCAGTAATACAGTCGACAAGGAGGCGTGTTGAGTCAGGTTTACTTAAAGCCAGATAAATCTGGCAATCGTCCACGTAAAGGTGATAACTTATTCCAAGGTTAGTCAGAATCATCCCCAATGGCAATAAGTAAATCGAGAATAGGAGTGGCCCTAGAATCGAACCCTGAGGCACACCCCAGCGAAGTGGAGTAGATGGAGAGGAAAAACTCAATGTGAATACTAAATTGTCTATCTGACAAATATGATCTGAACCAATGAAGGGCTATCCCTGTTACCCCCAACCTCATCTCCAACCTTCTAAGTAGGATGCCATGGTCCTCTGTGTCGAAGGCAGCAGAGAGGTGCAGGAGTAACAGAAGGACATGGGAACCAGAATCAGTTGCCACCAGGATATCATTTAATACACGAAGATGTGCAGTTTCTGTGCTGTGGTGAGGTCTAAAGCCAGACTGACAGTGATCGAGGAGGCTATGATCTCCTATGTAACTGGAAAGTTGAGTGTGAACTACTATCTCAGTAATTTTGGATAAAAACGAGAGTTTGGAAATCAGACGATAATTAGAAAAGTCAGTATGATCCAGGCCAGGTTTTTTCAGTAAAGGATGTACAACTGCATTCTTAAAAGTGGTTGGAAACACTCCAGTCAAAATGCTGTTGTTGACGCTTTCCAGAATAAATGGCGCCAGCACAGGAAGAGCCCCAACTAGTAGTTTTGGTGGGAGGGGGTCCTCTGGAGAACCAGAGGGTTTCATGGACCTGACCAGCTCCTCCAAATCATGAAGAGACAACAGTGTAAAATTAGAAAATTGACTTAGACAGACTGGTTCCTCAATGGTGGGCTGACCCAATGGCAAGATGCTTGACCTAATAATCTGAATTTTAAGCTGAAAAGAGTTCATAAAATCGGTGCAAAGGGACGTTGTTGGTACTGAGAGTGTAGTTGCATCTTTTAAAAAGAGAACCGAATTAATGGTACTAAATAGTTTACGTTGATCACCAAGATGTGTTGTGAGTATATTACTATAAAAGTTATTTCTGGCTGTTCTCACCGCTGATACAAAAATAGAGAATCTTTCAACCTTTGTAAGGAAATTTCTAAATTGTTTAGTGATGGGTGGCTCAAGACTCGCCTTTTTAGCTTAGCTTTTAACTATTTATTCTTTTTCATAGTCTGTTTTAAATGCTTGCATAATTTAACTTGATTTCATTTTAACAGAGTTTTGCTGTATATCTATGTTTTTGTATTATTTCTATCTACATTTACTTTTTTCTATTCATATTAGCTCTTGTTATTTTATATTTGAATTTATTTTAATCTTTCCAGTGTTTCTTCTGTGGGAGCCCTCTGCCTCGGGGTCGGTGGCAGCCTGGATGGAGTTGGAGGTCTCTGACCTAACTTGTTTGGACGCCCTCGCTCGGCACCAAGGCTGCTAATGCGTTTCTGCTGCAGTTGGGACAGATAAAGTTAAAGTTAAAGTCCCATTAGTTGTCACACACACAGGTGTGTGTGCGAAATTTGTTTTCCGCATTTGACCCATCCCCTGGGGGAGCGGTGAGCTGCAGACACAGCTGCGCTCGGGAACGATTTGGTGGTTTAACCCCCCAATCCAACCCCTTAATGCTGAGTGTCAAGCAGGGAGGCATTGGGTCTTTGGTATGACCCGACCAGGAATCGAACCCCTGATCTCCCAGTCTCAGGGCGGACACTCTACCACTAGGCCACGGAAAAAGGTCAAAGGGGAGATAGCTCCCCTGGTGGCGTCTCTTTATCCTATCTGCACATCTGAGCTCAAGTAGCCAGGGCGCATGATCAATCGGGACACTGTGACAGGACACTCACACTGCCACATCTTCCCCCCTCTTTCCACAAGCACATCCTCGTGCTCCCGCGCAGGGTGCCACAAACTTCACATCCATGGACCTACTTGACAGTACTACATGGATCCTGCCAACAACGCCAAATGTGGCAAGGTGGAGAAACGAGGGCCCAGGCGGGATTTGATCCCCAGACTCCCGGGTGAGAGTCATACGCTCTAACCCAGGGGTCGGCAACCTGTTCCCATCAAAGAGCCATTATTACCCATTTCCCACAGTAAAGAAAACACTGGGAGCCACAGCAGCCGCGGCGTTGTGGGCGGAGCCTACCCTCAGACATCAGAGAGCTGCTCACAACAGGTGACAGCAGCCAGTAACGGTCGCTCGTGTACGTCAAAGTTATCTCTCATAAGACGATAATCAATAAAACGATTTATATAACGTGGATCCAGAAGTTGTAGCCCGTCTCTGCCGACAATATTTAGATATTTTTCTCCCTGTTGGTGGTTTTACTGAGCAGGTGCCACTTTTGTCATACGTTTCTTTCTAAAACATGTTTAGACTTTTCAGAATACAAATCCAGGCTCTGTCACGTTTGATTGTTGTAATTAAACTTTGTAGGTGGGGAAGGTCAGAAAAGGATCCGATCATTTTGTTTTTCCCTCATTTACAGTGACGGAGATAACGGCGCAGTGCACCTGGCTCTGGTGTTAATCAAGTTAAATTATATCTCTTTGCAACAATTTTCACAAGAAAACAGAACAGTTAAAAACAGGGCTTGTGTTGACCGGATAGTTCCCGTATTTGACCGTTTATTTTGACGGAGAAAGAATAGAAAGAATTACCCTGACGCATGCAGACGAACTGACATTTTATTCGTTTCGCACATCGCAGATGTAGCTAAATCACTCAAGAAAAGATTCCCATCTGAACATCTGAGCTGGACACTGCTCAGCGCAGCTCACTGTCAGCGTGTACTACATAAGGTCCACAGCGAGCTGAAGATGTGGAGAGGGGCTTGGAGCACATCGCAGAACCAGAGCGCATGCAGGAAGATTCCTCCCACTGAAGCGAGTGTTTTCCAAACCCTGTCTCTCAGAGAGACTTGTCACTTAGAAAATGTTCCCTGATGATGAAACTTTGGCTGATTAGCGCTTGTTCCTGTCTCCAATGTGGCGACACATCCAGGAGCCGTCTGAGGAGAAGCTCAGAATCTCACATCCTCTTCAGCTCAGAAAGCGCCTATGATTACGCACAAGCGTGACCCGTCAACCCGGTCTCACAGTAAGACCGGGTTGGAACTGTTCAGGTTTACGCAGACAATCTTTACATAGAATTGGCTTACAGATGTAAAATTAATGCAGTAAAATGTAAAGCATTTTATTTAAATATCCATTCATTATTTTACAAACACACAGAGCCGCATCAGATGGATGGAAGAGCCGCATGCGTCTCCAGAGCCGCGGGTTGCCGACCCCCGCTCTAACCAGTCAGCCAAAGGGACATCCCCTTGGCCAAGTAGCCAGGGCGCATGATCAATCGGGACACTGTGACAGGACGCTCACACTGCCACACATACAACTGTAATATGTGTGAATTTAACGTTGCAGCAGTCAAATTCATACAATTGTTTCTGTGTTTCCTACAGATGTTCAACAGCTGGTGCTGGTTAAAGAAGGAGCTCCTGATGAGGACCAGCAGGACTCGGAACACCTCCACATAAAGGAGGAACAGGAGGAACTCTGGACCAGTCTGGAGGCAGAATGTCTCCATTTTAAGGAGGAGACTGATGCTGCCAGGTTTCCAGTCACTGCAGTTTCTATAAAGAGTGAGGATGATGAAGAGAAACCTCTGATCTCACAGCTTCATCAGCAGCAACTAGAAGACAGAGATGTTCCAACCAGCAGCTCAGCTGACCAGATGGCAGCAGAAACTGGTGGAGGAGCAGAGAGTAGCAGGATCCCAGATCTGAACCCTCATGAACAGACTTATAATTCTTCAGAGACTGAAGTTAGTGGAGATGATGAAGAGGATGATGATGTAAATCTAGACTCTGAGCTGTCAGACTCTGGGTCTGAAACTGGAGACGAATACAATGACTGGAATGAGAGCAGGTCTTCTGAGTCAGATGGTAGGACTGGTAACAAATCCTTTAGCTGCCCTGAGTGTGGTAAACAGTTTCTCCACCAGTGTTCTCTCCAGAAACATGTGAGCGTGACCGGTCATTCAGTAATAAGGTCTTCAGGCTGTTTGGTTGGTAAAAAGTGTGTTAGAATGAAGCAACATGCAGACCCAGGCAGGAAAGCCCAGAAAGAACTCAAATCATTTAGTTGTGACAACTGTGGAAAAATATTTAGAACAATATCATATTTAAATAAACACACGAAAGTCCACACAGGACAGAAACCTTTTGTCTGTGAGCTCTGTGGACACAGATTTGGCCAAAAGAACACGTTAAACAGGCACATGAGAGTCCACACAGGACAGAAACCTTTTGTCTGTGAGCTCTGTGGGCAAAGATTTAGCCAAAAGAACACGTTAAAAAGGCACGCGAGTGTCCACACAGGACAGAAACCGTTTGTCTGTGAGCTCTGCGGACAAAGATTTAGCCAAAAGAACACGTTAAAAAGGCACGAGAGTGTCCACACAGGACAGAAACCTTTTGCGTGTGAGTTATGTGGTCAAAGATTTAGCTGTAAGAAAACTTTAAACGATCACATGAGAGTCCACACAGGACAGAGGCCTTTTGTGTGTGAGCTCTGCGGACAAAGATTTAGCCAAAAGAACACGTTAAAAAGGCACACGAGAGTCCACACAGGACAGAAACCTTTTGTCTGTGAGCTCTGCGGACAAAGATTTAGCCAAAAGAACACCTTACAAAGGCACGCCAGTGTCCACACAGGACAGAAACCTTTTGCCTGTGAGTTATGTGGTCAAAGATTTAGTTGTAAGAAAACTTTAAACGATCACATGAGAGTCCACACAGGACAGAGGCCTTTTGCTTGTGAGCTCTGTGGTCAAAGATTTAGCCACAAGATAACTTTAAACAGGCACATGAGAGTCCACACAGGACAGAAACTTTTTCTCTGTGATCTCTGTGGACAAATATTTAGCCAAAAGGCACATTTAAACAAGCACATGAAAGTCCACACAGGAAAGAAACCTTTTCTGTGTGATCTCTGTGGACAAATATTTAGCCGTAAGACAAATTTAAACAAGCACATGAAAGTCCACACAGTACAGAAAGAAAGAAAACAATCTTTTTTTAGCGCCTCTCAAGATAGAAATCACATGGCACTTGACAAGAACAAAAAATATATATAAAAGAAAAACTTTTTTTTTAATATAAAAATGACAACAGTAAAAAAAATGTTCATATAAAAGGATTGGAAGGGTTCCCTCTACATGTAGGGTAGATGTATGTGTAATTGATTGTGGCACTCCGCCACCACAAAATTAAAGTCGCCCCACAGTTCCAGTGACGTGTTTTTTATATATTCCCCTTGTTTCAATTTCTAGGCATCATTTGCCTTTCTTGCAAACATTTCCCTTATCAACTCCAGCCAGTGTGAGTGACGTCACCACGCACATAACGTAGCTTACACGTTTACTCGGCTGGAGACATGGCGCCTAAGCAGCAGAAATGCTCAAAAGTTTGGTTCATCTTTACGAGAAAGGTTGACAACAGGGCAACTTGCAATACTTGCAAAGTAGATATCTAATCATAGAAGGAAACACTACATACATGCAAAAGTATTTAAATGTGGTAACTTAAAGTTATTGTGTTTGGACTCGCTCCTGACTAGTGAATGTCAACGCAGCACCAGCAGTGACATTCGCACGTCCTCTCCTGTTATTACTGCAGGTAACTGATCAACTAGCACTGCCTATCGTGTTGGCGTTATTTGTCTTTAAAATCCCCCCCCCCCCACACACACACACACACACACACACTCACACACACACACACACACTGGCAGACTCCAGTGACAAAAGTCCAACCTGTGGTGAGATTTTGCAAAAGCTACAGCAACTCTACACCAAACAACAAGATGGCTGCCTTTACAGGGAGCATAAAGGAGAACATTTGAAACCATCTTTACAAACAATACCAGGACCGTGCTGGAGACTGAGTGCTATTAATTTTTTGCCACCTATTGAACTACTCGAGAATTGATAAGGAATTAGATCGATAGAATGACAATGACATTGATATTGATTAACCTTTATCAATTCCCACCCCCTAGTGAGCACAGAGTGGAGGATGGGGAAATGCTGTAAGAATTAAAGCTTGTGGCTGTTCAGGGAGACCCTGGCAGAGTCTCTGTGGTATTACAGTCATTTTTTGTGTCACGGCGACAAGTCCGGTGTCAAACGGTGCTGAAAATCACAAAGACTATGCTGGTCAAATGCAGGTTTAGACAGGTCCACGCTAAAACCCACAGACGATTCTAACACAGACAAGGTTCTGGGGTGGTGTTTCAGATACAAACAAGCTTTAAAACACAAAGAAATAATGAGAGCAATCTTTACTTATTTATTCTCAAAAGTAAAAAAGATCTAACTAGGATTAGATCTGACTTCCCTCAGATCAAAGTCAGTGACGCTTTTTCTCTTCCCTAAATATTACCACTATTAGATTTGTTGACAATTTAGAAAAAAGAAGTGGATATTTATTTAATGGGATGTTGACATTAGTGGAAAATTAATGAAAATATTACAGGTACTTTTAGCGTCGTTCTTTTGTGTCAATTCAGTGTAAATGTTCAATGAAATCTCTAAAGCTGTTTAAACCTGCCTTTTTGTTGTAGGTCTGTCTATATTTTCAAAAGGAGTTGATGGTTTAAAATCGTTGTAGCTAAAGTTATCAGAGCTGCTGTAGAAGGTCCACAGAGCCTGAGTTAAGCTGTGGTAACTGGAGAGGAGCTGTGAAACCGTACGAAAGCTTTTGCTGTTTGCTTGTTCACGTTGAATTCAAGCAGGAATGAAATATATAACCTACTGGTTTTACATACAGGAAGGAGATCAGACATGTATTTTGGCCCCATGTCATTGAGTGATTTAAAAACTAGTAGGAGCACTTTGAAATCTATTCTGTGGTTTACTGGTAACCAGTGTAGGGATGAGAGAGAGATAAGCACAAAACATCAGGCTGTTCATAGGCACGAGTGTCCGATAGGCAGGTGGGAGGGGCTGAGAATGCAGCCTCAGTGCGCATGCTCGATCCCTGTTGTTCACAGGTGGGAGGGAGATTAATGGTGCAAAGTGCACATAGACTGTGCAAAGTGCACATGGACTCCTTTGGTTTGGTGACCTTGCCAGATCAGGCCACAAATCTACAGGTGGGGGCAAGGGTGGGTTTTCACAGCATCTGTCTGCGTTCCTTCGTGGGGGGGGGGGTTTCAGGCTCAAGGCTGTCTGATTCAGATAAGAAAAATTGTTTGGGAGCAGGCAGAGATAATATCCTCTCTGACTTTGAGTTCTTAACTGGTCTCCAGCCCTTAGTAAATCCAATAATTAGGTTTAAACTTGCCCATACCATTCAGTGACTTTCTCCAAGATGATGTCCATTTTGCGTGCTAACATCGGAATCGCAGCTCGAAACTCTAGCTTGCCGTTCACCTTGAGCAGTGTCCAAGTCTGAGCAGTCTCCACACGTTTGAGACTATCCGTAAGCTCGGGTGGCACTCCAATCACCCCCGAATTCCCAATTTTACGAAATACCAGAAAACCTCCCACTCCAATCAGAAGAAATTCAACAACGATCCTTGTTGTTCGAACATCTTCAATACATCCCTGGTTGTTGTCCTTTACTCTAGAACAGGGTCGCTTGGCACATATTGTGTTTACCAAGCTGTAAATCTTTCACTAAGTCCATAGCCTCTTTTAGAAAACAATACTGCCAGTTTGACTCAATTTGGCATCTGGGAGCCTTAGGTTGTTTATAAATGCTCAGAACGTGGTAGTAACGTGGCACAATCGTGAAAGATGACACAATGACTGTGTAAAGGGGGTGCTTGCTGCGCTGCCGCAAACTTCCGTTTAACTTGGACAGAACTTGCTTTTTGTTGTGATGGAAGCCATGCTCATTCATTTTTGTTCATACAGTCACTCACAGTCCTCGTGCACTCTGGTGATCGGAGCTCCAGCTCTAACAGAGAGGAGCTTCGCATCGCTCTAGTTTATCAGCTCAGCTGATTCTGTTTACAAAAGTGAAACTTATCGGCGTGCTTACGGTCGTTTTTAATATAGTTTCCTGGCGGAGCTCGGCAGTGATTCCCCACATGATCATGACACCTCCCTATCTTGTATATCACCGTAATATCCATTCACAAGTCTGGCATTGTGGCAATATGGCCATCAAGCATGCCGGCACGAATGCCGCAAGATTCCCGCATCACCAAGCCGGCACAGCATGTTCATAAGACACACCGGGGTGGCAGTATTGTGCTGATTTGCCTTTCTAAAAAGGGCTATTGTTGCATAAAATAAAAATACACATCAGTGGTATTCGTTACTGTGTCTCAATTATTTTCATAATTGTATTCCTTAAAATGTGTATATGTTAATAATTTTTGAGATCCTAATCTGAATATTTTGAATATTTTAAGTATTTGTTTTATCTTTTCTTGTTGTTTATTCTATTATTTTTGCTCCTGTTATGAAAGTAATTACTGCCTTGGCACCCAAGTTCCCCACTGAGGGACAATAAAGGGATTTTCTGGTCTATGTCAATGCTCTCTGTAGCCTTTGCACATTTATTTCCTGTTTTACTGTAGGCTTAATCTTTTTTCACATGCATACATCAAAATCCAAAAATTTGAAACTTCCCTAAATGAAAATGCACTATTTAAGCTATTAACCTTCACGCTTTGAAGTAGAATATGGACATTCTTCGCCCCTTTCAGCCCAAAACAGATTGCTGAGCTGTTGTAATCACCAGTTCTGGGATTCAAAGTTGGCAAATATCCGGGTAAAGTTGGCATTGAGAAAGAGGAGTATTTTCAGTTTCTTGGAAACTGAGGAGAAAACGGCCAAAGACAACAATTCTGGTAGAAAGCTCGCACCTCCTTTGGCTGCTCCTCATTCCAGTTTGCTACTTCCAATGACGGAATGAGCTGCTGAAACTACTGAAGCTCACTACCTACATTCCATTATCTACCTTCAAATATTTATTACGATCAATAGTTTCTGAGTACATTTTTAGATTGCTTGTACATATTATATATGACAACAGTCTTGTCTATATGTCTAACTCTTTAGTTTGTTTTTATCTTTTTAAACAAATGGAAAATGTAGAATGTTCAATAATAACTGTAAACAGAAAGGAGGCGCATTGAGTGATGCGCTAACCTTGCAAAGCACTATGGGATTTGTAGTATTTGCGGCAACAGGGCACCTGGGGCGCCAGTTTTAATATGATCTTGCGTGTTAAGTGGGACTCCTTTTATCCAATCCTCCCTGGTGAGGTTTTCCGAGCACGTCCAACCAGTAAAAGACCTAAACGCAGACCTAGGACACATTGGAGGGACTATGTCTCTCAGCTGGCCAGGGAACGTCTTGGTAATCCCCCAGAAGAGCTGGCCCAAGTAGCTGGGGAGAGGGAAGTCTGGGCCTCTCGACTTAGGCCACTGACCCCGCGACCTGACTCCAGATAAGCAGAAGAGAATGAATGGATGGATGGAAGTTAAAACTAAAGCCTGATTTGTATTTCTCCGTGAGCTTCAGGTTCAGAGGATCTTTCATGGATGTAAATTCAAAGAGTCTGAGTACCTGGCCCAGAGGGTTACCGGGGTCCCACCCTGGAGCCAGGCCTGGGGTTGGGGCCCGTGAGCGAGCGCCTGGTGGCTCCAAAGAGGTTCTGGCAAACTGTCCGGCGCCTCAGGAGAGGAAGGAAGAAACTCGCTCACACTGTTTACAGTGGGGATGGGGAGCTGCTGACGTCAACTGGGGCTATAGTCGGACGGTAGAAGGAATACTTTGAGGAGCTCCTCAATCCCACCTATGCGCATTCTGAGGAGGAACCAGAGCCGGGGGACCTGGTGATGGACTGTCCAATCTTGGGGGCAGAAGTTGCTGAGGTAGTCAAACAACTACACAGCGGCGGAGCCCCTGGGGCGGATGAGGTTCGTCCTGGGTGCCTCAAGGCTATGGATCTTGTAGGGCTGTCATGGTTGACATGTCTCTGCAACATTGCGTGGTCATCGGGGGCAGTTCCTGTGGAGTGGCAGACCGAGGTGGTGGTCCCCATCTTTAAGAAGGGTGACCGGAGGGTGTGTTCCAACTATAGGGGGGATCACACTCCTCAGCCTCCCTGGAAAGGTCTACTCCAAGGTACTGGAGAGGAGGGTCCGATCGATAGTTGAATCTCAGATTGAGGAGGAGCAATGTGGTTTTTGTCCTAGCCGTGGAACTGTGGACCAGCTCTATACCCTTGCAAGGGTGATGGAGGGGGCATGGGAGTTTGCCCAACCAATCCACATGTGCTTTGTGGATTTGGAGAAGGCTTATGACCGTGTCCCCAGGGGCACCCTGTGGGGGACGCTCCAGGAGTATGGGGTGGGTGGCTTTCTGGTAAGGGCCATTCAGTCCCTTTACCAGAGGAGTGTGAGTTTGGTCCGCATAGCCGGTAGTCAATCAATCAATCAATCAAAATTTATTTCTAAAACGCTTTTCAAACAAAGTGTGATTCAAAGTGTAGTAAGTCGGACCTGTTCCCGGTGAGGGTTGGACTCCGCCAGGGCTGCCCTTTGTCACCGGTTCTGTTAATTACCTTTATGGACAGAATTTCTAGACGCAGCCGTGGTGTGGAGCGTGTCGAATTTGGTGGCAGGAGAATCTCGTCTCTGCTTTTTGTGGATGATGTGGTCCTCCTAGCTTCATCCAGCTCTGACCTTCAGCTCTTGCTGGGTAGGTTCACAGCCAAGTGTAAAGTGGCTGGGATGAGGATCAGCACCTCCAAATCTGAGACCATGGTTCTCAACTGGAAAAGGGTGGCTTGCCAACTCTGTGTCGGGGGAGAGGTCCTACCTCAAGTGGAGGAGTTTAAGTATCTCGGGGTCTTGTTCACGAGTGAGGGTAGGAGGATTGGGAGATCGACAGGCGGATTGGTTCAGCATCTGCAGTGATGCGGACGCTGAGCCGATCTGTCATGGTGAAGAGGGAGCTGAGCCAGAAAGCCAGGCTCTCCATTTACCGGTCGATCTACGTCCCAATCCTCACCTATGGTCATGAGCTTTGGGTAATGACTGAAAGAACGAGATTGCGGATACAAGCAGCCGAAATGAGTTTCCTCCGTAGGGTGGCCAGGCTCAGCCTTAGAGATAGGGTGAGGAGCTCGGACATTCGGGAGGGACTCGGAGGAGAACCGCTGCTCCTCCGGATCGAAAGGAGTCAGTTGAGGTGGTTTGGGCATCTGGTCAGGATGCCTCCTGGACGCCTCCCCGGGGAGGTGTTTCGGGCATGTCCTGCCGGCAGGAGGCCCCCGGGTCGACCCAGGACAAGTTGGAGAGGCTACATCTTCAATCTGGTCCGGGAACGCCTTGGGGTCCTGCCGGAGGAGCTGGTAGAGGTGGCTGGGGAGAGGATGGTCTGGAGCTCCCTAGTTGGGATGCTGTCCCCGCGACCCGGACCCGGATAAGTGGAGGAAGATGACGACGTGAGCTTCACAATGGAGAGACGCACATGCAAACTTCTGTTCAGACAGCTTGTTGCAAAGCAATTCCCTACCAGGACAACAGAGGGCGTAGCACTTTCCTGTGGCATCTTGTCACCATAACACTCATGTATCCAGTCCATGATCGTGTATTTACTAATGTGTTTATGTGACAACACGAGTGGGACCTCTAGGAAAAATGAAAATCTACAGTGCCAAAGTTTACGACTGACAGATAAAACTAGTAAAAAGGTAGAAAAGTTCAACTATTACTATCAAAAGGTTCTAAAACAAGGCAAGCAGTGCAACCACAAAAGCAAATGAAAAAGGAATTTAATCCGAAAGCTCGCGGATGATGATGCCCAAAATGAACTCCTAAATAAAGTCTGTGCTGGGGCTCAGGGGACAAAGCAGTCCAGTCCGGCCCTGCGCAAGCTCGACAGGGAAGCCTTTACGACCCCGCGCTCCTGCGGTGCGCGTCGTCCTCGGGGAACCACAGGATCGCCGCACGGTGGATCCAATCCTCTTCCTCCTCGGCCCGGCCCCTGTGGGCACACAAAAACTCCGGCAGTAAAAGGTTCCCGGCACCAGACCACACACAGAGAGACAGCAAATTCCAAGTACTGCTAGGCACCGCTCAATTACTGACGCGCGGGGGCAGAGTAACTCTGCCCGCCTGCCGTGTTGCGCTCCGTGCCCTGGCTTCTCCGGCTGCGGATCTTGCTCTCCGCTGCTGCTGCTGTCCATTCCGCTGGTGAACCCCCTCCTCTGTCCAAGACTCCAACCAGACTCAGTGGCACCTGTACACGCGCTGCACATGTGTTGAGGGAGGGACACCCACGCTCCTCCGCACTCGGCCGCCGTCCTTCCTCCAGGACCGTACTCCGGGTGCTCCTCTGTTCCGGCCGGGGGGGGGGGGGGGGGGGGGGGGGGGGGTGTTCAGGCACATGTGTCCTCAAGACATCATCCGGGGTGCGTCTCTGCCTCTTAGCTGGCTCTGTCTAGCATCCTGGCTCTCTCCCGGTCCATGCGTTCCTCCCTTTAAATAAAACCTGTCCTGCCTGCGTCTGTCCATTCATTGGCAGTCCAGGCAACACTGCCACAGGTGAAGATGATTGGGGTGATTGACAGAATGAAACACAATGTTGTCATGTTGTGTGGTAGATGCCTAACCCACGACATACAGAATCAGTCCACAGAGTCAAAGAAGATCGCAAACAATAATTTATTAGAAAAGGAGAACAGAAGGAGCTGCTAGGAAGTCTAGCAGTATTCGGCAAAGAAGCGAGGTTCGGGTGTGGAGAATCCTGGAGGAACAGGGAGAGTTAGGTCTGGCACTCGGAAATCTGAATGTTGGATCTGATGGAACTTACAGGGTGGAGGTGAGACCTCGTGAGAGAGGGAGGAGTGACCGGTCTGGGGAGGGCAGGAGGCTTACGGGAGGCTGATGAGCTTGGAGTCCAAATGAGGAGGGAGCTGAGCATGAAGGGTAATGCCGTCTTCCATTCATCACCCTCCTTTATTCGGACGAGGTGGTATGCGTTCCTCAGGTCGAGTTTGGTGAAGATGGAGGCATCTTGTACAGGCTCAAAGGTTGACGATAACAAAGGTAATGGATATTTGTTTCTTACTGTTATCTGGTTGAGTCCTCGATAGTCGATACATGGTCGGAGAGTGCCATCCTTCTTTGTAACAAAGAAGAACCCCGCTCCCAGAGGGGATGTAGACGGTCGGATTATGCCAGCTGAGAGTGATTCCGAGATGTATTTTTCCATACACTCACGTTCTGGTCTTGAGATGTTGTAGAGACGGCTAGATGGAAGAGGAGCTCCAGGAAACAAGTCTATAGCACAATCAAAAGGCCTATGGGGGGGTAAGGAGGAAGCTTTATCCTTTGAAAATACCTGCAGTAGGTCGAAATATTCCTTGGGGACACCAGTGAGATCGGGAGGTGGTTGTTCAGGGGTTCTGCACTCAGAGCGGATTCGAGCTGTGCCCAGACAGGAAACGTGACATTGGTTGCTCCATTCCTCCACCCTGTTAGACACCCAGTTGATGCGGGGATTGTGGAGACTTAACCAGGGATGCCCCAAGACGATTTCTGACTGGTGACATGGAAAAACAAAAAAGGTCAGTGTTTCATGATGATTGCCAGAGATCGAGAGGTTAACCGGAACAGTTTTATGGGTTATAGAGGTTAGGAAGTTGCCATCTAAAGAAACAACCCTCGTTGGGGCCTCGAGTGGAATAGTGGTTATGCCGAGCCGATCAACTAGTAGTTGGTCTAATAGGTTCTGTTCACATCCAGAGTCAATCAGGGCTCGGGTGGATATTGAGGTTTTACTGAAGGTTAAAGAACAGTCTAAAGCACACCGAGACTTCATGAGTGCAGATGAACCGCCCACCAGTATCCTAGGTTCTACTGGTGGGCTCTGGAGTTTAAAGTCTTGGGACAGTCAGACACGAAATGGCCAGCTAGGCCACAGTACAAACAAAGACCAGATCTCATTCTTTTATCTCGTTCCTCCTGGCTTAGTCTAGTCCGGCCCAACTGCATGGGTTCGCTGGGGAGAGAGGATGGTGTTGGTTGGGCCGCCCTGGACTGAGTATGGGTCTGAAGATGAAAAAACGAATTGTTACCTTTATGACGGTCATTCAGTCTCCTCTCGATCCGGTTGCAGAGCATTATCAAGTCCTCCAGGTTTGTGGGTTCCTGGCAGAAAGCCAGCTGGTCTTGGAGGCGCTCGTTTAAGGCTTGTGAAAACGCCCCTTTTAATGAATCCTCGTCGAGAGTGGAAGCCGATGCCAGGGTCCTAAACTCGATGGCGAAGTCAGCCACTGATTGCTTGCCTTGGCGGAGGTTCCAGAGCCGTTTTGCTAGCTCTGAGGCGGGCTCTGATTTGTCAAATGTCAAGTTAAACTCGGATAAAAACTCAGTAAATGGGCCCGCAAGGAAGTTCGGAGAGCGGCTCTTGGCTTCTGCCCACCTGAGGGCCTTGCCGCGCAGTAATCCGACAATGTAGGAAATCTTGGCTGCGTCGGTTGCAAAAGACTCCGGGGAGCGTTGGAAAGCCAAGTTACACTGGAGGAGGAAACCTCTACAAACGTTTCGATCCCCGTCAAACGTCTCGGGGGGAGGAGACAAGGCAACCCGGAAGTTGGGCGGGATGGATGGTGCCGAGGTAACAGGTCCGGGCGGACTCAGAGCAGGGGGAGCAGAGGGTTCCGGATTGGTGAGCTGTTCACTTAATTGTTTAACCATCGCACCCAACTGAAACAGAGTCTGGTTAGCGTCTGACAGTTGTTTGGTGAGGGAATGAAGGGCTAAACTGTGTTGTGATAAGGTTTCGGTGATTACAGGTGGAACTGATTCGGTACTGAGGTTAGGATTCTGGCTGGATGATTCTGTCATGTTGTGTGGTAGATGCCTAACCCACGACATACAGAATCAGTCCACAGAGTCAAAGAAGATCGCAAACAATAATTTATTAGAAAAGGAGAACAGAAGGAGCTGCTAGGAAGTCTAGCAGTATTTGGCAAAGAAGCGAGGTTCGGGTGTGGAGAATCCTGGAGGAACAGGGAGAGTTAGGTCTGGCACTCGGAAATCTGAATGTTGGATCTGATGGAACTTACAGGTTGGAGGTGAGACCTCGTGAGAGAGGGAGGAGTGACCGGTCTGGGGAGGGCAGGAGGCTTACGGGAGGCTGATGAGCTTGGAGTCCAAATGAGGAGGGAGCTGAGCATGAAGGGTAATGGTGATCCAGGAGGGAGGGTGGGCAGCCTGGAGTGGGGAGACCAGAGGAGGACGCTGAGAGACGAGAGGACAGTGAAGAAACCAGGTTGGTAGCAGCAAACGAGGTGAACTGATAGGTGATATCCAAGTTGAGTTAATCATCCAGCGAAGTGAAGGCGTCTCTCAGGAGCTTAAATATCCCTGGCCAGCTAATCAGCAAATTACCTGCAGCCTCCCAACTTCCAGGCACGCCCACCTGCAGAGGAGAGATGAGACTCTACACCAATTAGTGTGTGAAAAAACCCCAGACCGTGACAAATGTTGCACCAAACAAACTAAAAACACACCATCAATAAAAACATGCACATCAGAGTAAAAACAGTAAAACATGCAATACAAAATATAACATAAGTGCAACATTACCACTCTGAGACATTTATATATTTCAGAGACTTTTTTCTTCGTTCTCCTCCACCTCTTTATGTTGTCGCCACCTCCAAACCCACGTTTCCTGTCATTCCCATCCACGTTTATTCTGCATTTTGTACTCCTTCAGTCACAGGTGAATAAACGTTCAAATTTTCGGACTTTTTCCGGGATGCGTTCTTCAATCTGTTCTGTGTCTGCCGCTACATATCTTTATACTTTTTTAATGGGACAACATTAATTATAGATTCACTCGGATAAATACAATAAAGTTTATCTCTTACTAAATGGAATATTTACTAAGAAATCACAATGTAGCCATAGAAACATTACTTGGTATTTATGTTCTCTCTGTCATTCCGTCCTTCCGTCTTCCTTCCTGGTAAACACTGTTCGAGTGAGGCTCAAGGATCAGTTTCCAAATGCAAATGCATCTCATTCTACTGCCCCTTTAAAGCAATTATACAGCTGTCTGTCATAATGTGTGAACAAAAAGTTACAGCAGTCACTAATTCACATAATTTGGTCCTGTGTTTCCTACAGATGTCAAACAGCTGGTGCTGGTTAAAGAAGAAGCTCCTGGAGAGGACCAGCAAGGCCCACAACACCTCCTCATAAAGAAGGAACAGGAGCAACTCTGGATCAGACTGGAGGGAGATCAGCTCCATCTGAAGGAGGAGACTGATGCTGCCAGGTTTCCATTCACTGTAGTTACTATAAAGAGTGAGGATGATGAAGAGAAACCTCTGATCTCACAGCTTCATCAGCAGCAGATAGAAGACAGAGATGTTCCAACCAGCAGCTCAGCTGACCAGATGACAGCAGGAACTGGTGGAGGAGCAGAGAGTAGCAGGAACGCTGATCTGAACCCTCATGAACAGACATCTGATTCTTCAGAGACTGAAGTTAGTGGAGATGATGAAGAGGATGATGTAAATCTGGACTCTGAACTGTCAGACTCTGGGTCTGAAGCAGAAGACAAAGACGGTGACTGGAATGAGAAGAGGGCTTCTGAGTCGGACGTCAACACTGTTAACAAATCCTTTAGCTGTCCTGAGTGTGGTGAACAATTTCTTCACAAGAGGCCTCTCCAGAAACATGTGAGAGTGTCAGGTCATTCAGCAACAAGTTCTTCAGGCTATTTACTTAAAAAGAAATGTGTTAGAGTGAAGCACCATGTAGACCCACGTAGGAAAATCCAGAAAGAACAAAAATCATTTAGTTGTGATGACTGTGGAAAAATATTTAGCACAATATCACATTTAAACAGACACATGAAAGTGCACACGGGACATAAGCCATTTGCTTGTGAGGTCTGTGAAAAAAGATTTAGCCAGAATACACATTTAAACAGACATATGAGAGTCCACACAGGACAGAAGCCTTTTGCTTGTGTGCTCTGTGGACAAAAATTTAGCCATAAGTCGACTTTAAACCGTCACATGACTGTCCACACCGGACAGAAGCTTTTTACTTGTGAGTTCTGTGGACAAAGATTTAGCCGAAAGACAAATTTAAACATTCACATGAGAGTCCACACCGGACAGAAGCCTTTTGCATGTGAGCTTTGTGGACAAAAATTTAGCCGAAAAACAACTTTAAACAGTCACATGAGAGTCCACACAGGACTTAAGCATTTTGCCTGTGAGCTCTGTGGACAAAGATTTAGTAGAAAGACAACTTTAAATGCTCACATCAGAGTCCACACAGGACAGAAGCCCTTTGCCTGTGAGCACTGTGGACAAAGTTTTAGCCAAAGGACAAATTTAAACACTCACATGAGAGTCCACACAGGACATAAGCCTTTTGCTTGTGAGCTTTGTGAACAAAGGTTTACCAGAAAGGCAACTTTAAGTGCTCACATGAGAGTTCACACAGGACAGAAGCCCTTTGTCTGTGAGTTCTGTGGACAAAGATTTAGCCAAAAGACTACTTTAAACACACACATGAGAGTTCACACGGGACAGAAGCCTTTTGCCTGTGAGCTCTGTGGTCAACGATTTAAACAAAAGACAACTTTACATAATCACATGAAATTCCACTGAGCCTGAACAATTTTTTTTTCTGTTGTCAAAATTGAGATTTCAAACAACACGATTAAATGATTGTTAAGACTGTGCTTTTTGTAGTGCTCCTGACTGTCCCATAATGTCTTGTGGCAACTACAGCAGTAATAGCAAGTGGGGGTGGGGACATGGGGTTTGGAGTAGTGCTGCTACGATTAGTCAATTTGTCACAATGATGTCTACAAACAAAATAGTTGACAATAAATATAATAGTCAACATTTATTCTATGAAGCTTTGCTTTTCTCTATCTTGCCTGTTACAGCATGACTGCTGCTTTCTGTCTCTCTGCTCAAGGCACATGTGCAGTATCAGCCATCAAGGTCAGCCACTGCTTTCTGTTCGAGGGACATGTGCAGTAGTGGCCAGCCAAATCAACTGCTACTTTCTGGTCCAGGCACATGCACAGTAATGGCCATTTGGTTGAGCTGTCACGTCACTGTTAAAAACAAGACATGGCGAGCCAGCAACTTGGCTCAAATATTATAGAGCATTTCACAAGTGTGGCAGTGTGAGCGTCCTGTCACTGTGACACGACTGATCATGCACCCTGGCTACTTGGCCAAGAGGATGTCCCTTTGCTTAGTGCGCGACTCTCACCCAGGAGTCTTTGGATCGAATCCCGCTCGGGCCCTCGTTTCTCCACCTTGCTACACAAGGATAAAAGAGATGCATGGAAAATAACCCTAACTCTTTCACGTGAACACAATGGTGATGCACGAACCCCTGAACTCATTTACTGCCATTGACAACAAAATTCATCATTGTTTTGGACTGCCTGGAGGACATCAAGCTATGGTTAGCTCAGAACTACTTGTGTTTCAACAAAAACAAGACAGAAGTAATTCTGTTTACTCCATCAAAGACCCTAGGAGGTGCCCATGGGCTTGATTTTTCCACACTGGCACCTCATCAGAAGGCGGTGGTCACTAACCTAGGGGTAAAGTTGGACGCAGAGCTCAGATTTGAGGCTCAAGTGAACGGAATCGTGAGATCTTGCTTCTTTCATCTACGCCGTATAGCGAAAATTAAGCCATTTCTGTCACATAGTCATTTGGAAACCGTGATCCATGCCTGTGTTACCTGCAGGCTGGATTATCGCAACTCGCTATATGCGGGGCTTTGGCTAGCTCCAATAGCACACCTCCAGGCGGTTCAGAACTCGGCTGCTCGGTTGTTAACATCTACCAGGACGTCTGAACATATAACACCAGTCCCACGTGCCTTGCACTGGCTCCCTGTCTCCTATCGCATCAGGTTTAAGGTCATCCTGTTTGTGTTTAAGGCGGTAAACTCAGGGGCACCTAAATACCTTTCTGACATCATCCACCGACATGTCCTGGTGCGTTCCCCTAGCTCAGCTGACCAGAGACTATTAACTGTGCCCAGGTACAGCTTGAAGTCTCGTGGGAGACGTGCCTTTTCAGTGCTAGGACCAAGTCTTTGGAATGAGCTGCCAGCCGACGTAAAGCAGGTCAAATCACTGGAGACCTTTAAAAGTCGACTCCAAACACATCTGTTCTCGCTGGCGTTTGGACATTGAAGTTGGGATTACGTGGGCAGCATCACTTTGAATGTGTCTGGATCTGATTTTGGAAAAAGGTCTGATATGGGTTGCGAACTTGTACTCGGGATTTCTTATTGTATTTTAAATGGTTATATGTCTGTTTTATTGTTGTGCTTGTTATTGGTGTACAGCGCTTTGTTTGTCCGTTTTGGGTACGTGAAAGCGCTTTATAAATAAAGTAGATTTGATTTGATTTTAAATCCAATTAGAGGAGTAAAAGAAGTATCTATGTCAAACTTGAAACCCCCACTTTAAATAGGGGTGAGGGGACTTAGATTTAACCTTTCATCTATAATGCGGCTTTGAATCTCCTTCCTTTACTTTGGGGAAATTAAACATTTAAACACGCGCATGGCACAACACAGGAGAGCCACCTCTGCAGTCCACTCATACCTGAAAGATAAGGGACACACTTTTGAAAATGACAAAGGACACATTCCGGACAGAGATGATGGATGGTTTGAGAGAGGAGTAAAAGAAGCTCTATCAAACATGAAAAACCTACTTTAAATAGGTGAGGGGGGCTTAGATTTCACCTTTCCAGCACCTATAAGGGCAAATGGCCTGTATTTGATATAGTGCCTTTTAGAGTCCTGGGACCCCCCAGGTGCTTTACAACACAATCAGTAATTCACCCATTCACACACATTCACACGCTGGTCAGGTGATTGACTAAGCAATTTTCTTTTCTTAATTTCGGGCTAAAGGGCTTTGGTTCACTCTGCTCCTTCTGCATGGAGCAGGCTGCAGGAAAACTGGAAATTAACCGAGGTTATCTCCTTGACTACATGTAAAACCAGACTAAGAACCCTTGAGAGGATTCCCTGTGTTGTAACTGCCTTCTGTAATTTTGTACATAACATGTAACTGTAACTTTGTAACTGTAACTTTTGCTGCCTCTTGGCCAGGACTCCCTTGAAAATTAGGCTTTTAATCCCAAAGAGACCTTCCTGGTTAAATAAAGAGTAAAATAAATAGATAAATAGATCATGGGCCACCTCTTCCTGTCCTGGAAGCCACATATTGTTGCCACCAAGCTGTAAATGTTTCACTAAATTTGTTTCCATCAAGAGGCGTCACAGTATCGTAACACAGTGATGAGGTGCTGTCCTACGGTTTCACTTTTGGAGTGTTGCAGTGGCGAGAGTTTAGCATGGCATCTATACTATGCTGTTAAATAGTTTGTATACTGTAGAAATAAATGTCTTACCAGTGGTTTGTACTTTTGGATGAATAAAAAATAAAGTTATATAAATTTAACTACAGATCTCTTCAGTTGTCTACAGACAACAATCACGCATTTCCTTTATTTTTCACACATTTTGCAGATTGAGTGTTTCCCATTTTTTTAGAGACTCTTGTTTTGTGTTTGAAACTGTCTTTTAGAAACGTTAACCTTACTGAGGCAACAGCAGTGAAGGCTGTCAATCAAAGAAAAGAAGACATTTCAGTCTTTCTGATTTAAATTAGGACTAAATAAATATGGTGGAGTCATCCTGGCATTACGCCCCAAAGCCCTTTGTGGTATGGCTTAAGAACCTGATTGTTTCCAGGTGGAGCTGGTCATTGGCTGGAGGCAGGTGTGGAGTAAGCTAACAGCAGGCTCAGTGGGAGAGACACGGTTGTGCAAAATAAAGCTACACATTTACTTAGACACCCATGAGTCTTCCCCTTTTGTTTGTTATGGCTTAGAGCCAGGTCTAACACTGGGGTCACCTGTTCCTGTGTGGAGGTGTTTCACTGATATGTGAAGATTGTCTGATTCCAGTCTGCTTAGAGGACACAGGCTTCCCAGAAAGATTATCAGAGACAGGTCGGGGTAAGGGAGAAGCCACCTCGATGACATCATTTAAAGCCAAATGCAACTTTTTCATGTTTTAAACCATTTTCTTATGTCAGTATGTGCTAAGATGACCCTTTAAACGGTCAATGTCACTCAGATCCCACCACCCTCTGGGGCCAGGACTGGAATAACAAATGCTTCTGCAGTAACATAAGTTGTGTGGAGGTACACAACGACGCACGGACAGGAGCGACTTTCATATGTGATCCCAAAACATGAGCTGATTGTCACGGTCAGACCTAGGAACGATCAGCCGGATCCAACAACAGCCATACAGCAGAGAACGCTTAAAACGTTTATTTAAAGGACTTGATATCGGGACCCGCTGGAGTCGGTTCCGGGCGGCGTGGCCTGGTAGACAGAAAACAGTCAGCGAGGGAGATGATTCAGATCACTTAATATGAACAGTGACGGACCTCGTAAAGCAGCAGCAGTGTTCTGTGGTGGGGACAGCTGATGAAGATGCAGGGACTAAGGCAATAGGCAGGTTCCGTGGTCAGACAGGCTGAGGTCGGGCAACAGGCAGGCAGACAGGTTCAAACGCTCAAAAGACTGTAACAGGGCAGCAGACAATCTCGCACTGAGCAGCAGGAGCCAGGTGCTTACATAGGGAGCAGCACAGGTGGAATTAATCAGCTAGATTAATTCCACCTGTGCTGCCCCCCCCCCAACGGGAGGCTTCAGACGACCGTCTGGGCTGATCGGGGTGCAGACGGGATCTTCTGGCTCCTTTAACAGCTGGTTCATAAATGGTGATGCATCCCGAACCTCTGGTCGGGACGACTGATGTTCCTTCCACTGACGCACTTGAGCAAGGTCGGGATCACGGGCCTGACGTTCCATCCAGCTCCCCCCCGGTCCCTTCTGGCCTGTGCCACTCGAGCCACTTCATGGTCCTGCAACCGGGAGAGATCATCAGCGTTCTTATTTTGTACTCCTGGACGATATTTAATGGGATATTTGAAATTCGCCAACTGGGCTACCCATCGTTGTTCCACGGCTCCAAGCCGTGCAGTTTCAAGGTGCACCAAAGGGTTATTATATGTGAAAACTGTAAACTCAGCACCATACACATAGGGGATAGCTGTACTTTTAAGTGCAGATCATCCCAAATGAGGAACTATAATTTGGTCGTTGATGTCTGCTGGATGGAGACTACGACTGGCATAAGCAATCATCCGTTCTTTGCCTTCTTGGACCTGGGCCAAGATTCCCCCCGGACCAGAAAAACTGGCATCAGTGTACAACCTGAAAGGTTGTGAAAAATCGGACTAGGCCAGCACAGGTGCTTTGACTAAGGCCTCTTTCACCTTGTCGAACGAGCATTTACATTCTGGGGACCAAATGACAGGATTAGAGGAAAGAACCACCATAAATCTGGTCATGTGGTCAGTAGCAGCTACGCTAGGGGGAGGAGATTATGTGGTGACGTCACATAGCTGAAGAAATTCAACCTATCAGTACAGTCGATGAGGCAGTTCAGCACCGCAGTCATCGAGTCCATCCTCACCTCTTCCATCAGCGTGTGGTACGCTGGAGCCACCATCAGGGACAAGAAGAGGCTGCAGCGTGTTGTACGCTCTGCTGAGAAGGTCATGGACACAGTCTCTTTGACTCCAGTCACCTGACCCTGTGCTGAAGCGATCAGCAACAAACTACCGAGTTCTGTCTTCCTCATGTCACACTGCAACCCAAACAAAAGACTTTCACAAACCTGGAAGCCTACAGCTGTTTTATTTCAGGTTAGTAAGTCAACATTTAGGATTATGCAGATATAATTTACCCAGCAATCAGGGTCAGTGAGCCTCTAGTCCAGCAGGTGGCGCTAGCGCACCTTTACGCTGGTCACGGACCACCGGAAGCAGCAGAAACCGGAAGCTGCTAGCAGAGCTAGCTTGTTGTTGTTGTGGTGTGTGAGGAGAAGATTTGAGGCTCTGCAGTAAAAACGTCTTCACTTCAGTCTCTGGGAGAGTTGATCAGCTAAAGCGACTAACTGCTGCTGCTGCAGAAATCTTCTCACCAGGCTGTGGAAACTTTCTTCTCCTCCTCAACAACTTGGTGGAGTTCTTTCCAGAAGCAGAGAAGCTATTCTGCGGTCTTCGTGACAATCGGAGCTCCAGAAGCAGGTGATGGGTGAGAAAAGCTTTTCTCTAGACTTCCTGCCCTCTGGATCTGCTGCTGTTCCTTTGGCCTCTCTGAGAAACGCGCTCGTTTTGCTGCTTTCATCAGATTGAAGAGGTTCCCTCTATCAGACTCGCTCATCTGAGTTGGTCATGATGCAGGATCGCTGCTCGCTCTCTCATCCATCCTGCTCACACTCTCCGACGGAAAAGGCCCGAATCTGAATGTGACTCTGGAGGAAAAAGCGGTTAGCTCTACTCCGTGAACTCTGGTGAGCAAAGGTCCTCTTTTCCAGACTGGATGTGTCCTCAGCTGATCAGAACCAAAGCGTTGGATCTTTAATCTCCTGCGTTGTTCTGAAGCAGCATCTTAATCAGCTCTCCTGCTTTGTTTCTATTGCAGCTGTTAGCTAAACACGGCTAAAGAAAACCTGCTACCACTTCAGGATCATCCATCAGCTGGGACTGCTTCATCAGCATGGACACAGGTACTGGTGTGTGTGTGTGTGTGTGTGTGTGTGTGTGTGTGTGTGTGTGTGTGTGTGTGTGTGTGTGTGTGTGTGTGTGTGTGTGTGTGTGTGTGAGCTTGCGTGCGTGCGTGCGTGCGTGCGACGTGAAAGCATCGCGGTTTAGGGCCTGAAATTGGAGGTTCGCGGGCCAATTCCGGACCACAGGCCACCTTTGAGGCACACTGCTCTAAAGTTTAGAACCAATCGTCACGAGCAGGTCAGCTAAGAGGAAGAAGAAGAAAATATAATTTCTATAGCACCTCTCAAGATAAAAATCACGAGGCGCTTCACAAAAACAAAAAATGTTAAAATATAAAAAATAATGTAGAAAATGTTTTAAAATATATTTAAAATGAGCAAAAATAGACAATTGTGATTAAAAAATGTAAAGAAAGAGATTGTGAACAGGAAAGAGGGAAATCAGTGGATCCTGAGGAAGGTGGAATAGGTGGGGAGAGCAGAATAAAGAGAGAGAGGTGAAGAAGGTCATACAAAAGCCAGCTTGAACAGGTGAGTCTTCAGCTGCTTTTTAAAGGAGACCACTGAGTCCACTGGTCTCAGGCGTAGGGGGAGAGAGGTCCAGAGTCTGGGGGCCACAGCAGCAGATGATCTGTCACCTTTGACCTTTAGCCTGGTGCTGCACAACCAGTAGGCTTTGATCACTGGACCTCGGGGACCTGCTGGGGGTGTAGGGACTGAGAAGATCACCAATGTAAGATGGTGCTTGTCCATGTAAGGCCCTATAGAAAGCTCCCACCATCCAGGTTTTGATAGAGTCTAAGCAGAATCAGAGCATTCAGAATCAGAATAAGCTTTATTGCTAGCGCTCCAGCGACCCAGAGCATAGGAACTTGACTCCGCAAACACAACCTGACCAAGGATAAACAGAAGCAGAACCCTAGCATCTCTGACTGCAGAGTTAAAGTAGGGTTCACTGCAGGACCTGTTCTGGTTCTGACAGGACAGATGTTGTCCAGAATGGAGAGGCAGTGCTCGTTAAACTGAGAAGTTAAGGAATCTTGGTCGGTATCAGAAGAACAGGGTGGATCAAAAGCAGCAGAAAAATTGCTAGCTGTGCTCTCATTAAGAAAACGAGAACTAACCATACGGCGAGCAGGAGGTGGGGACGCAGAAACTGACAAGTTAAAGAAATTGCAATGGTGATCTGAAATATAAACGTCCTCAGGACAAACACTGTCAGCATTTAGACTCAGGGTAAAAACAAGGTCTAGAGTGTGCCCCCTGGTGTGTGTGGGGCCAGAAACATGCTGGGTAAAGCTGAAGGAGTCCATAAGGCTGGAGAAATTCATGGCAAAGTGATCAGAGGGATCATCAACGTGGATGTTAAAGTCACCCACAATCACCAGTCTGGACAGCTTCACAGTGGAGGATAGAAAGTTACTAAACTCCTGAAGGAAAGAACCGTTTGGACCAGGTGGACGATAGACCACAGCACAGTAGAACGGGTCCTTACGCCCGACTTTAATCAGCTGCAGTTCAAAGGAAGCAAAGTGACCAGAGGTTGTGGAGCTACATGGAAGATGGTCTCTGAAAACAACAGCTAGGCCTCCACCACGACCAGAACCCCGGGGCTGGCTAAGAAAAGAATAACCACTCGGGCAGAGTTCAATCAGACCAGAATAATCAGATGTTTGCTGCCAAACTTCAGTCAGAAACAGAA
The DNA here is from genome assembly GCF_043380555.1 of Nothobranchius furzeri. Lineage (NCBI taxonomy): Eukaryota > Metazoa > Chordata > Actinopteri > Cyprinodontiformes > Nothobranchiidae > Nothobranchius > Nothobranchius furzeri. The sequence continues at coordinate 99,334,947 of NC_091742.1, read as the reverse complement.
AATCCAGGTTTTTAGAGAGAATTACATCATTGAGCAGGAAGGACTTATTGTTAACAGAGCGGGTGTTTAATAGAGCCATGCTGAGTGAGGTGGAGGAATCAGAAACTACAGAAACAGCTGGAGTTAGTGGACGTAAATTAGCAGGGTTAGATCCACGGTGTTTATAAAAACCACTTATGGAGGGAACAGGCGGAGAAACCACTGAAGAATGAGGATAAGCCGACCTTAAAAAACTTGGACGGAGAAACCGGGCTGCAACGCGGCCTGGTGGGAATGCGGAAGTGGCGCTCAAGTCGCCAAACAAGGGAAGAGAAGCTAGAAGATCACGCCGATGTTTACTAGATAAACCACGCTTTAAGAGAAGTCTTATTCTCACCTGGATTCCTGCTCGTTTACCTCTTTTCCTCCGACGTTTTCTCGGGACCGGATAAAACTCGCTGGAGGCGCCCTGGTTGGAATCATTGTTTGGCTCCGGGTCAGTGCGCCACTCAGTTAAAAGAGCAGGGAGGTACATCCTCAGTGCATCTTGGGCGATCGTGAACGAACGGAAGGACAAAAGAGTCTGGCCATCATAGGAGATGGTAGCAGGGACACTACTGAAGAGGATCGCAGACAGGAGCAAGGTGGAAAAGAGGAGGTTAATGGAGAAAAGTTTATAAAAGTGGCCGGTGACTGCGGCTAAGCCAAGCACAGGCGCCATCTCGTTACCGACCGGAAAAAATTAAAAAAAATTAAAAATGGTAATGCTAATGCTAGCAGCTAGCATGTTCAGAATGAAGTTGATCCTGAAACTAAGGGGACGAAAAATCCCCAAATATTATTAGCATGTCCTGTAGCTTCCTAACGAGCCCACACACTTGTTCTGAGCATTTATTTAGACGTGCACTTTCAAGAAAAGTGAGTGACCTTAATACCACCTAAATACTTATTTATATATAAGTGAAAGTTATACAATAAATATTAATATACACATCAGCTGGGATACAGGATCCAGAAAACACCAATGTTATCGATCCTTTTCTAGTAAGACTCTGGCATTTTAGATGGGCCATTTTGGGGTTTTACTTAATCTTTTTAGCAGCTGAACACAGTCTGGTTGGACAGCTGTGGCAGATGTGTGGCTCCATGTTCACGTTTGGAACGATTTACCGTCAGCAATAAAACTTAGAAAGAATCTAGAACGTTTAGATCCAGGTGAAAACATGACTGAATCAAAGACATTTGTTTATATTAGTGTGTGTGTGTGTGTGTGTGTGTGTGTGTGTGTGTGTGTGTGTGTCTCCCTCTGTGTGTGTGTGTGTGTGTGTGTGTGTGTGTGTGTGTGTGTGTGCTTATGGTTTGCGAGACCTATTTGCCAGGTTACACACCAGCATTATGAAACCAATAGGTTTATGAGACCATTTTTGATGGTCTTGTAATTCATGACTTTTAACTTGTTGTAATCTTTGAAAAATATAAAAAGTAAACGTTGTTAATATATTATTACAGTCTTTGTAACAACCATTATCATTTTATTTAGTTATTTTAGCAACTTAAACTTCCTTTTTGTGTTTTATAGGCAGTTTAAAAATTGGTTTCGTAAACCATATCATGTGTTGTGTAAATTTTCAGAGTCCCCTGCTGGTAGAAGACTGCATAGCAGGGCTGATACAACCGATACAGGAAAACTAAGAATAAGATGTTCGAACAAACTGTAGCTATTTATTGGTAAGGGACTGATTAATAAGTCCGAATGAAAAATGGTTGCTACTCCTCCTCCTCGCACTGTACTTCGAGCAATATGATGATTTAAATAATTTGAAGGAGTCGACTCGTTTAAGCTAACATAGTCCTCTTGCTGCAGCCAGGATTCTGTGAGAGAGAGCAAAGAGATCTGATTATCACAAATCAAGTCATTAACTAACAAAGTCTTAGAAAAAATGGATCTAATGTTCAACAACCCACATTTAATTTTTCTAGTTTTCTGCTCAGTTGAATTTGTTCTAATATTTATGAGATTTCCATGATTTGCTTTATTAAGCCTGATATTTAATCTGTGTGATTTTGGCCGTGGGCAGGACACTGTCTGTATGGGGTAGTGGGTGGGTAACAGTACAGAAGCTGCTGAGGGGTGGGTTAAACTACGACTCTGCTTCCTGGTCTGGACCCTGGGTAGTCATGGAGGACTAATAAAACTGGCCATGTTCCTAGAAAGAAGAGCTGCTCCATCCAAAGAGGGATGGATGCCGTCTCTCTGCATCAGACCAGGTTTTCCCCAAAAAGTTTTCCAATTATCAATGTAGCCCACGTTGTTTTCAGGACACCACCTAGACAGCCAGCGGTTGAAGGACAGCATGCGGCTAAACATGTCGTCACTGGTCCGATCGGGCAGGGGGCCAGAGAAAATTATGGAGTCCGACATTGTTTTGGCAAACTTACACACCGAAGCAACATTAATTTTAGTGACCTCCGATTAGCGTAACCGGGTGTCGTTACCGCCAGCGTGAATAACAATCTTACTGTATTTACGCTTATCCTTAGCCAGCAGTTTCAGATAAGATTTAATGTTGCCTGCTCTGGCCCCAGGTAAACATTTAACTATGGTTGCTGGAGCCTCTAATGCCACGTTTCTGACTATGGAGCTGCCAATGATCAGAGTCGGCTTGTCAGTGGGTGCGTCACTGAGCGGGGAAAATCTATTAGAAACGTGGACGGGTTGGTGGTGGCCCATGGGCTGGGTTCTATTCTTCCTGCGTACCGTCACCCAGCCGGCCCGAGGTCCCGGCTGCTCGGGTTCTGCTGGAGGATCGCTACGGGGTGGTTCTGAGCTAGTTAGCCCCGCGCTAGCTAAGTAGCTACGGCTGTTTATGGGTTTTTCAACAGCGCAGAGCCGGGACTCCAATTCCGACACCCTCGCCTCCAAAGCTACAAAAATGCTACATTTATTACACGTACCATTATCACTAAAGGAGGCAGAGGAGTAACTAAACATCTGACACAGAGAGCAAGAGATAGGAGACGGAGAAGCAGAGACAGAAGTAGCCATAGTCGTGCTGAGGCTAAGCTAACTGGACGAGCAAACTGTTCAACACCAAATAAACTGCGTGCAAACTCAAATGGTTCCCTAAAAGCTAGGTGGAACAACAGAAAATGTGTGTTTTAGCGTGCTTTTGTGCTACAATAACTCAGAGATATCCAAGTACAGAGAAATTAAATCAGCTTTAGCGAGCACCAAACACCAAACAGCTACATGTAGTGCAACACTGAAAACAGGAAACAGGAAACGCCTTTCCGCCAGGTGCAGCCAATCAGTCCAGGTTTCTCTGGTGGTTTCTCTGCTCCAACACACTTGATTCAGTGGTTGAATCACCTGTGCAGCACCTCACCAGGCTCTGCAGAAGCCTGCTAATCACCTGCTGATTGAAATCAGGTGTGTTGAAGCAGAGTTAAAACTAAAACCTGCTGGATACTGGCCCTCCAGGGCCAGGATTGGGCACCCCTGGGTTAACAGCTTTTTGAATCAAGATATTCAGCAGCATTTATCTTTGCAAAGCTAAGCTATTAACGATGCTGTTAGCTGTTGATTTGGTTTTTATTAAGCCCTTTGGCCAACAGAATGCCTTCATGAGTATAGAATGCTCGCTCACGGAAAATGCCCAATCTTATGGTTGCGTCATGGCAGCCCTCCGTATATTAAAGCAAGAACTTAGTCATTAGCTTAGCTACGGGAAAAATGTGGCAGTTCTGAGCCGCTTGCTCGCTCAGCTTTTGGGTCCAACGGGACGGAATAAACCTCTTCAGACCCCAAGGGTTGTCTGGAATTTCAAACCGTGGAAACGACTTGCTTACGTCACGTTAAACAACTCATCAGCCTCCAGCAGACGTAGACTTCTATGCCAGGGTATCCTACTGACCAGCCGAGCCGGATTCAAAAGGACCCACTACCGTTGAAGAAGATTCAGCTAGCTGGATCTCCCAGGAACCCTCATTCTCACCACTGGTATCGTAGGCTCTACACATTGGCGTTGGATGGGTTACGATTAATTTGATAACTAGTCAAACATCACTGAATTCAGCCCGATTATTCTTGTAGTTCCAGACTTCACATCTTTCCTAAGACACTTAATTAGATTCTTAATAACATCCAAGATCATTTTTCAGTAGTTTGGTTATTGTCTCAGTTGATATTACCTTAAATAATCATTTATCTACAGTTATTCTGTTTAATCATTAGGCATTGAAATATAGTAATAAGTGGATTTTTATAAACTATATTTTGCTTCTGTGTCAAATTATTGATGAGTGTTGGTTCTCTGACTACCCAAATTAACCATTTCCAGTGTCAATCGAATATTAAAGATTCAACAATATTGATAATTCATAGTTTTATTGAACATTAGATTTTGTTAAACACCTTATCTATTTTATTGACAGTTTATTAATTGTGACCACTTATAAAATGTTACATATCCTTAATATTAACATGTTTTGTAATGTACTTTCTAAAGAAATTATGTTTTTTTGTTGGCAAAACAGCTAAAGAAATTACATTAACACAGTCTGCTGCTGCTTCGTGACGCTATTTTGCATCTGCCTCCTGAACCCCAACCGTGCACCTAAAGATATAGCCTATAGCTGTACTTTTAAGTGCAGATTATCCCAAATGAGGAGTTTTGATCAGTTTTTATGGCATTATTTGTTAAATTAAGTGATTCATGTTGTCAGTGTGTTAGAAAATCTAAATAATTCTAGAAAGCCTAAATATTTTAATCTTTGTAAATTCACCTCACAGCGGTAAAGTCCCATAGTAATCATCACACACTGGTGAAATTACATCTCTGCATCTGACCCATCCGCATGGGAGCGGTGAGCTGCAGCTTTGGCTGAGCTCAGGAGATATTTGGTGGTTTAAGCTTACCAATCCAACCCCTTAAAGGAGCGTGTCAAGCAGGTAGGCACTGGGTCCCATTTTTAAACTCTTTGGCACGACCCTACCGGGATTTGAACCTCAATGTCCCAGTCACAGGGCAGTCACTCTACCTCTTGACCAGTGAGAAGTCATTCAATTTGAAATGTAATTTCCTGTTTTCTGAGTCAGTTCTGTTCTCACCAACTTAAAGCAATAATACTACTGTTATATGTGTGAATGTGAAGTTCCATTCATCATTCATTCACATCGTGTTTGTGTTTCCTACAGATGTTAAACAGGCAGTGCTGGTTAAAGAAGAAGCTCCTGATGAGGACCAGCAGGACCCAGAACACCTCCACATAAAGGAGGAACAGGAGGAACTCTGGACCAGTCTGGAGGGAGAGCAGCTCCATCTGAAGGAGGAGACTGATGCTGCCAGGTTTCCATTCTCTGTAGTTACTGTAAAGAGTGAGGATGATGAAGAGAAACCTCTGATCTCACAGCTTCATCAGCAGCAACTACAAGACAGAGATGTTCCAACCAGCAGCTCAGCTGACCAGATGACAGCAGAAACTGGTGGAGGAGCAGAGAGTAGCAGGAACGCTGATCTGAACCTTCATGAACAGACATCTGATTCTTCAGAGACTGAAGTTAGTGGAGATGATGAAGAGGATGATGATGTGAATGTAGAATTTGAGCTGTCAGACTCTGGGTCTGAAACTGCAGACGAAGACTGTGACTGCACTAAGAACAGGCCTTCCGAGTCACATATTAGGACTGTCAACAAATCCTTTAACTGTCCGGAGTGTAGTAAACATGCGAGAGTGACAGGTCATTCACCGAAAATGTCTTCAAGTTGTTTGGTTAAAAAGAAATTTGTCAGAGTGGAGCAACATGTAGACTCATGCAGGAAGTTCCAGAAAGAGCTAAAATCATTTAGTTGTGATGACTGTGGAAAACAATTTAGTGTAAATTCAAATTTAAACAGTCACATGAGAGTCCACACAGGACAGAAGGCTTTTGTCTGTGAGGTCTGTGGTCAGAGCTTTAGACAAAAGTCAAATTTAAACAGTCACATGAGGGTCCACACAGGACAGAAGCCTTTTGTCTGTGAGCTCTGTGGTCAAAGATTTAGGATAAAGGTTACTTTAAGCAATCACATGAGAGTTCACACAGGACAGAAGCCTTTTGCCTGTGAGCTCTGTGGTCAAAGATTCACACACAAGGGACATTTAAACAGTCACATGAGAGTCCACACAGGACAGAAGCCTTTTGCCTGCGAGCTCTGTGGTCAAAGATTTGACCGTAAGAACACTTTAAACATTCACATGAGAGTTCACACAGGACAGAAGCCTTTCGCCTGTGAGCTCTGTGATCAAAGATTTAGCCAAAAGTCAAATTTAAACAGTCACATGATGGTCCACACAGGACAGAAGCCTTTTGTCTGTGAGCTCTGTGGAAAAAGATTTAGCCGTAAAGAAACTTTGAAACTACACATAAGAGTCCACACAGGAGAGAAACCTTTTGCCTGTGAGCTCTGTGGTCAAAGATTTAGAAGAAAGATTTCTTTAAGCAATCACATGAGAGTTCACACAGTACAGAAGCCTTTTGCCTGTGAGCTCTGTGGTCAAAGATTTAGCAAAAGGATTGCTTTAAACAGTCACATAATAGTCCACACAGGGCACAAGCCTTTTACCTGTGAGCTCTGTAGTCAACGCTTTGGCCGAAAGAAAACTTTAAACAATCACATGAGAGTCCACACAGGACAGAAGCCTTTTGCCTGTGAGCTCTGTGGTCAAAGATTTGGCCGAAAGGCAACTTTAGACAATCACATAAGAATCCACACAGGAGAGAAACCTTTTGCCTGTGAACTCTGCGTGCAAAGATTTGGCCGTAAAGCAAGTTTAAATGATCACATGAGAGTTCACACAGGACAGAAGCCTTTTGCCTGTGAGCTCTGTGGTCAAAGATTTAGCCATAAGGGAACTTTAAATAGACACATAATAGCCCACACACAACAGAAGTCTTTTGCCTGTGAGCGATGTGGACAAAAATTTAGCCATAAGACATATTTAAATAATCACATGAAAGTCCACACAGGACACAATGAACAGGAGCCACAAAGGTGTGGTTCACTGAAAAAACAATATTTATTGATTATTTCTGGTAATAAATGGTCACAGTTTTTCATGCAGGGTGACAATGGCAATAACCTCCTACACGTATCTCCTGCATTAGCTTCTGATAAAAATGTTGAAAATAGACAGTGAAACTCTAGGATTTGAAATTCCCCAGAGATCTACATCACGCTGAGTTAGCATTCACAGACTCACCAATCTTGACTAAAAGCTTTCCTTGTAGTTTGTACATCCTAGATACAAATCTTGCACCCCTGATTGTTGTCCTTTACCCTACTACCCACCTAAATCTGTAAATTAATCCCACAGAGAAGTGTAATTTCTCACAGACTGCGTATAAACGATCAGCTGTAACTCTGTGTGCCGTTTGCTCCCACCGAACTGGGCTAAAGGGCTTTGGTTCACTCTGCTCCTTCTGCATGGAGCAGGCTGCAGGAAAACTGGAAATTAACCGAGGTTATCTCCTTGACTACATGTAAAACCAGACTAAGAACCCTTGAGAGGATTCCCCGAGTTGTAACTGCCTTCTGTAATTTTGTACATAACATGTAACTGTAACTTTGTAACTGTAACTTTTGCTGCCTCTTGGCTAGGACTCCCTTGAAAATTAGGTTTTTAATCCCAAAGAGACCTTCCTGGTTAAATAAAGAGTAAAATAAATAGATAAATAGATCATGGGCCACCTCTTCCTGTCCTGGAAGCCACATATTGTTGCCACCAAGCTGTAAATGTTTCACTAAATCTGTTTCCATCAAGAGGCGTCACAGTATCGTAACACAGTGATGAGGTGCTGTCCTACGGTTTCACTTTTGGAGTGTTGCAGTGGCGAGAGTTGAGCATTGCACCTATACTATGCTGTTAAATAGTTTGTATACTGTAGAAATAAATGTCTTACCAGTGGTTTGTACTTTTGGATTAATAAAAAATAAAGTTGTATAAATTTAACTACAGATCTCTTCACTTGTCTACAGACAACAATCACGCATTTCCTTTATATTTCACACATTTTGCAGATTGAGTGTTTCCCATTTTTTAGAGACTCTTGTTTTGTGTTTGAAACTGTCTTTTAGAAACGTTAACCTTACTGAGGCAACAGCAGTGAAGGCTGTCAATCAAAGAAAAGAAGACATTTCTGTCTTTCTGATTTAAATTAGGACTAAATAAATATGGTGGAGTCATCCTGGCATTACGCCCCAAAGCCCTTTGTGGTATGGCTTAAGAACCTGATTGTTTCCAGGTGGAGCTGGTCATTGGCTGGAGGCAGGTGTGGAGTAAGCTAACACAGCAGGCTCAATGGGAGAGACACGGTTGTGCAAAATAAAGCTACACATTTACTTAGACACCCATGAGTCTTCCCCTTTTGTTTGTTATGGCTTAGAGCCAGGTCTAACACTGGGGTCACCTGTTCCTGTGTGGAGGTGTTTCACTGATATGTGAAGATTGTCTGATTCCAGTCTGCTTAGAGGACACAGGCTTCCCAGAAAGATTATCAGAGACAGATCGGGTTACGGGAGAAGCCACCTCCATGGCATCATTTAAAGCCAAATGCAACTTTTTCATGTTTTAAACCATTTTCTTATGTCAGTATGTGCTAAGATGACCCTTTAAACGGTCAATGTCACTCAGATCCCACCACCCTCTAGGGCCAGGACTGGAATAACAAATGCTTCTGCAGTAACATAAGTTGTGTGGAGGTACACGACGACGCACGGACAGGAGCGACTTTCATATGTGATCCCAAAACATGAGCTGATTGTCAAGGTCAGACCTAGGAATGATCAGCCGGATCCAACAACAGCCATACAGCAGAGAACGCTTAAAACATTTATTTAAAGGACTTGATATCAGGACCCGCTGGGGTCGGTTCCGGGCGGCGTGGCCTGGTAGACAGAAAACAGTCAGCGAGGGAGATGGTTCAGATCACTTAATATGAACAGTGACGGACCTCGTAAAGCAGCAGCAGTGTTCTGTGGTGGGGGCAGCTGATGAAGATGCAGGGACTAAGGCAATAGGCAGGTTCCGTGGTCAGACAGGCTGAGGTCGGGCAACAGGCAGGCAGACAGGTTCAAACGCTCAAAAGACTGTAACAGGGCAGCAGACAGTCTCGCACTGAGCAGCAGGAGCCAGGTGCTTACATAGAGAGCAGCACAGGTGGAATTAATCAGCTAGATTACTGCCCCCCCCCCCCCCCCCCCCCCCCCCCCCGGGCTGATCGGGGTGCAGACGGGATCTTCCGGCTCCTTTAACAGCTGGTTCATAAATGGTGATGCATCCCGAACCTCTGGTCGGGACGACTGATGTTCCTTCCACTGATGCACTTGAGCAAGGTCGGGATCACGGGCCTGACGTTCCATCCAGCTCCCCCCCGGTCCCTTCTGGCCTGTGCCACTCGAGCCACTTCATGGTCCTGCAACCGGGAGAGATCATCAGCGTTCTTATTTTGTACTCCTGGACGATATTTAATGGGATATTTGAAATTCGCCAACTGGGCTACCCATCGTTGTTCCACGGCTCCAAGCCGTGCAGTTTCAAGGTGCACCAAAGGGTTATTATCTGTGAAAACTGTAAACTCAGCACCATACACATAGGGGATAGCTGTACTTTTAAGTGCAGATTATCCCAAATGAGGAACTATAATTTGGTCGTTGATCTCTGCTGGATGGAGACTACGACTGGCATAAGCAATCATCCGTTCTTTGCCTTCTTGGACCTGGGCCAAGATTCCCCCCGGACCAGAAAAACTGGCATCAGTGTACAACCTGAAAGGTTGTGAAAAATCGGACTAGGCCAGCACAGGTGCTTTGACTAAGGCCTCTTTCACCTTGTCGAACGAGCATTTACATTCTGGGGACCAAATGACAGGATTAGAGGAAAGAACCACCATAAATCTGGTCATGTGGTCAGTAGCAGCTACGCTAGGGGGAGGAGATTATGTGGTGACGTCACATAGCCCACCATCACCTCCATCATAAAAAGGCCCAGCAGAGGATGAACTTCTTGTGGCAGCTGAAGAAATTCAACCTATCAGTACAGTCGATGAGGCAGTTCAACACCGCAGTCATCGAGTCCATCCTCACCTCTTCCATCAGCGTGTGGTACGCTGGAGCCACCATCAGGGACAAGAAGAGGCTGCAGCGTGTTGTACGCTCTGCTGAGAAGGTCATGGACACAGTCTCTTTGACTCCAGTCACCTGACCCTGTGCTGAAGCGATCAGCAACAAACTACCGAGTTCTGTCTTCCTCATGTCACACTGCAACCCAAACACAAGACTTTCACAAACCTGGAAGCCTACAACTGTTTTATTTCAGGTTAGTAAGTCAACATTTAGGATTATGCAGATATAATTTACCCAGCAATCAGGGTCAGTGAGCCTCTAGTCCAGCAGGTGGCGCTAGTGCACCTTTACGCTGGTCACGGACCACCGGAAGCAGCAGAAACCGGAAGCTGCTAGCAGAGCTAGCTTGTTGTTGTGGTGTGTGAGGAGAAGATTTGAGGCTCTGCAGTAAAAATGTCCTCACTTCAGTCTCTGGGAGAGTTGATCAGCTAAAGCGACTAACTGCTGCTGCTGCAGAAATCTTCTCACCAGGCTGTGGAAACTTTCTTCTCCTCCTCAACAACTTGGTGGAGTTCTTTCCAGAAGCAGAGAAGCTATTCTGCGGTCTTCGTGACAATCGGAGCTCCAGAAGCAGGTGATGGGTGAGAAAAGCTTTTCTCTAGACTTCCTGCCCTCTGGATCTGCTGCTGTTCCTTTGGCCTCTCTGAGAAACGCGCTCGTTTTGCTGCTTTCATCAGATTGAAGAGGTTCCCTCTATCAGACTCGCTCATCTGAGTTGGTCATGATGCAGGATCGCTGCTCGCTCTCTCATCCATCCTGCTCACACTCTCCGACGGAAAAGGCCCGAATCTGAATGTGACTCTGGAGGAAAAAGCGGTTAGCTCTACTCCGTGAACTCTGGTGAGCAAAGGTCCTCTTTTCCAGACTGGATGTGTCCTCAGCTGATCAGAACCAAAGCGTTGGATCTTTAATCTCCTGCGTTGTTCTGAAGCAGCATCTTAATCAGCTCTCCTGCTTTGTTTCTATTGCAGCTGTTAGCTAAACACGGCTAAAGAAAACCTGCTACCACTTCAGGATCATCCATCAGCTGGGACTGCTTCATCAGCATGGACACAGGTACTGGTGTGTGTGTGCGTGTGTGTGCGCGCGCGTGCGTGCGTCTGTGTGGTGGGGCGTGTGTGTGTGTGTGTGTGTGTGTGTGTGTGTGTGTGTGTGTGTGTGTGTGTGTGTGTGTGTGTGTGTGTGTGTGTGTGTGTGTTCTGGACAGCATGGACACAGGTACTGGTGTGTGTGTGTGTGTGTGTGTGTGTGTTCTGGACAGCATGGACACAGGTACTGGTGTGTGTGTGTGTGTGTGTGTGTGTGCGTGTGTGTGCGCGTGCGTGCGTGCGTGCGTCTGTGTGGTGGGGCGTGTGTGTGTGTGTGTGTGTGTGCGTGTGTGCTCTGTCCACTCGAGCCCCAGTGACTCGTGGAGGATTGCTGTAAGGACTGACACTAGTCAGTGACACGATGCAACCTGCTGGGTTCCTTATATAGGAACCTTTACTGATTGGCTAACTGAACAACACCTAACCAACGTCACACCCGATCTCATAATGTACCAAATAGGAAACTTTCACCAGTAAAATGGTCTCTTTGGTCACTATTCACGTGTGTGGTGCTGGAAGGAGGAAGAATAAATGCAAACTGTTCTATTTTCCTCATCCACGACTCAGAATCAAGGTGCACCGAGCCTAATTTAGAACACGTCGCCTGTTTCCATCTGAAAAACTGCAGAGGAATGATTCAGGAACGAGCAGCTTGGAAAGTGAAAGTCGAACTCGTGGCTTGAGCCGATGAGCAGCGTGTGTTGTGGAGCTGACTCGGGCGGGGGTCTTCCTGTTATTATTTAAATAGAGCCCAAGACCGCACAGCCTCGGCAACGTGAAAGCATTGCGGTTTAGGGCCTGAAAGTGGAGGTTCGCGGGCCAATTCCGGACCACAGGCCACCTATTGAGGCACACTGCTCTAAAGTTTAGAACCAATCGTCACGAGCAGGTCAGCTAAGAGGAAGCAGAAGAAATTATCATTTCTATAGCGCCTCTCAAGATAAAAATCGTGAGGCGCTTCACAAAGACAAAAAAAATTAAAAATATAAAAAAGCATTTAGAAAATGGTTAAAAATATATTTAAAATGAGCAAAAATAGACAGTTGTGATTAAAAAAAGTTAAGAAAGAGAGAGAGTGAACAGGAAAGAGGGAAATCAGTGGATCCTGAGGACGGTGGAATAGGTGGGGAGAGCAAAATAAAGAGAGAGAGGTGAAGAAGGTCATACAAAAGCCAGCTTGAACAAGTGAGTCTTCAGCTGCTTTTTAAAGGAGACCACTGAGTCCACTGATCTCAGGCTCAGGGGGAGAGAGGTCCAGAGTCTGGGGGCCACAGCAGCAGATGATCTGTCACCGTTGGTCTTTAGCCTGGTGCTGCACAACCAGTAGGCTTTGATCACTGGACCTCAGGGACCTGCTGGGGGTGTAGGGACTAAGAAGATCACCAATGTAAGATGGTCCATGCTTTCGTTCTTTTTTAAACACAGAAACAGTTTTGTTTACCTGTTTGTAGCTACAGCGTCAGCCTGAAGAAGCCGGCAGCCGTCGGCGAAACTGTAGCTACAAACAGGTAAACAAAACTGTTTCTGTGTTTAAAAAAGAACGAAAGCATGGATTTAGAAAGACACAGCAAGAACACACCTAAAATGTAAGATGGTGCTTGTCCATGTAAGGCCCTATAGAAAGCTCCCACCATCCAGGTTTTGATAGAGTCTAAGCAGGAGTGTAACAGCTGCAGCTTAGACATCTCATAGGGCTTAAAGAATCAGAATCAGAATAAGCTTTATTGCCAGCGCTCCAGCGACCCAGAGCATAGGAACTTGACTCCGCGAACACAACCTGACCAAGGTTAAAAACACACACGTGTAGACAAAACAGGTACAGGCAGTCCACGAGAGCAGCCACAACAGCGCTCAGATGTACAGTTGGATGTCATCTGCATAAAGATGGTAGGACATTCCTTTGAAGGAGCTCAGGATGTGCTGAAGAGGAAGCAGATAGAGGAGGAAGAGTAGAGGCCCCAGCACAGAACCTTGTGGGACACCATGGGTAAGAGAGGTGGTGGAGGACCTAAACTTGGAGAGAGCCACAGAAAAGAAGCGCTCAGAGAGATAAGAGGAGAACCACTCCAGAGCAGTTCCTGATAGGCCTACCCAGTCTCTCAGCCTCTCCAGTAGCAGGTGATGGTCAACAGTGTCGAAGGCTGCAGTCAGGTCCAGCAGGACCAGAACAGAACAGTCCCCTGCATCACTGTGGGTCAGAAGGTCATTAGAGACCCTAAGAAGAGCTGTTTCAGTAGAATGAGCTCTACGAAAACCTGACTGGAAGCTATCATAGATGTTATGTTCATCAAGAGCAGCTGTGAGTTGTTTAGCCACAACCTTTTCCAAGATCTTGGAGATGAACGGAAGTTTAGAGATGGGTCTGAAGCTGCTATGGAGAGAGGGGTCTAGACTCGGTTTTTTAAGAAGCGGGTGGATTACAGCGTTCTTAAAGTAAGCAGGGACCTGACCAGAGACCAGAGAAGCATTAATTATAGAGAGCACGCTGGGACCGATGGACTGAAAAGCACTTTTAAACAAAGATGAGGGTAAGATGTGGAGGGGGCATGCAGAGGTCTTCATAGAGTTAACTAGTTTGGTTAACTCAGGCAAAGAAACAGGAGCAAAGCTATCTAGGATGATGGGCCTGGTTGGAGTCGGGAGAGGCGGCGATAAGGCTGAAGGAGAGATGCTAGATCTAACCTTATTGACTTTGTCCACAAAGAAAGACAGAAAGTTCTCACAGTCTGCAGCAGAGTGGATGGAGGCTGTAGGAGAGGCAGGAGACACGATGCTGCTGATGGTGTTAAACAGCACCTTGGGGTTCCCTTTGCTCTGGGACAGCAGGTTGGAAAAATAGGAAACACTCGTGTCTCTGACTGCAGATTTAAAGGATGTCAGAAGATCCTTTAGGTGCAGCAGATGGACGTGGAGATGGGTTTTCTTCCACAAACTCTCAAATTTTCTGCATTGGCGCTTCAGGCTGCGAAGGCTGTCATTAAACCAGGGAGTAGGGTTCACTGCAGGAACTGATCTGGTTCTGACAGGACAGATGTTGTCCAGAATGAAGAGGCAGTGCTCGTTAAACTGAGAAGTTAAGGAATCTGGGTCGTTATCAGAAGAACAGGGTGGATCAAAAGCAGCAGAAAAATTGCTAGCTGTGCTCTCATTAAGAAAACAAGAACTAACCATACGGCGAGCAGGAGGCGGGGACGCAGAAACTGACAAGTTAAAGAAAATGCAATGGTGATCTGAAATATAACCGTCCTCAGGACAAACACTGTCAGCATTTAGACTCAGGGTAAAAACAAGGTCTAGAGTGTGCCCCCTGGTGTGTGTGGGGCCAGAAACATGCTGGGTAAAGCTGAAGGAGTCCATAAGGCTGGAGAAATTCATGGCAAAGAGATCGGAGGGATCATCAACGTGGATGTTAAAGTCACCCACAATCACCAGTCTGGACAGCTTCACAGTGGAGGATAGAAAGTCACTAAATTCCTGAAGGAAAGAACCGTTTGGACCAGGTGGACGATAGACCACAGCACAGTAGAACGGGTCCTTACGCCCGACTTTAATCAGCTGCAGTTCAAAGGAAGCAAAGTGACCAGAGGTTGTGGAGCTACATGGAAGATGGTCTCTGAAAACAACAGCTAGGCCTCCACGACGACCAGAACCCCGGGGCTGGCTAAGAAAAGAATAACCACTCGGGCAGAGTTCAATCAGACCAGAATAATCAGATGTTTGCTGCCAAACTTCAGTCAGAAACAGAAAATCCAGATTTTTAGAGAGAATTAGATCATTGAGCAGGAAGGTCTTATTGTTAACAGAGCGGGTGTTTAATAGAGCCATGCTGAGTGAGGTGGAGGAATCAGAAACTACAGAAACAGCTGGAGTTAGTGGATGTAAATTAGCAGGGTTAGATCCACGGTGTTTATAAAAACCACTTATGGAGGGAACAGGCGGAGAAACCACTGAAGAATGAGGATAAGCCGACCTTAAAAAACTTGGACGGAGAAACCGGGCTGCAACGCGGCCTGGTGGGAATGCGGAAGTGGCGCTCAAGTCGCCAAACAAGGGAAGAGAAGCTAGAAGATCACGCCGATGTTTACTAGATAAACCACGCTTTAAGAGAAGTCTTATTCTCACCTGGATTCCTGCTCGTTTACCTCTTTTCCTCCGACGTTTTCTCGGGACCAGATAAAACTCGCTGGAGGCGCCCTGGTTGGAATCATTGTTTGGCTCCGGGTCAGTGCGCCACTCAGTTAAAAGAGCAGGGAGGTACATCCTCAGTGCATCTTAGGCGATAGTGAACGAACAGAAGGACAAAAGTGTCTGGCCATCATAGGAGATGGTAGCAGGGACACTACTGAAGAGGATCGCAGACAGGAGCAAGGTGGAAAAGAGGAGGATAGTGGAGAAAAGTTTCTAAAAGTGGCCGGTGACTGCGGCTAAGCCAAGCACAGGCGCCATCTCGTTACCGACCGGAAAAAATTAAAAAAAATTAAAAATGGTAATGCTAATGCTAGCAGCTAGTATGTTCAGAATGAAGTTGATCCTGAAACTAAGGGGACGAAAAATCCCCAAATATTATTAGCATGTCCTGTAGCTTCCTAACGAGCCCACACACTTGTTCTGAGCATTTATTTAGACGTGCACTTTCAAGAAATGTGAGTGACCTTAATACCACCTAAATACTTATTTATATATAAGTGAAAGTTATACAATAAATATTAATATACACATCAGCTGGGATACAGGATCCAGAAAACACCAATGTTATCGATCCTTTTCTAGTAAGACTCTGGCATTTTAGATGGGCCATTTTGGGGTTTTACTTAATCTTTTTAGCAGCTGAACACAGTCTGGTTGGACAGCTGTGGCAGATGTGTGGCTCCATGTTCACGTTTGGAACGATTTACCGTCAGCAATAAAACTTAGAAAGAATCTAGAACGTTTAGATCCAGGTGAAAACATGACTGAATCAAAGACATTTGTTTATATTAGTGTGTGTGTGTGTGTGTGTGTGTGTGTGTGTGTGTGTGTGTGTGTGTGTGTGTGTGTGTGTGTGTGTGTGTGTGTGTGTGTGTGTGTCTCTCTCTCTGTGTGTGTGTGTGTGTGTGTGTGTGTGTGTGTGTGTGTGTGTGTGTGTGTGTGTGTGTGTGTGTGCTTATGGTTTGCGAGACCTATTTGCCAGGTTACACACCAGCATTATGAAACCAATAGGTTTATGAGACCATTTTTGATGGTCTTGTAATTCATGACTTTTAACTTGTTGTAATCTTTGAAAAATATAAAAAGTAAACGTTGTTAATATATTATTACAGTCTTTGTAACAACCATTATCATTTTATTTAGTTATTTTAGCAACTTAAACTTCCTTTTTGTGTTTTATAGGCAGTTTAAAAATTGGTTTCGTAAACCATATCATGTGTTGTGTAAATTTTCAGAGTCCCCTGCTGGTAGAAGACTGCATAGCAGGGCTGATACAACCGATACAGGAAAACTAAGAATAAGATGTTCGAACAAACTGTAGCTATTAATTGGTAAGGGACTGATTAATAAGTCCGAATGAAAAATGGTTGCTACTCCTCCTCCTCGCACTGTACTTCGAGCAATATGATGATTTAAATAATTTGAAGGAGTCAACTCGTTTAAGCTAACATAGTCCTCTTGCTGCAGCCAGGATTCTGTGAGAGAGAGCAAAGAGATCTGATTATCACAAATCAAGTCATTAACTAACTAAGTCTTAGAAAAAATGGATCTAATGTTCAACAACCCACATTTAATTTTTCTAGTTTTCTGCTCAGTTGAATTTGTTCTAATATTTATGAGATTTCCATGATTTGCTTTATTAAGCCTGATATTTAATCTGTGTGATTTTGGCCGTGGGCAGGACACTGTCTGTATGGGGTAGTGGGTGGGTAACAGTACAGAAGCTGCAGAGGGGTGTGTTAAACTACGACTCTGCTTCCTGGTCTGGACCCTGGGTTGTCATGGAGGACTAATAAAACTGGCCATGTTCCTAGAAAGAAGAGCTGCTCCATCCAAAGAGGGATGGATGCCGTCTCTCTGCATCAGACCAGGTTTTCCCCAAAAAGTTTTCCAATTATCAATGTAGCCCACGTTGTTTTCAGGACACCACCTAGACAGCCAGCGGTTGAAGGACAGCATGCGGCTAAACATGTCGTCACTGGTCCGATCGGGCAGGGGGCCAGAGAAAATTATGGAGTCCGACATTGTTTTGGCAAACTTACATATGGAAGCAACATTAATTTTAGTGACCTCCGATTAGCGTAATCGGGTGTCGTTACCGCCAGCGTGAATAACAATCTTACTGTATTTACGCTTATCCTTAGCCAGCAGTTTCAGATAAGATTTAATGTTGCCCGCTCTGGCCCCAGGTAAACATTTAACTATGGTTGCTGGAGTCTCTAATGCCACGTTTCTGACTATGGAGCTGCCAATGATCAGAGTCGGCTTGTCAGTGGGTGCGTCACTGAGCGTGGAAAATCTATTAGAAACGTGGACGGGTTGGTGGTGGCCCACGGGCTGGGTTCTATTCTTCCTGCGTACCGTCACCCAGCCGGCCCGAGGTCCCGGCTGCTCGGGTTCTGCTGGAGGATCGCTACGTGGTTGTTCTGAGCTAGTTAGCCCCGCGCTAGCTAAGTAGCTACGGCTGTTTATGGGTTTTTCAACAGCGCAGAGCCGGGACTCCAATTCCGACACCCTCGCCTCCAAAGCTACAAAAATGCTACATTTATTACACGTACCATTATCACTAAAGGAGGCAGAGGAGTAACTAAACATCTGACACAGAGAGCAAGAGATAGGAGACGGAGAAGCAGAGACAGAAGTAGCCATAGTCGTGCTGAGGCTAAGCTAACTGGACGAGCAAACTGTTCAACACCAAATAAACTGCGTGCGAACTCAAATGGTTCCCTAAAAGCTAGGTGGAACAACAGAAAATGTGTGTTTTAGCGTGCTTTTGTGCTACAATAACTCAGAGATATCCAAGTACAGAGAAATTAAATCAGCTTTAGCGAGCACCAAACACCAAACAGCTACATGTAGTGCAACACTGAAAACAGGAAACGCCTTACCGCCAGGTGCAGCCAATCAGTCCAGGTTTCTCTGGTGGTTTCTCTGCTCCAACACACTTGATTCAGTGGTTGAATCACCTGTGCAGCACCTCACCAGGCTCTGCAGAAGCCTGCTAATCACCTGCTGATTGAAATCAGGTGTGTTGAAGCAGAGTTAAAACTAAAACCTGCTGGATACTGGCCCTCCAGGGCCAGGATTGGGCACCCCTGGGTTAACAGCTTTTTGAATCAAGATATTCACTAGCATTTATCTTTGCAAAGCTAAGCTATTAACGATGCTGTTAGCTGTTGATTTGGTTTTTATTAAGCCCTTTGGCCAACAGAATGCCTTCATGAGTATAGAATGCTCGCTCACGGAAAATGCCCAATCTTATGGTTGCGTCATGGCAGCCCTCCGTATATTAAAGCAAGAACTTAGTCATTAGCTTAGCTACGGGAAAAATGTGGCAGTTCTGAGCCGCTTGCTCGCTCAGCTTTTGGGTCCAACGGGACGGAATAAACCTCTTCAGACCCCAAGGGTTGTCTGGAATTTCAGACCATGGAAACGACTTGCTTACGTTACGTTAAACAACTCATCAGCCTCCAGCAGACGTAGACTTCTATGCCAGGGTATCCTACTGACCAGCCGAGCCGGATTCAAAAGGACCCACTACCGTTGAAGAAGATTCAGCTAGCTGGATCTCCCAGGAACCCTAATTCTCACCACTGGTATCGTAGGCTATACACATTGGCATTGGATGGGTTAGGATTAATTTGATAACTAGTCAAACATCACTGAATTCAGCCCGATTATACTTGTAGTCCCAGACTCTTAATAACATCCAAGATCATTTTTCAGTAGTTTGGTTATTGTCTCAGTTGATATTACCTTAAATAATCATTTATCTACAGTTATTCTGTATAATCATTAGGCATTGAAATATAGTAATAAGTGGATTTTTATAAACTATATTTTGCTTCTTTGTCAAATTATTGATGAGTGTTGGTTCTCTGACTACCCAAATTAACCATTTCCAGTGTCAATCGAATATTAAAGATTCAACAATATTGATAATTCATAGTTTTATTGAACATTAGATTTTGTTAAACACCTTATCTATTTTATTGACAGTTTATTAATTGTGACCACTTATAAAATGTTACATATCCTTAATATTAACATGTTTTGTAATGTACTTCCTAAAGAAATTATGTTTTTTTTGTTGGCAAAACAGCTAAAGAAATTACATTAACACAGTCTGCTGCTGCTTCGTGACGCTATTTTGCATCTGCCTCCTAAACCCCAACCTGCACCTAAAGATATAGCCTATAGCTGTACTTTTAAGTGCAGATTATCCCAAATGAGGAGTTTTGATCAGTTTTTATGGCATTATTTGTTAAATTAAGTGATTCATGTTGTCAGTGTGTTAGAAAATCTAAATAATTCTAGAAAGCCTAAATATTTTAATCTTTGTAAATTCACCTCACAGCGGTAAAGTCCCATAGTAGAGCTGAAACAACTAATCGATTTAATCGATTATAATCGATTATTAAAATAGTTAACAACTTTTTTAGTCATCGATTAGTTGTTTAATAATCATATTTTACCGCATAAAGTCTATTTTTTACCACAATCTGACATCGCTTACAAGCTGTTAAATTTGCCGCCAGTGTGTGGCAATAATGAGCCACTGATCTACCAGTGGAGCCGTAGAAGAAGAAATGAGCCAATGGGTGCCCTCGGTTTTCATGACGTATCACGTTACTGACGCTCATCTTGCTGTGAGAGATGGCGGAACAAGAGGAAATACGGAAGAAAAATAGAAGCGACAAAACTGAAGAGAAACCCCGGACAAAAACCTCACGAGTATGGGAGCACATTTGAGACGAAAGCATGTGGGGGCTGATGCAGCAGAGGAAGAGCACCGCGGTCAAGTGAGCCGTCATTTGGAAGAGCCAGCCCGGTAAGTAACAGAAAATAAACAAGCTGGACTTAGTGTTTTAGCTGAGTTCGTTATAGTGGATGTTAAACATGTTTTTTTGCCGCGTCAGTCTGCGGTGTTCTACTTCTGATTGACTAGATGCCATCGTGAATCTCCTCCGTGTTGTGTATCATGCGCTTGCCAAATTTAGCACGTCTGTTTATAAGAATGTTCTCGTTAAGAGAAAAACGGCACAAACCCATAACTATGTTCCTCATTCAAAAAAGGACAACTCCGCGGAGAAAAATATACAGACAAGCTGTGTCCAGGTGAATATAACGCGGCATAGTTGTACACTTTCAATTTTTAAATACAGGAGAAATTCAGAAAAAGTCATTTTTTTACTATTAAAAGGCTGTTTTACTATCTAACGCTGTAAAACGCCTCACAACACATTTTTATCATGTTTCTTAAACAGTATTACACAAAATAAACATTTTTCACATTTCTCTGGCTAATTTAAACACTCCCGACTCAAAGTAAAAACCTCATGAGCTTCTTACTTAGAGCTTTTTAATCGTAAAAATGTTTTACTTTTTTTCTGAATATCTCCTGTTGTGGGCTATTTTGTAGAACGTAACCCTCAAAATAAATGATCACTGTATATTGTTAATTAATTCAAATAATATAATATTGATTTAGTGTTGTAGTGTGTGTGCTGCTTTATTTTATATGTGTACTTATTTCAGTCTATTTGTGTTTCTTATGCAGAAAAAAACAAGCAACGATGGACAACTACATGGGGAAGAAGACACTCACCCCCCAGCAATTCATACCACTTACAAACTCTATTCTAAACATGCTGGTAAAAGACATGAGGCCACTATCCATGGTGGAAGGAGCAGGCTTCCAGCTAATGCTAAAAATTATTCTGGACTGATATTTTGCACTGTTTAGCTCATTTTATACTGCTGACTGTGTTCATGTGCAATAAAATAGATTGCAGTCAACTGCACAATTCTCTTATGTTTTTTTGTTCTTAACTGAAATGCATCCATCACTTGTATAGGTTAAATAGCTAAACAATAACAAACCGATTAATCGATTAATCGAAAAAATAATCGACAGATTAATCGATTATGAAAATAATCGTTAGTTGCAGCCCTATCCCATAGTAATCATCACACACTGGTGAAATTACATCTCTGCATCTGACCCATCCGCATGGGAGCGGTGAGCTGCAGCTTTGGCTGAGCTCAGGAGATATTTGGTGGTTTAAGCTTACCAATCCAACCCCTTAAAGGAGCGTGTCAAGCAGGTAGGCACTGGGTCCCATTTTTAAACTCTTTGGCACGACCCTACCGGGATTTGAACCTCAGTGTCCCAGTCACAGGGCAGACACTCTACCTCTTGACCAGTGAGAAGTCATTCAGTTTGAAATGTAATTTCCTGTTTTCTGAGTCAGTTCTGTTCTCACCAACTTAAAGCAATAATACTACTGTTATATGTGTGAATGTGAAGTTCCATTCATCATTCATTCACATCGTGTTTGTGTTTCCTACAGATGTTAAACAGGCAGTGCTGGTTAAAGAAGAAGCTCCTGATGAGGACCAGCAGCACCCAGAACACCTCCACATAAAGGAGGAACAGGAGGAACTCTGGACTAGTCTGGAGGGAGAGCAGCTCCATCTGAAGGAGGAGACTGATGCTGCCAGGTTTCCATTCTCTGTAGTTACTGTAAAGAGTGAGGATGATGAAGAGAAACCTCTGATCTCACAGCTTCATCAGCAGCAGATAGAAGACAGAGATGTTCCAACCAGCAGCTCAGCTGACCAGATGACAGCAGAAACTGGTGGAGGAGCAGAGAGTAGCAGGAACGCTGATCTGAACCTTCATGAACAGACATCTGATTCTTCAGAGACTGAAGTTAGTGGAGATGATGAAGAGGATGATGAAGTGAATGTAGAATTTGAGCAGTCAGACTCTGGGTCTGAAACTGGAGACGAAGACTGTGACTGCACTAAGAACAGGCCTTCCGAGTCACATATTAGGACTGTCAACAAATCCTTTAACTGTCCGGAGTGTAGTAAACATGCGAGAGTGACAGGTCATTCACCGAAAATGTCTTCAAGTTGTTTGGTTAAAAAGAAATTTGTCAGAGTGAAGCAACATGTAGACTCATGCAGGAAGTTCCAGAAAGAGCTAAAATCATTTAGTTGTGATGACTGTGGAAAACAATTTAGTGTAAATTCAAATTTAAACAGTCACATGAGAGTCCACACAGGACAGAAGGCTTTTGTCTGTGAGGTCTGTGGTCAGAGCTTTAGACAAAAGTCAAATTTAAACAGTCACATGAGGGTCCACACAGGACAGAAGCCTTTTGTCTGTGAGCTCTGTGGTCAAAGATTTAGGATAAAGGTTACTTTAAGCAATCACATGAGAGTTCACACAGGACAGAAGCCTTTTGCCTGTGAGCTCTGTGGTCAAAGATTCACACACAAGGGACATTTAAACAGTCACATGAGAGTCCACACAGGACAGAAGCCTTTTGCCTGCGAGCTCTGTGGTCAAAGATTTGACCGTAAGAACACTTTAAACATTCACATGAGAGTTCACACAGGACAGAAGCCTTTCGCCTGTGAGCTCTGTGATCAAAGATTTAGCCAAAAGTCAAATTTAAACAGTCACATGATGGTCCACACAGGACAGAAGCCTTTTGTCTGTGAGCTCTGTGGAAAAAGATTTAGCCGTAAAGAAACTTTGAAACTACACATAAGAGTCCACACAGGAGAGAAACCTTTTGCCTGTGAGCTCTGTGGTCAAAGATTTAGAAGAAAGATTTCTTTAAGCAATCACATGAGAGTTCACACAGTACAGAAGCCTTTTGCCTGTGAGCTCTGTGGTCAAAGATTTAGCAAAAGGATTGCTTTAAACAGTCACATAATAGTCCACACAGGGCACAAGCCTTTTACCTGTGAGCTCTGTAGTCAACGCTTTGGCCGAAAGAAAACTTTAAACAATCACATGAGAGTCCACACAGGACAGAAGCCTTTTGCCTGTGAGCACTGTGGTCAAAGATTTGGCCGAAAGGCAACTTTAGACAATCACATAAGAATCCACACAGGAGAGAAACCTTTTGCCTGTGAACTCTGCGTGCAAAGATTTGGCCGTAAAGCAAGTTTAAATGATCACATGAGAGTTCACACAGGACAGAAGCCTTTTGCCTGTGAGCTCTGTGGTCAAAGATTTAGCCATAAGGGAACTTTAAATAGACACATAATAGCCCACACACGACAGAAGTCTTTTGCCTGTGAGCGATGTGGACAAAAATTTAGCCATAAGACATATTTAAATAATCACATGAAAGTCCACACAGGACACAATGAACAGGAGCCACAAAGGTGTGGTTCACTGAAAAAACAATATTTATTGATTATTTCTGGTAATAAATGGTCACAGTTTTTCATGCAGGGTGACAATGGCAATAACCTCCTACACGTATCTCCTGCATTAGCTTCTGATAAACATGTTGAAAATAGACAGTGAAACTCTAGGATTTGAAATTCCCCAGAGATCTACATCACGCTGAGTTAGCATTCACAGACTCACCAATCTTGACTAAAAAGCTTTCCTAGATACAAATCTTGCACCCCTGGTTGTTGTCCTTTACCCTACTACCCACCTAAATCTGTAAATTAATCCCACAGAGAAGTGTAATTTCTCACAGACTGCGTAAAAACGATCAGCTGTAACTCTGTGTGCCGTTTGCTCCCACCGAACTGGGCTAAAGGGCTTTGGTTCACTCTGCTCCTTCTGCATGGAGCAGGCTGCAGGAAAACTGGAAATTAACCGAGGTTATCTCCTTGACTACATGTAAAACCAGACTAAGAACCCTTGAGAGGATTCCCCGAGTTGTAACTGCCTTCTGTAATTTTGTACATAACATGTAACTGTAACTTTGTAACTGTAACTTTTGCTGCCTCTTGGCTAGGACTCCCTTGAAAATTAGGTTTTTAATCCCAAAGAGACCTTCCTGGTTAAATAAAGAGTAAAATAAATAAATAAATAGATCATGGGCCACCTCTTCCTGTCCTGGAAGCCACATATTGTTGCCACCAAGCTGTAAATGTTTCACTAAATCTGTTTCCATCAAGAGGCGTCACAGTATCTTAACACAGTGATGAGGTGCTGTCCTACGGTTTCACTTTTGGAGTGTTGCAGTGGCGAGAGTTGAGCATTGCACCTGTACTATGCTGTTAAATAGTTTGTATACTGTAGAAATAAATGTCTTACCAGTGGTTTGTACTTTTGGATGAATAAAAAATAAAGTTATATAAATTTAACTACAGATCTCTTCAGTTGTCTACAGACAACAATCACGCATTTCCTTTATTTTTCACACATTTTGCAGATTGAGTGTTTCCCATTTTTTTAGAGACTCTTGTTTTGTGTTTGAAACTGTCTTTTAGAAACGTTAACCTTACTGAGGCAACAGCAGTGAAGGCTGTCAATCAAAGAAAAGAAGACATTTCTGTCTTTCTGATTTAAATTAGGACTAAATAAATATGGTGGAGTCATCCTGGCATTACGCCCCAAAGCCCTTTGTGGTATGGCTTAAGAACCTGATTGTTTCCAGGTGGAGCTGGTCATTGGCTGGAGGCAGGTGTGGAGTAAGCTAACAGCAGGCTCAGTGAGAGAGACACGGTTGTGCAAAATATAGCTACACATTTACTTAGACACCCATGAGTCTTCCCCTTTTGTTTGTTGTGGCTTAGAGCCAGGTCTAACACTGGGGTCACCTGTTCCTGTGTGGAGGTGTTTCACTGATATGTGAAGATTGTCTGATTCCAGTCTGCTTAGAGGACACAGGCTTCCCAGAAAGATTATCAGAGACAGGTCGGGGTAAGGGAGAAGCCACCTCCATGACATCATTTAAAGCCAAATGCAACTTTTTCATGTTTTAAACCATTTTCTTATGTCAGTATGTGCTAAGATGACCCTTTAAACGGTCAATGTCACTCAGATCCCACCACCCTCTGGGGCCAGGACTGGAATAACAAATGCTTCTGCAGTAACATAAGTTGTGTGGAGGTACATGACCACGCACGGACAGGAGCGACTTTCATATGTGATCCCAAAACATGAGCTGATTGTCACGGTCAGACCTAGGAACGATCAGCCGGATCCAACAACTGCCATACAGCAGAGAACGCTTAAAACATTTATTTAAAGGACTTGATATCGGGACCCGCTGGGGTCGGTTCCGGGCGGCGTGGCCTGGTAGACAGAAAACAGTCAACGAGGGAGATGATTCAGATCACTTAATATGAACAGTGACGGACCTCGTAAAGCAGCAGCAGTGTTCTGTGGTGGGGACAGCTGATGAAGATGCAGGGACTAAGGCAATAGGCAGGTTCCGTGGTCAGACAGGCTGAGGTCGGGCAACAGGCAGGCAGACAGGTTCAAACGCTCAAAAGACTGTAACAGGGCAGCAGACAATCTCGCACTGAGCAGCAGGAGCCAGGTGCTTACATAGGGAGCAGCACAGGTGGAATTAATCAGCTAGATTACTCCCCCCCCCCCCCCCCCCCCCCAACGGGAGGCTTCAGACGACCGTCTGGGCTGATCGGGGTGCAGACGGGATCTTCCGGCTCCTTTAACAGCTGGTTCATAAATGGTGATGCATCCCGAACCTCTGGTCGGGACGACAAATGTTCCTTCCACTGACGCACTTGAGCAAGGTCGGGATCACGGGCCTGACGTTCCATCCAGCTCCCCCCCCGGTCCCTTCTGGCCTGTGCCACTCGAGCCACTTCATGGTCCTGCAACCGGGAGAGATCATCAGCGTTCTTATTTTGTACTCCTGGACGATATTTAATGGGATATTTGAAATTCGCCAACTGGGCTACCCATCGTTGTTCCACGGCTCCAAGCCGTGCAGTTTCAAGGTGCACCAAAGGGTTATTATCTGTGAAAACTGTAAACTCAGCACCAAACACATAGGGGATAGCTGTACTTTTAAGTGCAGATTATCCCAAATGAGGAACTATAATTTGGTCGTTGATCTCTGCTGGATGGAGACTACGACTGGCATAAGCAATCATCCGTTCTTTGCCTTCTTGGACCTGGGCCAAGATTCCCCCCGGACCAGAAAAACTGGCATCAGTGTACAACCTGAAAGGTTGTGAAAAATCGGACTAGGCCAGCACAGGTGCTTTGACTAAGGCCTCTTTCACCTTGTCGAACGAGCATTTACATTCTGGGGACCAAATGACAGGATTAGAGGAAAGAACCACCATAAATCTGGTCATGTGGTCAGTAGCAGCTACGCTAGGGGGAGGAGATTATGTGGTGACGTCACATAGCCCACCATCACCTCCATCATAAAAAGGCCCAGCAGAGGATGAACTTCTTGTGGCAGCTGAAGAAATTCAACCTATCAGTACAGTCGATGAGGCAGTTCAGCACCGCAGTCATCGAGTCCATCCTCACCTCTTCCATCAGCGTGTGGTACGCTGGAGCCACCATCAGGGACAAGAAGAGGCTGCAGCGTGTTGTACGCTCTGCTGAGAAGGTCATGGACACAGTCTCTTTGACTCCAGTCACCTGACCCTGTGCTGAAGCGATCAGCAACAAACTACCGAGTTCTGTCTTCCTCATGTCACACTGCAACCCAAACACAAGCCTTTCACAAACCTGGAAGCCTACAACTGTTTTATTTCAGGTTAGTAAGTCAACATTTAGGATTATGCAGATATAATTTACCCAGCAATCAGGGTCAGTGAGCCTCTAGTCCAGCAGGTGGCGCTAGCGCACCTTTACGCTGGTCACGGACCACCGGAAGCAGCAGAAACCGGAAGCTGCTAGCAGAGCTAGCTTGTTGTTGTTGTGGTGTGTGAGGAGAAGATTTGAGGCTCTGCAGTAAAAATGTCTTCACTTCAGTCTCTGGGAGAGTTGATCAGCTAAAGCGACTAACTGCTGCTGCTGCAGAAATCTTCTCACCAGGCTGTGGAAACTTTCTTCTCCTCCTCAACAACTTGGTGGAGTTCTTTCCAGAAGCAGAGAAGCTATTCTGCGGTCTTCGTGACAATCGGAGCTCCAGAAGCAGGTGATGGGTGAGAAAAGCTTTTCTCTAGACTTCCTGCCCTCTGGATCTGCTGCTGTTCCTTTGGCCTCTCTGAGAAACGCGCTCGTTTTGCTGCTTTCATCAGATTGAAGAGGTTCCCTCTATCAGACTCGCTCATCTGAGTTGGTCATGATGCAGGATCGCTGCTCGCTCTCTCATCCATCCTGCTCACACTCTCCGACGGAAAAGGCCCGAATCTGAATGTGACTCTGGAGGAAAAAGCGGTTAGCTCTAGTCCGTGAACTCTGGTGAGCAAAGGTCCTCTTTTCCAGACTGGATGTGTCCTCAGCTGATCAGAACCAAAGCGTTGGATCTTTAATCTCCTGCGTTGTTCTGAAGCAGCATCTTAATCAGCTCTCCTGCTTTGTTTCTATTGCAGCTGTTAGCTAAACACGGCTAAAGAAAACCTGCTACCACTTCAGGATCATCCATCAGCTGGGACTGCTTCATCAGCATGGACACAGGTACTGGTGTGTGTGTGTGTGTGTGTGTGTGTGTGTGTGTGTGTGTGTGTGTGTGTGTTTTGGACAGCATGGACACAGGTACTGGTGTGTGTGTGTGTGTGTGTTCTGGACAGCATGGACACAGGTACTGGTGTGTGTGTGTGTGTGTGTGTGTGTGTGTGTGTGTGTGTGTGTGTGTGTGTGTGTGTGTGTGTGTGTGTGTGTGTGTCTGTTTTGGACAGCATGGACACAGGTACTGGTGTGTGTGTGTGTGTGTGTGTGTGTGTGTGTGTTCTGGACAGCATGGACACAGGTACTGGTGTGTGTGTGTGTGTGTGTGTGTGTGTGTGTGTGTGTGTGTGTGTGTGTGTGTGTGTGTGTGTGTGTGTGTTCTGGACAGCATGGACACAGGTACTGGTGTGTGTGTGCGTGTGTGTGCGCGCGCGTGCGTGCGTCTGTGTGGTGGGGCGTGTGTGTGTGTGTGTGTGTGTGTGTGTGTGTGTGTGTGTGTGTGCTTTGTCCACTCGATCCCCAGTGACTCGTGGAGGATTGCTGTAAGGACTGACACTAGTCAGTGACACGATGCAACCTGCAGGGTTCCTTATATAGGAACCTTTACTGATTGGCTAACTGAACAACACCTAACCAACGTCACACCCGATCTCATAATGTACCAAATAGGAAACTTTCACCAGTAAAATGGTCTCTTTGGTCACTATTCACGTGTGTGGTGCTGGAAGGAGGAAGAATAAATGCAAACTGTTCTATTTTCCTCATCCACGACTCAGAATCAAGGTGCACCGAGCCTAATTTAGAACACGTCGCCTGTTTCCATCTGAAAAACTGCAGAGGAATGATTCAGGAACGAGCAGCTTGGAAAGTGAAAGTCGAACTCGTGGCTTGAGCCGATGAGCAGCGTGTGTTGTGGAGCTGACTCGGGCGGGGGTCTTCCTGTTATTATTTAAATAGAGCCCAAGACCGCACAGCCTCGGCAACGTGAAAGCATTGCGGTTTAGGGCCTGAAAGTGGAGGTTCGCGGGCCAATTCCGGACCACAGGCCACCTATTGAGGCACACTGCTCCAAAGTTTAGAACCAATCGTCACGAGCAGGTCAGCTAAGAGGAAGCAGAAGAATTTATCATTTCTATAGCGCCTCTCAAGATAAAAATCGTGAGGCGCTTCACAAAGACAAAAAAATGTAAAAATATAAAAAAGCATTTAGAAAATGTTTAAAAATATATTTAAAATGAGCAAAAATAGACAATTGTGATAAAAAAAAAGTTAAGAAAGAGAGAGAGTGAACAGGAAAGAGGGAAATCAGTGGATCCTGAGGACGGTGGAATAGGTGGGGAGAGCAAAATAAAGAGAGAGAGGTGAAGAAGGTCATACAAAAGCCAGCTTGAACAAGTGAGTCTTCAGCTGCTTTTTAAAGGAGACCACTGAGTCCACTGATCTCAGGCTCAGGGGGAGAGAGGTCCAGAGTCTGGGGGCCACAGCAGCAGATGATCTGTCACCTTTGACCTTTAGCCTGGTGCTGCACAACCAGTAGGCTTTGATCACTGGACCTCAGGGACCTGCTGGGGGTGTAGGGACTAAGAAGATCACCAATGTAAGATGGTCCATGCTTTCGTTCTTTTTTAAACACAGAAACAGTTTTGTTTACCTGTTTGTAGCTACAGCGTCAGCCTGAAGAAGCCGGCAGCCGTCGGCGAAACTGTAGCTACAAACAGGTAAACAAAACTGTTTCTGTGTTTAAAAAAGAACGAAAGCATGGATTTAGAAAGACACAGCAAGAACACACCTAAAATGTAAGATGGTGCTTGTCCATGTAAGGCCCTATAGAAAGCTCCCACCATCCAGGTTTTGATAGAGTCTAAGCAGGAGTGTAGCAGCTGCAGCTTAGACATCTCATAGGGCTTAAAGAATCAGAATCAGAATAAGCTTTATTGCCAGCGCTCCAGCGACCCAGAGCATAGGAACTTGACTCCGCGAACACAACCTGACCAAGGTTAAAAACACACACGTGTAGACAAAACAGGTACAGGCAGTCCACGAGAGCAGCCACAACAGCGCTCAGATGTACAGTTGGATGTCATCTGCATAAAGATGGTAGGACATTCCTTTGAAGGAGCTCAGGATGTGCTGAAGAGGAAGCAGATAGAGGAGGAAGAGTAGAGGCCCCAGCACAGAACCTTGTGGGACACCATGGGTAAGAGAGGTGGTGGAGGACCTAAACTTGGAGACAGCCACAGAAAAGAAGCGCTCAGAGAGATAAGAGGAGAACCACTCCAGAGCAGTTCCTGATAGGCCTACCCAGTCTCTCAGCCTCTCCAGTAGCAGGTGATGGTCAACAGTGTCGAAGGCTGCAGTCAGGTCCAGCAGGACCAGAACAGAACAGTCCCCTGCATCACTGTGAGTCAGAAGGTCATTAGAGACCCTAAGAAGAGCTGTTTCAGTAGAATGAGCTCTACGAAAACCTGACTGGAAGGTATCATAGATGTTATGTTCATCAAGAGCAGCTGTGAGTTGTTTAGCCACAACCTTTTCCAAGATCTTGGAGATGAACGGAAGTTTAGAGATGGGTCTGAAGCTGCTATGGAGAGAGGGGTCGAGACTCGGTTTTTTAAGAAGCGGGTGGATTACAGCGTTCTTAAAGTAAGCAGGGACCTGACCAGAGACCAGAGAAGCATTAATTATAGAGAGCACGCTGGGACCGATGGACTGAAAAGCACTTTTAAACAAAGATGAGGGTAAGATGTGGAGGGGGCATGCAGAGGTCTTCATAGAGTTAACTAGTTTGGTTAACTCAGGCAAAGAAACAGGAGCAAAGCTATCTAGGATGATGGGCCTGGTTGGAGTCGGGAGAGGCGGCGATAAGGCTGAAGGAGAGATGCTAGATCTAACCTTATTGACTTTGTCCACAAAGAAAGACAGAAAGTTCTCACAGTCTGCAACAGAGTGGATGGAGGCTGTAGGAGAGGCAGGAGACACGATGCTGCTGATGGTGTTAAACAGCACCTTGGGGTTCCCTTTGCTCTGGGACACCAGGTTGGTGAAATAGGAAGCCCTAGTGTCTCTGACTGCAGATTTAAAGGATGTCAGAAGATCCTTTAGGTGCAGCAGATGGACGTGGAGATGGGTTTTCTTCCACAAACTCTGAAATTTTCTGCATTGGCGCTTCAGGCTGCGAAGGCTGTCATTAAACCAGGGAGTAGGGTTCACTGCAGGAACTGATCTGGTTCTGACAGGACAGATGTTGTCCAGAATGGAGAGGCAGTGCTCGTTAAACTGAGAAGTTAAGGAATCTGGGTCGTTATCAGAAGAACAGGGTGGATCAAAAGCAGCAGAAAAATTGCTAGCTGTGCTCTCATTAAGAAAACAAGAACTAACCATACGGCGAGCAGGAGGTGGGGACGCAGAAACTGACAAGTTAAAGAAAATGCAAAGGTGATCTGAAATATAAACGTCCTCAGGACAAACACTGTCAGCATTTAGACTCAGGGTAAAAACAAGGTCTAGAGTGTGCCCCCTGGTGTGTGTGGGGCCAGAAACATGCTGGGTAAAGCTGAAGGAGTCCATAAGGCTGGAGAAATTCATGGCAAAGAGATCGGAGGGATCATCAACGTGGATGTTAAAGTCACCCACAATCACCAGTCTGGACAGCTTCACAGTGGAGGATAGAAAGTCACTAAACTCCTGAAGGAAAGAACCGTTTGGACCAGGTGGACGATAGACCACAGCACAGTAGAACGGGTCCTTACGCCCGACTTTAATCAGCTGCAGTTCAAAGGAAGCAAAGTGACCAGAGGTTGTGGAGCTACATGGAAGATGGTCTCTGAAAACAACAGCTAGGCCTCCACGACGACCAGAACCCCGGGGCTGGCTAAGAAAAGAATAACCACTCGGGCAGAGTTCAATCAGACCAGAATAATCAGATGTTTGCTGCCAAACTTCAGTCAGAAACAGAAAATCCAGATTTTTAGAGAGAATTAGATCATTGAGCAGGAAGGTCTTATTGTTAACAGAGCGGGTATTTAATAGAGCCATGCTGAGTGAGGTGGAGGAATCAGAAACTACAGAAACAGCTGGAGTTAGTGGATGTAAATTAGCAGGGTTAGATCCACGGTGTTTATAAAAACCACTTATGGAGGGAACAGGCGGAGAAACCACTGAAGAATGAGGATAAGCCGACCTTAAAAAACTTGGACGGAGAAACCGGGCTGCAACGCGGCCTGGTGGGAATGCGGAAGTGGCGCTCAAGTCGCCAAACAAGGGAAGAGAAGCTAGAAGATCACGCCGATGTTTACTAGATAAACCACGCTTTAAGAGAAGTCTTATTCTCACCTGGATTCCTGCTCATTTACCTCTTTTCCTCCGACGTTTTCTCGGGACCAGATAAAACTCGCTGGAGGCGCCCTGGTTGGAATCATTGTTTGGCTCCGGGTCAGTGCGCCACTCAGTTAAAAGAGCAGGGAGGTACATCCTCAGTGCATCTTGGGCGATCGTGAACGAACGGAAGGACAAAAGAGTCTGGCCATCATAGGAGATGGTAGCAGGGACACTACTGAAGAGGATCGCAGACAGGAGCAAGGTGGAAAAGAGGAGGATAGTGGAGAAAAGTTTCTAAAAGTGGCCGGTGACTGCGGCTAAGCCAAGCACAGGCGCCATCTCGTTACCGACCGGAAAAAATTTAAAAAAATTAAAAATGGTAATGCTAATGCTAGCAGCTAGTATGTTCAGAATGAAGTTGATACTGAAACTAAGGGGAAGAAAAATCCACAAATATTATTAGCATGTCCTGTAGCTTCCTAACGAGCCCACACACTTGTTCTGAGCATTTATTTAGACGTGCACTTTCAAGAAAAGTGAGTGACCTTAATACCACCTAAATGCTTATTTATATATAAGTGAAAGTTATACAATAAATATTAATATACACATCAGCTGGGATACAGGATCCAGAAAACACCAATGTTATCGATCCTTTTCTAGTAAGACTCTGGCATTTTAGATGGGCCATTTTGGGGTTTTACTTAATCTTTTTAGCAGCTGAACACAGTCTGGTTGGACAGCTGTGGCAGATGTGTGGCTCCATGTTCACGTTTGGAACGATTTACCGTCAGCAATAAAACTTAGAAAGAATCTAGAACGTTTAGATCCAGGTGAAAACATGACTGAATCAAAGACATTTGTTTATATTAGTGTGTGTGTGTGTGTGTGTGTGTGTGTGTGTGTGTGCTTATGGTTTGCGAGACCTATTTGCCAGGTTACACACCAGCATTATGAAACCAATAGGTTTATGAGACCATTTTTGATGGTCTTGTAATTCATGACTTTTAACTTGTTGTAATCTTTGAAAAATATAAAAAGTAAACGTTGTTAATATATTATTACAATCTTTGTAACAACCATTATCATTTTATTTAGTTATTTTAGCAACTTAAACTTCCTTTTTGTGTTTTATAGGCAGTTTAAAAATTGGTTTCGTAAACCATATCATGTGTTGTGTAAATTTTCAGAGTCCCCTGCTGGTAGAAGACTGCATAGCAGGGCTGATACAACCGATACAGGAAAACTAAGAATAAGATGTTCGAACAAACTGTAGCTATTAATTGGTAAGGGACTGATTAATAAGTCCGAATGAAAAATGGTTGCTACTCCTCCTCCTCGCACTGTACTTCGAGCAATATGATGATTTAAATAATTTGAAGGAGTCGACTCGTTTAAGCTAACATAGTCCTCTTGCTGCAGCCAGGATTCTGTGAGAGAGAGCAAAGAGATCTGATTATCACAAATCAAGTCATTAACTAACAAAGTCTTAGAAAAAATGGATCTAATGTTCAACAACCCACATTTAATTTTTCTAGTTTTCTGCTCAGTTGAATTTGTTCTAATATTTATGAGATTTCCATGATTTGCTTTATTAAGCCTGATATTTAATCTGTGTGATTTTGGCCGTGGGCAGGACACTGTCTCTATGGGGTAGTGGGTGGGTAAAAGTACAGAAGCTGCAGAGGGGTGGGTTAAACTACGACTCTGCTTCCTGGTCTGGACCCTGGGTAGTCATGGAGGACTAATAAAACTGGCCATGTTCCTAGAAAGAAGAGCTGCTCCATCCAAAGAGGGATGAATGCCGTCTCTCCGCATCAGACCAGGTTTTCCCCAAAAAGTTTTCCAATTATCAATGTAGCCCACGTTGTTTTCAGGACACCACCTAGACAGCCAGCGGTTGAAGGACAGCATGCGGCTAAACATGTCGTCACTGGTCCGATCGGGCAGGGGGCCAGAGAAAATTATGGAGTCCGACATTGTTTTGGCAAACTTACACACCGAAGCAACATTAATTTTAGTGACCTCCGATTAGCGTAACCGGGTGTCATTACCGCCAGCGTGAATAACAATCTTACTGTATTTACGCTTATCCTTAGCCAGCAGTTTCAGATAAGATTTAATGTCGCCCGCTCTGGCCCCAGGTAAACATTTAACTATGGTTGCTGGAGCCTCTAATGCCACGTTTCTGACTATGGAGCTGCCAATGATCAGAGTCGGCTTGTCAGTGGGTGCGTCACTGAGCGGGGAAAATCTATTAGAAACGTGGACGGGTTGGTGGTGGCCCACGGGCTGGGTTCTATTCTTCCTTCGTACCGTCACCCAGCCGGCCCGAGGTCCCGGCTGCTCGGGTTCTGCTGGAGGATCGCTACGGGGTGGTTCTGAGCTAGTTAGCCCCGCGCTAGCTAAGTAGCTACGGCTGTTTATGGGTTTTTCAACAGCGCAGAGCCGGGACTCCAATTCCGACACCCTCGCCTCCAAAGCTACAAAAATGCTACATTTATTACACGTACCATTATCACTAAAGGAGGCAGAGGAGTAACTAAACATCTGATACAGAGAGCAAGAGATAGGAGACGGAGAAGCAGAGACAGAAGTAGCCATAGTCGTGCTGAGGCTAAGCTAACTGGACGAGCAAACTGTTCAACACCAAATAAACTGCGTGCAAACTCAAATGGTTCCCTAAAAGCTAGGTGGAACAACAGAAAATGTGTGTTTTAGCGTGCTTTTGTGCTACAATAACTCAGAGATATCCAAGTACAGAGAAATTAAATCAGCTTTAGCGAGCACCAAACACCAAACAGCTACATGTAGTGCAACACTGAAAACAGGAAACGCCTTACCGCCAGGTGCAGCCAATCAGTCCAGGTTTCTCTGGTGGTTTCTCTGCTCCAACACACTTGATTCAGTGGTTGAATCACCTGTGCAGCACCTCACCAGGCTCTGCAGAAGCCTGCTAATCACCTGCTGATTGAAATCAGGTGTGTTGAAGCAGAGTTAAAACTAAAACCTGCTGGATACTGGCCCTCCAGGGCCAGGATTGGGCACCCCTGGGTTAACAGCTTTTTGAATCAAGATATTCAGCAGCATTTATCTTTGCAAAGCTAAGCTATTAACGATGCTGTTAGCTGTTGATTTGGTTTTTATTAAGCTCTTTGGCCAACAGAATGCCTTCATGAGTATAGAATGCTCGCTCACGGAAAATGCCCAATCTCATGGTTGCGTCATGGCAGCCCTCCGTATATTATATTTTTGGGAATTTTGTTGTATTTCCTTTTTATCTTTTATCTGTGTTCGACATGTTTGTATAACGCCGGTTTAATTAACCAACATTTTTAGTGTACAGCGCCTTGTTTGGTTGTAATGCCTTGTGAATGCGCTTTATAAATAAAATTGGATTGGATTGGACTGGATATTAAAGCAAGAACTTAGTCATTAGCTTAGCTACGGGAAAAATGTGGCAGTTCTGAGCCGCTTGCTCGCTCAGCTTTTAGGTCCAACGGGACGGAATAAACCTCTTCAGACCCCAAGGGTTGTCTGGAATTTCAGACCATGGAAACGACTTGCTTACGTTACGTTAAACAACTCATCAGCCTCCAACAGACGTAGACTTCTATGCCAGGGTATCCTACTGACCAGCCGAGCCGGATTCAAAAGGACCCACTACCGTTGAAGAAGATTCAGCTAGCTGGATCTCCCAGGAACCCTCATTCTCACCACTGGTATCGTAGGCTCTACACATTGGCGTTGGATGGGTTACGATTAATTTGATAACTAGTCAAACATCACTGAATTCAGCCCGATTATTCTTGTAGTTCCAGACTTCACATCTTTCCTAAGACACTTAATTAGATTCTTAATAACATCCAAGATCATTTTTCAGTAGTTTGGTTATTGTCTCAGTTGATATTACCTTAAATAATCATTTTTTCTACAGTTATTCTGTTTAATCATTAGGCATTGAAATATAGTAATAAATGGATTTTTATAAACTATATTTTTGCTTCTTTGTCAAATTATTGATGAGTGTTGGTTCTCTGACTACCCAAATTAACCATTTCCAGTGTCAATCGAATATTGAAAGATTCAACAATATTGATAATTCATAGTTTTATTGAACATTAGATTTTGTTAAACACCTTATCTATTTTATTGACAGTTTATTAATTGTGACCACTTATAAAATGTTACATATCCTTAATATTAACATGTTTCGTAATGTACTTTCTAAAGAAATTATGTTTTTTTGTTGGCAAAACAGCTAAAGAAATTACATTAACACAGTCTGCTGCTGCTTCGTGACGCTATTTTGCATCTGCCTCCTGAACCCCAACCGTGCACCTAAAGATATAGCCTATAGCTGTACCTTTAAGTGCAGATTATCCCAAATGAGGAGTTTTGATCAGTTTTTATGGCATTATTTGTTAAATTAAGTGATTCATGTTGTCAGTGTGTTAGAAAATCTAAATAATTCTAGAAAGCCTAAATTTTTTCAGGGTATCCGCGGGTCCTTAAAAAGTCTTAAAAAGTCTTAAATTTGCTTTTCCAAATTTAAGGCCTTAAAAATCCTTAAAAATTACTAATAATCCTTAAATACAGTTTCCAAAGGTCTTAAATTACCAAAGACCCAATAAACAACATTATTTTATTTCAATTTTCATGAATTTCTAGTTAGTGTTCAGCACTTTTTGTGTACGATGTTGGCGTAAGCAGAACCATACACATTCAGTTGGTTATGAAAGGGGGCTTTTTTAGATGAGCACATTAGCTGTTTAAGCTAGTGGGAGATTGCACCATTGGGACGTGCAACTTTAATGGTAACTGGATGGCTAATCCCACGTTCGTAACGTGGTTCGCACCGGTTCCAGGCAATAGCTGGAAATTACAGTTTAAATTTAATTTTAAAAAATAGCTTACATTTGGTCAAAGTAGCCTTAAAAAGGTCTTAAAAAGTCTTAAATTTGGCTCCCTTAAACCTGCAGATACCCTGATTTTAATCTTTGTAAATTCACCTCACAGCGGTAAAGTCCCATAGTAATCATCACACACTGGTGAAATTACATCTCTGCATCTGACCCATCCGCATGGGAGCGGTGAGCTGCAGCTTTGGCTGAGCTCAGGAGATATTTGGTGGTTTAAGCTTACCAATCCAACCCCTTAAAGGAGCGTGTCAAGCAGATAGGCACTGGGTCCCATTTTTAAACTCTTTGGCACGACCCTACCGGGATTTGAACCTCAATGTCCCAGTCACAGGGCAGACACTCTACCTCTTGACCAGTGAGAAGTCATTCAATTTGAAAAGTAATTTCCTGTTTTCTGAGTCAGTTCTGTTCTCACCAACTTAAAGCAATAATACTACTGTTATATGTGTGAATGTGAAGTTCCATTCATCATTCATTCACATCGTGTTTGTGTTTCCTACAGATGTTAAACAGGTGGTGCTGGTTAAAGAAGAAGCTCCTGATGAGGACCAGCAGCACCCAGAACACCTCCACATAAAGGAGGAACAGGAGGAACTCTGGACCAGTTTGGAGGGAGAGCAGCTCCATCTGAAGGAGGAGACTGATGCTGCCAGGTTTCCATTCTCTGTAGTTACTGTAAAGAGTGAGGATGATGAAGAGAAACCTCTGATCTCACAGCTTCATCAGCAGCAACTACAAGACAGAGATGTTCCAACCAGCAGCTCAGCTGACCAGATGACAGCAGAAACTGGTGGAGGAGCAGAGAGTAGCAGGAACGCTGATCTGAACCTTCATGAACAGACATCTGATTCTTCAGAGACTGAAGTTAGTGGAGATGATGAAGAGGATGATGATGTGAATGTAGAATTTGAGCTGTCAGACTCTGGGTCTGAAACTGCAGACGAAGACTGTGACTGCACTAAGAACAGGCCTTCCGAGTCACATATTAGGACTGTCAACAAATCCTTTAACTGTCCTGAGTGTGGTAAACATGTGAGAGTGACAGGTCATTCACCAAAAATGTCTTCAAGTTGTTTGGTTAAAAAGAAAAGTGTCAGAGTGAAGCAACATGTAGACTCATGCAGGAAATTCCAGAAAGAGCTAAACTCATTTAGTTGTGATGACTGTGGAAAACAATTTAGTGTAAATTCAAATTTAAACAGTCACATGAGGGTCCACACAGGACAGAAGCCTTTTGTCTGTGAGCTTTGTGGTCAGAGATTTAGACAAAAGTCAAATTTAAACAGTCACATGATGGTCCACACAGGACAGAAGCCTTTTGTCTGTGAGCTCTGTGGTCAAAGATTTAGAACAAAGGTTACTTTAAGCAGTCACATGAGAGTTCACACAGGACAGAAGCCTTTTGCCTGTGAGCTCTGTGGGAAAAGATTCAGACACAAGGGACATTTAAAGAGTCACATGAGAGTCCACACAGGACAGAAGCCTTTCGCCTGTGAGCTCTGTGAACAAAGATTTAGCCAAAAGTCAAATTTAAACAGTCACATGATGGTCCACACAGGACAGAAGCCTTTTGTCTGTGAGCTCTGTGGAAAAAGATTTAGCCGTAAAGAAACTTTGAAACTACACATGAGAGTCCACACAGGAGA
The DNA here is from genome assembly GCF_043380555.1 of Nothobranchius furzeri. Classification (NCBI taxonomy): domain Eukaryota; kingdom Metazoa; phylum Chordata; class Actinopteri; order Cyprinodontiformes; family Nothobranchiidae; genus Nothobranchius; species Nothobranchius furzeri. The sequence goes on along the minus strand of NC_091742.1, from coordinate 99,296,274 downwards.
GAAACCTTTTGCCTGTGAGCTCTGTGGTCAAAGATTTAGAAGAAAGATTTCTTTAAGCAATCACATGAGAGTTCACACAGTACAGAAGCCTTTTGCCTGTGAGCTCTGTGGTCAAAGATTTAGCAAAAGGATTACTTTAAACAGTCACATAATAGTCCACACAGGGCACAAGCCTTTTACCTGTGAGCTCTGTAGTCAACGCTTTGGCCGAAAGAAAACTTTAAACAATCACATGAGAGTCCACACAGGACAGAAGCCTTTTGCCTGTGAGCACTGTGGTCAAAGATTTGGCCGAAAGGCAACTTTAGACAATCACATAAGAATCCACACAGGAGAGAAACCTTTTGCCTGTGAGCTCTGCGAGCAAAGATTTGGCCGTAAGGCAAGTTTAAATGTTCACATGAGAGTTCACACAGGACAGAAGCCTTTTGCCTGTGAATTCTGTGGTCAAAGATTTAGCCATAAGGGAACTTTAAATAGACACATAATAGCCCACACACGACAGAAGTCTTTTGCCTGTGAGCGATGTGGACAAAAATTTAGTCATAAGACATATTTAAATAATCACATGAAAGTCCACACAGGACACAATGAACAGGAGCCACAAAGGTGTGGTTCACTGAAAAAACAATATTTATTGATTATTTCTGGTAATAATTGGTCACAGTTTTTCATGCAGGGTGAAAATGGAAATAACCTCCTACACGTATCTCCTGCATTAGCTTCTGATAAAAATGTTGAAAATAGACAGTGAAACTCTAGGATTTGAAATTCCCCAGAGATCTACATCACGCTGAGTTAGCATTCACAGACTCACCAATCTTGACTAAAAGCTTTCCTTGTAGTTTGTACATCCTAGATACAAATCTTGCACCCCTGGTTGTTGTCCTTTACCCTACTACCCACCTAAATCTGTAAATTAATCCCACAGAGAAGTGTAATTTCTCACAGACTGCGTAAAATCGATCAGCTGTTACTCTGTGTGCCGTTTGCTCCCACCGAACTGGGCTAAAGGGCTTTGGTTCACTCTGTTCCTTCTGCATGGAGCAGGCTGCAGGAAACCTGGAAATTAACCGAGGTTATCTCCTTGACTACATGTAAAACCAGACTAAGAACCCTTGAGAGGATTCCCTGTGTTGTAACTGCCTTCTGTAATTTTGTTACTTTGTAACTGTAACTTTTGCTGCCTCTTGGCTAGGACTCCCTTGAAAATTAGGTTTTTAATCCCAAAGAGACCTTCCTGGTTAAATAAAGAGTAAAATAAATAAATAAATAGATCATGGGCCACCTCTTCCTGTCCTGGAAGCCACATATTGTTGCCACCAAGCTGTAAATGTTTCACTAAATCTGTTTCCATCAAGAGGCGTCACAGTATCGTAACACAGTGATGAGGTGCTGTCCTACGGTTTCACTTTTGGAGTGTTGCAGTGGCGAGAGTTTAGCATGGCATCTATACTATGCTGTTAAATAGTTTGTGTAGTGTAGAAATAAATGCCTTACCAATGGTTTGTACTTTTGGATAAATAAAAAATAAAGTTGTATAAATTTAACTACAGATCTCTTCAGTTGTCTACAGACAACAGTCAAGCATTTCCTTTATTTTTCACACATTTTGCAGATTGAGTGTTTCCCATTTTTTAGAGACACTGGTTTTGTGTTTGAAACTGTCTTTTAGAAACGTTAACCTTACTGAGGCAACAGCAGTGAAGGCTGTCAATCAAAGAAAAGAAGACATTTCTGTCTTTCTGATTTAAATAAAAACATAAAACACGTTAGAATAAGGACAGAGGATGCTATAACAGCATTTTGTAATGACTTGTTGAAGGAGAACTGGAGTGGGGTTTATGTGAAGGATGTGAACGTGGCATATGATACGTTCTTAAAAACATATAAATCTTTATATGATAAGAACTGCCCTGTAGTTGTCTGTAGAAAAAAGATAAATATGAATGTAGAACCGTGGTTAACTAAGGGACTACTAAAATCTTGTAAAAGGAAAAACAAATTATACAGAGATTTTGTCAGATACCGAACCAAAGCCACAGAAATGAAGTACAAGATATACAAAAATAAATTGACATTATTAATAAGACAAGCAAAAAAAGACCATTATAATTTAAGGCTGAAGGAAAGCATAGGTGACATGAAAAGAACATGGAGAATTCTGAATAGTGTCATAAGAGCCAGGTCTCAGCATGCCCGTTATCCAGATTTTTTACTAACGGAGATAAGATCTTGAGGGATAAAGCTGAGGTGGTAAATTAACTTAATTCATTTTTTGTAAACATAGGACCAAGTTTGGCCAAATCTCTGGAAACACAAACTAATGAACCTGGAAAAATACAAGGATGGAGCAAAATTTTACAGTCTATGTTTTTAGGGGATGTAAGTGAAAATGAAGTTTTGACGATAGTTAGGAAAAGTAAAAATAAAACATCCACAGACTGTGACGAGATTGACATGATGATTGTAAAGAAAACTATTGATTATGTTGTTAAACCATTCACTTATATCTGTAATTTGTCTGTTCAGAGTGGTACATTTCCAGGAAAAATGAAAACTGCAAAAGTAATTCCAATTTTTAAAAATGGTGATAGACATAAGTTTGATAATTATAGACCAATCTCAGTGCTTTCTCAGTTTTCTAAAGTGCTTGAGAAATGGTTTGTTCAGAAACTAGATAACTTTATTGAGAAGGAAAACCTCCTGAGTGAGAGTCAGTATGGGTTTCGATCACATAAATCTACATCCCTGGCTTTATTGGAATTAAATGAAGAACTTTCATCAGCAATAGAAAAAAAACAATATACAGTGGGGTTGTTTATTGATTTAAAAAAGGCATTTGACACAATAGATCACAGTATTTTACTCTCCAAGCTGAAGGATTATGGGATACATGGAATCGCCCATGACTGGTTAAGTAGTTATTTGACCAATAGAAATCAATTTGTACAGTTAGATAAAGAAATTTCAGATTCACTAGAGATTACACACGGTGTCCCACAGGGGTCAGTGTTGGGCCCTAAGCTTTTTATTCTATATATAAATGACATTTGTGATGTGTCCAAAGTATTACAGTTCATATTGTTTGCTGATGACACGAATATATTTTGTTCTGGAAATGATTTAGAAATTATTATTCAAAATATGGTTTGTGAAATGTCTAAACTTAAGAAGTGGTTTAATGACAATAAATTATTTCTCAATTGGAATAAAACAAAATTCATGATTTTTGGTAACAGAAAAACTAATGATTTAGTTACGTTGTCTATTGATGGTTTTTTAATTGATAGAGTAAATGAAGTCAGATTCTTAGGGGTTCTCTTGGACCATAAACTTACTTGGAAATCCCATATAAAATATATAAAACAAAAAATATCCAAAAGTATTGGAATTTTAAACAAAGTCAAAGGTTTTCTAGAAATTTCAATGCTTCAGACATTATATTACTCATTTATCTTACCATACTTAACTTATTGTATTGAGGTTTGGGGCAATACGTATAAAACAAACACTAATCCTTTGTATCTGTTACAGAAGAAAGTTTTGCGAATTCTATATAAAGCAAATCCGAGAGAACATACTAACAAATATTTTGTTCTATCTAAAATTAGGAAATTCAAAGACTTAGTTAACTTGAAAATTTTATTAATTATGTTTAAGGCTAGAAATAATTTGCTGCCAACTAATCTACAAAGGTTCTTTGTTTTAATCCCAAAAAATGATAAGAGTAGAAGGAAACCAGAGTTTAAAAGGCTATTTGTTCGTTCTACATTAAAGCAAATGTGTATTTCAATATATGGAGTGAAATTATGGAATAACCTGGATGATGAATTAAAAAATGTATAACTACTGATCAATTCAAAAAAATGTATAAAGATAAAATGCTAAAATCGTATGATTTGGTAAGTTGAGGATGGAGGATTAATGTTTTAGTAGTGATATTATTTGTGGAATTAAGAGAGCGGTTTATTTTTTGTGTATAAGGCCATTTTGTACTTTTTGTTATTTATCTTGTCTTAGTTAAAGGGGGTAGGTCATATAAGATTTTTTCTTCTTCCTCCCCCTATTTCACTCGAATGCTTATATTCTGATTTGAAGTTTGTATATTTAAACTTTGAGTGAAATAAATTATTGAATTGAATTGAATTGAAATTAGGACTAAATAAATATGGTGGAGTCATCCTGGCATTACGCCCCAAAGCCCTTTGTGGTATGGCTTAAGAACCTGATTGTTTCCAGGTGGAGCTGGTCATTGGCTGGAGGCAGGTGTGGAGTAAGCTAACAGCAGGCTCAGTGAGAGAGACACGGTTGTGCAAAATAAAGCTACACATTTACTTAGACATCCATGAGTCTTCCCCTTTTGTTTGTTATGGCTTAGAGCCAGGTCTAACACTGGGGTCACCTGTTCCTGTGTGGAGGTGTTTCACTGATATGTGAAGATTGTCTGATTCCAGTCTGCTTAGAGGACAGTGTTGAGCGTTGCAGCATCAACAAAGTTGAACTTGAAGAAAGAAAAGATAGGACCAAAAGTGCTTTCTTCTTGTGTCTTTTATTTTAGAACTGCGACACACACATTTTAACATCCACACCGGAGACCACGTTCTCCTCAACAACCGTTATGCACTTCCTTTAGAGATAAGACAGGCCAGTTCCTTATCTGCTTTTAAGGCACTCCTGAAAACACACCTCTTTACCCTGGCTTTTAATACCTTGTGAGATGTTGGTTTCTATTTTTTATTTTATTTTAGCTGTTTTAGGTGATTCAAATGCGGTTTTATCAAGTTTTATCAAGTTTTTATTTTTAATATAGGGCTAGTTTAATTTTATGTATCATGTGTTTTATTTATCCTTGCTGTTTTCTTTCTAGTCAATTGTTTTAATGTACTTTCTGTACAGCACTTTGTTCCTGTGCTGGGTCTTGTAAAGTGCTTTATAAATAAACTGGATTGGATTGGATTGTATGGGGTGCCATTTGTAAAGTCAAACAGTCATAATCAAACAGCAATATTTTTGTTTATTTAGCATATTATAAGAGAAAAAATTGAGAGTTCACTTTTTCGAAGTCATATTTTCACCATGTTATTCATACATTTATAAATGTTAAAGTTTCCAAATAAATATTTAGTTAGCAAGCTAAATATTTAATTTGTAGTTAAATATTTATTTTGCAAACTAAATATTTAGGTCTGATCTAAATATTTAGTTTGTAAAATAATTATTTAATTCACTAACTAAATATTTAATTTACTAATTAGAATTTTATTTTGTAAATTAAATATTTATTTTCCAAATTTTTTTTTAGATCCCAGCTAAATATTTATTTTGGAGCTAAACATTTAGTTTGCAAAATCAGTATTTGAGAAATAAATATTTAAGTCTGAACCAAAAATATAAAATATAGTGTGGAGCTAAATAACATTGTGGAAAATAAATATTTAGCTGGTACTTAAATAAATATAAAATATAGTGTGGAGCTAAATAACATTAAGGAAAATAAATATTTAGCTGGTACTTAAAAATTTAGCTAATATGCAAATTCGCTTTCCAATAAGTGGAAGCTGGTTACCAAAATAAATGCTGGATCTCGTTAACCTCTTTATAAACTCTTGCTCCGAACCAGAACTTGTTTTATCTCTGGTTCTATTCTTCTTCAGCCAACACGTTGAACATGTTCAGAAGAATAGAACCGGAGATAAAACAAGTTCTGGTTCGGAGCAAGAGTTTATGTTCTCCCCACACGCCACTCTGTATGACGGTCTCTAAAAGGTTCCACCATCTCATCACAAGACTGGTTAGTTGCTCCATCAGTTACCTGGGTCCATACAATCATTTCAGAATAGGCTGGGATGAGGACTGGTGGTTGATGTTGTAGTTTTGCCACACCATGGTAGGGTGGGCAAGGGTTCTTGGTGGTGACCCGACGGCACTCCGGTGTTTCTGCGTTAGCATTATAGCAGAGGACATTGTGTCATCAATCAGATGTAGCTTCTGAAGCCTCTACTAGTCGGCCAGATTTGTTTTTTCTCTGGGATACGGCGACGAGAACGGATACTGGATTACCGGAGAAGTTCAACCGAACTCCGACCCCGCCAGCTGGATATCACTATCAGAGATGCAGACATGTTTTAGACCATTTGACTCAGAAGAACTGTGACCCAATTTGGACATAGAGGAGGATTCTGTTCAATCATTAATCAATCAATCAATCAAAGCTTTATTTATAAAGCGCCTTCCGCAACCCTGTCAGGAAGCCCAAAGCACTGAACATGGTTCAGTTGAAGGTAAATATATTGAATAAATCAAAAATAAAGGCATTTCAAAGTACAAAATACAAATTACAAAATAGGTTAAACATTCTAGTACAGGACAAATGTGTAAAACAATAGATAGAGTGAACCAATGAAAACTGTGAAATAAATTCAACATAAAAGAGGGCCAAAATCAAACATGTTCTGGAAACATGTTCATCTTCAGAACCAAAATCGGAACAGTTTGTTTACTTTTCTTAAATATTTCATTCCTGTGCTCCACTGGGAGCTCTAAGCCGACAACTTTTCAGCTGGTCTTAGCTCCATTATGTGTCCCAATATAGTTCAGTAATCTACAGTGTTAATGCTGTGTGTCAGGGTGCGCTGGAGAGCAGAACGGAGGTGAGGATCCACACGCTGGGGAGGAATCAGGCAGGTAGACAAACTGGGTAACGTAAAAGGTTTTAATAACAAACGCACGCAGGACACGGGAACAATGAGGCAACAAGAGACAAAGAACTGGAGGGGTTTAAATACAGGAGGGCTGGGTGCTAGGGAAACAAGAGGCAGGTGGGAGCAATCAACAGGGACACAGGCTGAACCAAATGGGGAGACAGGACAGGGTGTGACAGCACCCCCCCCCCCCCCCCTCCTCAAAGGGCGGCTTCCAGACGCCCACAGGAACACAGAACAGGGCCGGAGGAGGGGGACCCGGATGGAGGGCCGAGAGAGACCGAGGGCCCAATGAATAGGAGGCAGGGACCAGCAGAGTCCGGGGGCCTGCACCCGGGGCAGAGGAGGCGACGACGACGGGCTCTTGGGGGCCGGCGACTACGGCAGAGGAGCTCTGTAGGCTGGGCCGGGGACATGGTCTCTGCAGGCTGGGCCGGGGACATAGTCTCTGCAGGCTGGGCCGGGGACATAGTCTCTGCAGGCTGGGCCGGGGACATAGTCTCTGCAGGCTGGGCCGGGGACATAGTATCTGCTGGCTGGGCTGGGGACATAGTCTCTGCTGGCTGGGCTGGGGACATAGTCTCTGCTGGCTGGGCCGGGGACATAGTCTCTGCTGGCTGGACCGGGGACATAGTCTCTGCTGGCTGGACCGGGGACAAAGCCCCTTGGACGGGCTGGACCGGAGACTCGTAGAAGGGCTGGACCAGATACGGTATGACCTCCGGAACCACCGCTGGAACTGGAGACGGCGTCGACCACGGGACTGGAGATGGCGGACTAGAGGGAGCGTCGACCTCTGGACAGGAGGGAGCGTCGACCTCTGGACAGGAGAGAGCGTCGACCTCTGGACTGGAGAGAGCGTCGACCTCTGGATTGGAGAGAGCGTCGACCTCTGGACTGGAGTGAGCATCGACCTCTGAACTGGAGGAGGCGTTGACCTTTGGACTGGAAGAGGCGTCGACCCCCATCGACTTCTGGTCCATCAACTTACGAACCGTCGACCTCTGGACCGTTGACCCCTGGACCGTCGACATCTGGTCCGGAACCGGAACCATCTGCTTCTGGGCCCGAACCTTCTGCTTCTGGACCGGAACTGGAACATCAGCTTCTGGAACAGAACCGTCTGCTTCTGGGCCGGAACCGGAACCATCTGCTTCTGGAACAGAATCGTCTGCTTCTGGGCCAGAACCGGAACCATCTGCTTCTGGGCCCGAACCTTCTGCTTCTGGGCCGGGACCGCCTGCTTCCAGACCGGTACCGTCAGCTTCTGGGCCGGAGGCAGAGCTGCTGCGGGAGGGGCTGCCTGGACAGGCTGGACCAGATGCGGTGCGACCTCCGGGGCCACCGCTGGAGCAGGCTGCGACAGAGCAGGTGGTGCTGAGAACTGAGAGCAGGGAGGACAGACCATCCAGCTGATGCTCCTTAAGGCTGAGGGTCCAATGGAGCTGGGCCAGCTCAGCCCGGAGACCAGTGAGCTCCGCTGGGTGAACCCCGGGCTCGCTGCTCTGGCCCTGAGATGAGGAGGAAAGAGCGTCCAGGCGGGATTCCTGCAAGCTGATGAGCTGGCGGAACCGGCCAAGCTCTGCCTGGAGACTGACGAGCTCAGTCAGCTGGGCTGCGGCCAACGCTCCTCCCTCTGCAGATGACGGAGGCGCCGATTGGGTAGGAGACGGAACTGCTGGTCTGGCCGGGGGCGTGTCCAAACTGCTGCGCAGAGCAGGGGCAGCGGCAAGCACACAGCTCCGTCCCGGAACACAGGACTGCGGGGCAGCCCGGCGTCTCTCCCCACGCCGTGGACCAACGCCGGGGGAGCACACAGCCAGGCGGGTGCCCACGTAACTGGAGTGATCCGAACACGTCTCTCGATCCGGTCTCTCATCAGGCGCTGGGAAGGTGGAGAGGAAGGCCGAGGGTGCACGCCGGCGCCGTCGTCCGCGGCGAGGCGGAGCTGGAGCTGGAGAAGCCGGGTGGTGGCTTGGAGCGAGCCACTGGAGCAGGTACTTCCACGGGAGAATCTCCCCGCTGGATCCTTCAACGGGTTGCCTCATTCTGTCAGGGTGCGCTGGAGAGTGGAACGGAGGTGAGGATCCACACTCTGGGGAGGAATCAGGCAGGTAGACAAACTGGGTAACGTAAAAGGTTTTAATAACAAACGCACGCAGGACATGGGAACAATGAGGCAACAAGAGACAAAGAACTGGAGGGGTTTAAATACAGGAGGGCTGGGTGATTGGGAAACAAGAGGCAGGTGGGAGCAATCAACAGGGACACAGGCTGAACCAAATGGGGAGACAGGACAGGGTGTGACACTGTGTGTATTTATTGATATAACTCTGGAAAATATTTAACCGACAATTTACCAGAATAAATCTTCCTGATGCTGGAGTAACTCCTTAGCTCAATTCGTTGTTTGCACTAATCCAGGATCTCACGGATGTTCTAATGTTGAAATATAGAGATAATCTTTTATATTATATCTGTGTGTGTGTGTGTGTGTGTGTGTGTGTGTCTGTGTGTGTGTGTGTGTGTGTGTGTGTGTGTGTGTGTGTGTGTGTGTGTGTGTGTCTGTGTGTCTGTGTGTGTGTGTGTGTGTCGTAGCTTTCCCAAACGACTTGTTCTTTCCTTGCCGGAGCTAACATGGTTAGCAGTTTTGCTGCAGTCATGCTAACGGCACTCGTCTAGAGTCCAGAAGTAGCGGTGCGGTTCTAGATGGATTTATAGACGTAGGTTATTATTTTAGATCAGACCTGTTATGTAAAAATGTGTGTAGGACACGGACACATGGCTCAGACCTTTTGCTGCAGCTGTAAACGCAATTTTACGTAATAATTAGGAGCATGAAAGTATAACAGTTATTCACAATACTAGCATCAGCAGCTAGCTTGTTTTACGTGCTGGAGAGACGTATGCAAAACACAGTTCTTCACTGTCTGGAGGAGAGGATTTGGATTTTCTGTAATGATTTATGACAAAAGTCCTTAACAAAATAAAAAACTGAACCCAGTAAATGTTTATATAGATAATAAAGTGTAGTTATTTTGCATTTCTACAATTTTAATGACGAACCAATACCTTTAACCCTTCACCACTGAAATCAGTTTGTTCATTCCAATCCTCCTAAATAATCCTCCAATCATCTAACTGGAATCCTTAAGGGTCCCGTAACATCCATCCTGTCAGAACAGGCCTTGGGAGCCCAGGTGTTACTAGAACTAATGGTGTCTCCTCACCAGCGTGAGCCTCAAAACTGTGAAGGTTGGACTCCAAACATGAACTTTAAATTCATGCATTTATCTCCTCTTGTAACACTTTAACATGTTTTAAAAGGCTTGTATCATGATATGTTACACCTCCCAGACCAAAGATAAGATAATTATCATAAACACTGTAGAGACGTCATTATTTATGAAATATAAGTTATTTTCCTTTTCCTGTGTGTAAATTCTCTAATTTTGAATTTAATGAATTCCCATTTACTGATACATCCTACAATTAAACGGTCAGTCATAATATCTTTTATAATTTTTTTGACTATGTTGCAGTAATCTTCATTTTGTAAAAGTTTGGCATTGAACTTCCAATAAGTTCTTTTATTTGATTGTCTAATTTGCGATTTTAAGTATAGTTCAATAAAGCAATGATCAGAAAGAGGTGCATTTGACATCACATCATTTACAGTGAGGTTAAGAATGTTGCCACTTCCTAGCCAATAGTCTATTCTAGATTTACAAGTTCCATTTGTTTTAAACCATGAAAAACTTTTAATTTCCGGATTTCTTACTCTCCAAATATCTGTCAAATTGTTGTTTATCAAAAATTCTATAATTAGGTTATTTCTTTGTGGTCTACCTGTCCTTGAGGGCCATCTGTCAGTCCATACATCCGGAGTCATATTCCAATCACCACCTGTTAAAATATATTCCGTAAGGTATCGATCTTAAAGTTCGGAAATATTTAAAGTTATATCTTCTAACATATTTTTATTCAGACTTTCATTGTTATATCCGTAAACATTGACTAAAATGAAAAACAAACTTTCAACTCTCATTACAGCGATCAACCAATGACCATTCAAGTCATTTCGTTGTATTACAAGATCCCCAGGAAAGTCATTGAATAAAATTGCTACACCCCCCGACCTTGTTGAGCCATGGCCAAACAAGATGTTGCTGCCCCATTGGTTTGACCAAAAAGATACGTCACTATCAGATGAATGAGTCTCTTGTAGGAAAATACAGTTTGATTTTTTACCTTTGCAGTACAAAAATAAGGCTTTTCTTTTAACAGATTCTCTTAAACCCCAAACATTTAAAGAACCAAAACAAATGTTAACATTCAACATGAACTATAGACCGAATATCACTCACCACGTGAAAAAAGACGAGAAAGAAGAAAAGTACTAAATGCTGAGCTCCTCAGACCGCTAACAAGTTTCCACTATTTCAGTTTTTGTCATTTTTAGTTCTCCTGTGTGTCCTCAACTTTGCTTTCATCAATGAAGGCATGTGGACCACGAAAGTAGGCTCGTTTACCCGCACGTCTTGCCTTCTCCACCAGAGGCCATAGGCGCTGTCGATCTTGTATGTCCTCCTGCGGCAACATCTCTGCGAAGCTGATGCCTTCTTGTTTGCAGATTGAAGAATCTTTGGTGCGCCTCCACAGTTCTTTGATTCGCCTTTGTGTGAATAAAATAATGATGTTTTTGTTTCTGCCATCAACTCGTTTCCCTAAGCGATGAACCATATCAACGGCCTCTTCTAAGTTCAAGTCAGGGGCAATCTTCTGAAGCGTTTACAAAACCTTCACTCTAATGTTTTTGTCTTTGTCTTCCTTCACCCCTTTTAGCTTTAAGCACCACCTCATTCGGTAGCGCTCTTGTTCTCGCACTCTTCTTTTTAAGTCTTTGTTTTCTTTAAGCAGCTGTTCATTTGCATTTGCCAGATTAACAACTTTCAGTTTGCAGTCAACTATCTCTGCGACATTAAACTCCACAGCCTCAGCCAAGCTGGCAACCATAGCTTCACTTTGTCTGTTTTGTTCCTTGATATCTTCCAGCTGTACTTCAGATTTCTTCTCAAGTCCCAGAATGGCTTCAAAAATAGTTTTATTGGAGATATCATCTTCCTTCTCTAGAGATTTTGTTCTTTTCTCATCCGGCGGTTGTTTTGATGGAGTTGGTGGCACAGAGTCTGCTCCCCGTTCTCGCTTGTTTAAAACCACATTGGCAGCACTTCACTCTCAGACTGCAGGTATACAGGTGGTTCCCAGAATATCTAAAATTAGGATGGGAGGCAGATCTTTTAGTTATCAGGCTCCTCTCCTGTGGAACCAGCTCCCAGCCTTAGTCCGTGAGGCAGATACTTTGTCTACTTTTAAGACTAGGCTTAAAACATTTTTATTTGATAGGGCCTATGGTTAAAATCTGATGTTAGCCTAAATCTGGACAAGTGGGGGAGTAGAGGGAGGTGGAGTGTACAGTCGGTAAAGACGGCTCTCCCTTGCCCTGCCTCCAACATGCCTCCATCTAAATAGGATAGATTATCCAGAGTTATCTCTGTAGTTGTGCTGCTATAGGCTTAGACTGCTGGAGGATACACTGACCACTTTCCACACTCTACTGCTTTCTTCTACAGTCTGCTCTTTAACTGTATTATTTCCTGCTATTTCAGCTGTTAACTTTATTTTCTCTCTAAGTGTTTTTCTCCCCATAAGAAGCTACAACGATGTTCTGCTGAGCTGTGGTGGCCTCATGGAGGGGGCCATCGACTAGCACACTGCTGCTAACCACTTAAACATTCTCTCTCTCCTGATAATAACATTTTGCTTTCTTTGACATTGGATGTGCTACTACTAGTTTACCCGTTTAATTATAGATTCACTAGGATAAATACAATAAAGTTTATCTTTCACCAAATAGAACATTTACTAAGACATCACAATATAACTATAGATACATTATTGTGTGTGTGTGTGTGTGTGTGTGTGTGTGTGTGTGTGTGTGTGTGTGCGTGTGTGTGTGTGTGTGTGTGTGTGTGTGTGTGTGTGTGTGTGTCTACTCTGTCTTCTCCATCCCCAGTGAGTCGTGGAGGATGGCTGCTTATACTGAGCCAGGATTCTCTGGAGGTTTCTTCCTGTTAAAAGGGAGTTTTCCTCTCCACTGTCGCTGCATGCTTGCTTAGTATGAGGATTGCTGTACTTGATGCAATTTGCTGGGTTCCTTATATAGGAAACATTATTTCTGATTGGCCTAATGAACTGTGAATTGGAATGTTTATTATGTGAAGTGCCTTGAGACGACTCTTGTCGTGATTTAGCGCTATATAAATAAACTTGAATAGAATTGAATTCAGTCCTAGCACAGCCATGGTCACTGACTTTAGCATGCGAAGACGTCTTAACATTGGGGTTTGACGGCACAACTTGCAGCTTTGCATTCTTAATAATTTTTTGGGTATCCATAGTTGTACTTCGAGTGGTAGGAGAATAAAGTTACTTAACAAATTTTGCGGCCTTTCGGAGCTCCTGAAAAAACACGACTGTTCAAGACGCCATCTTGGTGCCTCCCCCCGTGATTTTTATCTTGAGAGGTGCTATAGAAAAGATCTTTTCTTCTTCCTTCTTCTTCAGTCACCTGACCCTGTGCTGAAGTGATCAGCAACAAACTACCGTGTTCTGTCTTCCTCATATCACACTGCAACCCAAACAAAAGCCTTTAACAAACCTGGAAGCCTACAGCTGTTTTATTTCAGGTTAGTAAGTCAACATTTAGGATTATGCAGATATAATTTACCCAGCAATCAGGGTCAGTGAGCCTCTAGTCCAGCAGGTGGCGCTAGTGCACCTTTACGCTGGTCACGGACCACCGGAAGCAGCAGAAACCGGAAGCTGCTAGCAGAGCTAGCTTGTTGTTGTTGTTGTGGTGTGTGAGGAGAAGATTTGAGGCTCTGCAGTAAAAATGTCTTCACTTCAGTCTCTGGGAGAGTTGATCAGCTAAAGCGACTAACTGCTGCTGCTGCAGAAATCTTCTCACCAGGCTGTGGAAACTTTCTTCTCCTCCTCAACAACTTGGTGGAGTTCTTTCCAGAAGCAGAGAAGCTATTCTGCGGTCTTCGTGACAATCGGAGCTCCAGAAGCAGGTGATGGGTGAGAAAAGCTTTTCTCTAGACTTCCTGCCCTCTGGATCTGCTGCTGTTCCTTTGGCCTCTCTGAGAAACGCGCTCGTTTTGCTGCTTTCATCAGATTGAAGAGGTTCCCTCTATCAGACTCGCTCATCTGAGTTGGTCATGATGCAGGATCGCTGCTCGCTCTCTCATCCATCCTGCTCACACTCTCCGACGGAAAAGGCCCGAATCTGAATGTGACTGGAGGAAAAAGCGGTTAGCTCTACTCCGTGAACTCTGGTGAGCAAAGGTCCTCTTTTCCAGACTGGATGTGTCCTCAGCTGATCAGAACCAAAGCGTTGGATCTTTAATCTCCTGCGTTGTTCTGAAGCAGCATCTTAATCAGCTCTCCTGCTTTGTTTCTATTGCAGCTGTTAGCTAAACACGGCTAAAGAAAACCTGCTACCACTTCAGGATCATCCATCAGCTGGGACTGCTTCATCAGCATGGACACAGGTACTGGTGTGTGTGTGTGCGTGTGCGTGTGCGTGTGTGTGTGTGTGTGTGTGTGTGTGTGTGTGTGTTCTGGACAGCATGGACACAGGTACTGGTGTGTGTGTGTGTGTGTGTGTGTGTGTGTGTGTGTGTGTGTGTGTGTGTGTGTGTGTGTTCTGGACAGCATGGACACAGGTACTGGTGTGTGTGTGTGTGTGTGTGTGTGCGTGCGTGTGTGTGCGCGCGCGTGCGTGCGTGCGTCTGTGTGGTGGGGCGTGTGTGTGTGTGTGTGTGTGTGTGTGTGTGTGTGTGTGTGTGTGTGTGTGTGTGCTCTGTCCACTCGAGCCCCAGTGACTCGTGGAGGATTGCTGTAAGGACTGACACTAGTCAGTGACACGATGCAACCTGCTGGGTTCCTTATATAGGAACCTTTACTGATTGGCTAACCGAACAACACCTAACCAACGTCACACCCGATCTCATAATGTACCAAATAGGAAACTTTCACCAGTAAAATGGTCTGTTTGGTCACTATTCACGTGTGTGGTGCTGGATGGAGGAAGAATAAATGCAAACTGTTCTATTTTCCTCATCCACGACTCAGAATCAAGGTGCACCGAGCCTAATTTAGAACACGTCGCCTGTTTCCATCTGAAAAACTGCAGAGGAATGATTCAGGAACGAGCAGCTTGGAAAGTGAAAGTCGAACTCTTGGCTCGAGCCGATGAGCAGCGTGTGTTGTGGAGCTGACTCGGGCGGGGGTCTTCCTGTTATTATTTAAATAGAGCCCAAGACCGCACAGCCTCGGCAACGTGAAAGCATTGCGGTTTAGGGCCTGAAAGTGGAGGTTCGCGGGCCAATTGCGGACCACAGGCCACCTATTGAGGCACACTGCTCTAAAGTTTAGAACCAATCGTCACGAGCAGGTCAGCTAATGCTATCGCTAGCAGCTAGCATGTTCAGAATGAAGTTGATCCTGAAACTAAGGGGAAGAAAAATCCCCAAATATTATTAGCATGTCCTGTAGCTTCCTAACGAGCCCACACACTTGTTCTGAGCATCTATTTAGACGTGCACTTTCAAGAAAAGTGAGTGACCTTAATACCACCTAAATACTTATTTACATATAAGTGAAAGTTATACAATTAATATTAATATACACATCAGCTGGGATACAGAAACCAGAAAACACCAGTGTTATCGATCCTTTTCTAGTAAGACTCTGGCATTTTAGATGGGCCATTTTGGGGTTTTACTTAATCTTTTTAGCAGCAGAACACAGTCTGGTTGGACAGCTGTGGCAGATGTGTGGCTCCATGTTCACGTTTGGAACGATTTACCGTCAGCAATAAAACTTAGAAAGAATCTAGAACGTTTAGATCCAGGTGAAAACATGACTGAACCAAAGACATTTGTTTATATTAGTGTGTGTGTGTGTGTGTGTGTGTGTGTGTGTTTATGGTTTGCGAGACCTATTTGCCAGGTTACACACCAGCATTCTGAAAACAATAGTTTTATGAGACCATTTTTGATGGTCTCGTAATTCGTGACTTTTAACTTGTTGTAATCTTTGAAAATGTAATGAATTACATTACATGTTATTTAATGAGCCGTAAGGCGTAGGATTCCATAGGAAATATGAAATTCACCTTACGGATCTGTGAGATTATTTAAACCAGAAGATTGGATCTTTTTATTGCAGGGATTAGGTAACCGCTTCTTATTCACTCAGAGACAACAGAAGAGAGAGAGTCAAGTTTAAAAGTTAAGAATTTTATTACTAACAAATTAAACTAGACTGACTTTAAGCACTACATGTACAGTGTAACTAAGATGGATAAGACGGTTAATGGATGACATGTGATGTTGATCAGAACCAGCAAATCCGAAGAAGCGATTAGTTCTGATGGGAACTGAAGGTGATGTCTTCTCATTAAGCTTTGGTTAGGAGGTCCATAAACACATGAGACACCATTTGCCGGTCTACCTACCCTTCAGGAAGTCCCCTTTAGATCAGGAATATTGAAGTCCAGCTTGACCTTCTCTGGAACCGAGCCGGTAGGAAAAGCAGCGGTTGCCGACCAGTCCAGTCAGTGAGTTACTTCCGGGTCGCGACAATTTTGTTGGCGTCTGGTGAGACCCAAGCCTTGGGGCTTGATGGTTCTGCTTTTATTCTGAAAGGAACTGTTGCAGCAGTTGGAATAGCAACAAATTTTTCAGCTTGTCGTTGGTTCTTTTTGGTTGAAGATTATAGTTCAGGATTGGCCACTCTGTCACTTTCTCTGGAACGCTTTGAACTGGCGTTAGAGATGACGTGGCGTAGTTTTATACTTCGGATGTTATGGTTTACTGTCGAATGAAAAATTACCAAACACCATCAGAACCACACCTCCATCAGATCTGTCAGATTCTGATTGGATCAGTGAAAGTAATGTGTCATGTCTTTTTAACGCTACGTGAAATGAGTCCTGTTGGAACATTTAAAGTCATAGAACCTTTATATTCTATAGGATTGTAATGAAGTAAATAATATGTTGATTTCACAGATTGTCACATCTTATTTATTGACTAACACTTTGATAGATTTATTAAGATAGAGTTGTTTGATTAATTAAAAGAAAAGAGTTCATTCTTCTGTTGAGCTGAAAATAAGCAGGTTAGAAGGAATGCATGAGACCTTGAGACCATATCTCATGCAGACTAGTCCTGTGCAGAGGAGGGAAAAAAACAGTCATTTCATTCTGTTACAAAAAATATAAAAAGTAAACGTTGTTAATATATTATTACAATCTTTGTAACAACCATTATCATTTTATTTAGTTATTTTAGCAACTTAACCTTCCTTTTTGTATTTTATAGGCAGTTTAAAAATTGGTTTTGTAAACCATATCATGTGTTGTGTAAATTTTCAGAGCCCCCTGCTGGTAGAAGACTGCATAGCAACAACCGATACAACTTAGCACCTCAGCAGCAGGACTTATCTTGGCCTCAAACTTTGACTTCTCAATAAAAAAAATAAATTGCCATAGTTTCATCATCTAAGGACAGTCTCGAAAATTTGTGTGGTTGTTTCTCATCCACTCCTAAACAACAATCAATAGTCAGATGATGATGTAATTAAGGCTCCGCCCCCTCACAACAGAAAAGGTCATGTTTTACTCTGAAAGGTCCCAATTGTACCCTTTTGATCTAACCAATATGAAATCACTGCCAAATAGCAGTTGACATGTTGGGCTCACTTAGCATCCAGTACTGGCAGGTGTTGAAAGAGGGCGGGGCTGTGGCAGAATAGCGAATTCAGGAGTAACGCCGTAGCAATACATTTGCCTCTCCTTTCCTTGTTTCTCAACTTAGCTGCAGGAAATTTTGCATGAGTGTCACTAATCTGACCTCAAACATATATGTATGCAAACATCTGGTGGGCGTGGCCTATTTTAAAATAGCGCCCGAGGACCATTAAAGCAGTAAGCTCCATGCCATGCTTTTACTGAAGATTATGATAGTTGGTACACTTATGTAGTGTCTCAGAACCTACAAAAAAGTCTATGGAGCCACTTTCCAAATCCGACAGGAAGTCGGCCATTTTAGTTAGATGACTCCATTTCTTCTTTTCTTTTTTGCACATGCCTAATTAGAGCTAACTTATTGTAAAGTTTTCGACCTACAGACTTCAAAAAGACATATTTCACTCTTAAGCCACTGGGGATCAAAAGTTGTAAAATAAACTCTCAAAAGTATAACTTTGTAGGCGTGGCTAAGCCTAAAATATTGACCCATTGCCATGTCGGTGGGTGTGTCCTATTTTTTAAAAATAGCAGGACCGTAGGACGATTAAAACTGTCAGCCTCATGCCATGCTTTTACTGAGGATTATGAAATTTGGTACACTTATGTAGTGTCTGGCAGGTTTCAAAAGAGGTTGGGGCTTTAGGGGTATGGTGAATTTAGGCATCACACCATGGAATTATGTTTGCCTCTAACTTCCTCAATTCACATCTCATCTCTATGAAATGTAATGTGATTTATACGAATCCAACCCCAAACAGATAATTATACAAATCTTCTATAGGCATGGCCTATTTTTAATATAGTGCTCCCTAGGACCATCACAACAGTCAGCTTAGTGTGTGTCATCACAAATCTCAAGACAATGACAGTGTCATATCCTGCCATCACCAAAGCCACTACCCCTGACAACAGGAAGTATATTGTTTTTCTCTAAAAGGTCCACCTTTGACCCTTTGTATAGAATCATCAATCAATCAGTCAAGAGACACTGCCCAATTACAGAAGACATGCTGGTGTAATGCAGCATTCAATACTGAGATATTTCAAGAGAGGATGGGGTTGTGGTGGCACGGCAAAATCTGATGGCAAGCCGTGGCCTTACGTTTGACTGTAATTTCATCATACACACAGATTTTCACCAAAATAAACACAATAGATGTTACAGCCTCTCAAAGAAATGTTTGCAAAGTGTTGGTAACTGTAGCCTTAATTTTGCCACAGGGCCCCTTCCATACATCTCTTTAATAACTTCTACAAATAAGGTCATAATATGTCAGTATGACTTTCTTGTTTAGTCCTTGTAGCTGTGTTGAGCGGCTTGCTCACTCAGCTTTTGGGTCCAATGGGACGGAATAAACCTCTTCAGACCCCAAGGGTTGTCTGGAATTTCAAACCATGGAAACGACTTGCTTACGTTACGTTAAACAACTCATCAGCCTCCAGCAGACGTAGACTTCTATGCCAGGGTATCCTACTGACCAGCCGAGCCGGATTCAAAAGGACCCACGACCGTTGAAGAAGATTCAGCTAGCTGGATCTCCCAGGAGCCCTCATTCTCACCACTGGTATCGTAGGCTCTACACACTGGCGTTGGATGGGTTAGGATTAATTTGATAACTAAACATCACTGAATTCAACCCGATTATTCTTGTAGTTCCAGACTTCACATCTTTCCTAAGACACTTAGACTCTTAATAACATCCAAGATCATTTTTCATTAGTTTGGTTATAGTCTCAGTTTATATTACCTTAAATAGTCATTTACCGTTTTTTACAGTTGTACAAAGGACAAAGGTAACTACTCAAAGTGAATCTGTGGTTGTAAAAATCAAGAAGCAGTAAATTCATTTAAAACTGACTTAATGGAACAAAATTGGGAGGAGATTTGTGTAGAAGATATAAATATGGCTTATGGAAAATTTTTAAATATTGTTACTTCTCTTTATGAAAAAAACTGCCCATTGCTTTATAAGGTGGATATGAATAAATATGCTAAAAAGCCGTGGATAACTACGGGGATTCAGAAGGCTTGCAGAAAAAAAAGCTGTATAAAGACTTTTAAAGGAAAGAACAGAGGAAGCAGAACAGAATTACAAGATATACAAGAATAAATCAATAAGTATTATGAGATCTAGTAAAAGAAATTATTATAGCAAATTATTGGAAAGAAATAAATCTAACATTAAAAATATGTGGCGCATATTAAATGATGTAATTAAAAAAGGGTAGTGGCACCAATAGTCTTCCAAATATTTTTCTAACAAAAGACAATCAAGACATTTATCAGTCTAAAGAAATAGCAAATGAATTCAATAAGTATTTTACCGAAATTGGGCCAAATTTAGCAAAGGATATATCAAATACTAAATTAGATGCTGATGCTGTGAGTAAAATAACAAATTTAGATAAAACCATATTTATTCAAGGCACAAATGAAAATGAAGTTATAACAGTTGTTAAAAAATTTAAAAGTAAAAAGTCAGCAGATTTACATGGATTTGATATGTCTGTTGTAAAAGAAATCATTGAGATTATAGCCAAACCACTTACACATATTTGTAACCAGTCTCTCCAATCAGGAAGATTTCCTGAAAGGATGAAGGTTGCAAAACTCATTCCTGTCTATAAGGCCGGAGACAAACATGACTTTTCTAATTATAGACCAATTTCTATTTTATCTCAGTTCTCCAAAATACTAGAAACAATAATTCATAAAAGATTGTATGACTTTATTGAGCATCATGATATGCTGTCTGAACAGCAATATGGTTTTAGACGTGATCGGACAACTTCTCTGGCAATTGTTGATCTAGTGGAGAAAATATCTGATGCAATTGACGACAAACAATATGCTGTTGGGGTGTTCTTAGACCTGACCAAAGCTTTTGATACTGTTAATCATAGCTTATTAATAAAAAAAATTGTGTAGATATGGCATCAGGGGTGTGGCTTATGACTGGATTAAGAGTTATTTAGAGAACAGACTCCACTGTGTCCACATTAACAACACTGATTCACAGCTACTGACAGTGACCTCCGGTATCCCACAGGGGTCAGTGTTGGGTCCCTTGTTGTTTATTCTTTATATTAATTACATATGTTTAGTTTCTAAAACATTGCATTTCGTACTATTTGCAGATGATACTATTTTATTTTTTATTTTTATTTTTTATTTATTTATTTATTTATCTCAAACCATCGAAAACATGAAATTGCATATGCACTCCCCCATATTCCTGGTGCATACAAAAAAATTTTTTTTTTAAAATGAGGAATACGATAAACATATGCTGTTGAATGAAACAATACAAAACATACAATAACATAAAACCATTTGAGAGGGAACTGGAAGAAGCAAAAGCTTATCTAGTCCAGCCCCAATTCAGTTAATAAATCACATTTGCTCACATTAACAAATTTGAAAGAAAAAAAAACTTTTCTTTTTGCAGGTCGTTCTATCTTCACCTTGCTAGTTGCTAAATAAAGAGACAGTTACAAAACAATTGTTCACATGAATCTACAGAAAAAGAAAACAAAACCAATAAACAACAAAAACAAAATATTCCATTTGAAGCCAATTACCATTTTTATCACTTGCTATTTATGTATGAGTCAATTATAAGTTGTTTATACAACATTTTAAATGATCTAATGTTTTTACATAATTTTAAAGTCACATCAAGTTTGTTCCACAGTTTGATACCACATACAGATACACACATACTTTTCATAGTTGTTCGGTATAATGGAAAAATGAAGTTTTTAACGCCTCTCAATTCATAACCCTCTTCATGAGTTTTAAACATCCTTTGCAAATTACACGGCAGTACGCCCATCATGGCCCTATACGGTACAAGGACAGTTTTAAATTGAATTAAGTCAAAACATTTGAGTAATCTGGAATTATAGAATAATGGAGTTGTATGATCTCTATATCCAGAATTTATAATTATCCTTACCACTCTTTTTTGGAGAACACAAATCTTTAATAAATTAGATTTATAAGTATTGCCCCATACTTCGACACAATATGATAAGTATGGTAGAATCATATTACAATAAAGTGTGTGTAGTGCTTTCTGTGGTAGAGAATATCTTGTTTTATTTATTATCCCAATGCTTCTGGCTAATTTAGAACATACATATTGTATGTATGGCTTCCAACAGAGCTTATGATCAATCAATATCCCCAAAAACTTAATTTCATACACTCTTTCAATGGCTATTTCATTAACAGTCAATTAGATTTCTTTACTACTTCTTTTATTTCCAAATAACATAAACTTTGTTTTGCTGACATTTAACGACAGTTTGTTTTTATCAAACCAATTCTTAAGCTCACTCAATTCATTCTGGACCTTTAGTATAAGTTGCTGTATATCTTCTGCTGAACACAAAATATTTGTATCATCAGCAAACATAATAAATTTAAATAATTTTGAAGTTGTGTAAATATCATTTATATATAACAGAAATAACTTTGGGCCAAGTACCGACCCTTGCGGAACTCCACAGTGAACTTCGAGACAGCTAGACTTGTGATAGCCCAACTGGACATACTGAGCTCTGTTACTCAAATAACTTTTTAGCCAATTGAGAGCTGTCTCCCTTATACCATACTTCTCCATTTTTGATAAAAGTATTTTGTGATCGACTGTATCAAAGGCTTTCTTCAAATCAATAAAAATTCCCAGAACATATTTTTTCTGATCAAGCGATGTGGATATGTCTTCAACCAATTCTATTAGAGCTTGTGCAGTAGATCTACCTGATCTGAAACCATACTGACTGTCTAATAAAATGCCATTTTTTTCTACAAATTTTTCCAGCTTATCATTGTAAATTTTTTCCAATATCTTTGAAAACTGAGGTAACAAGGAGACCGGTCTGTAGTTTGTAAATTGATGCCTATTGCCAGACTTGTAAAGAGGAACCACCTTAGCCACCTTCATTTTATTTGGGAATATTCCTGTTTTAAATGATAAATTACATATATACGTGAGTGGTTTGACAATACAATCAATAGTTTGTTTAACTAAAAACATATCTATGTCATCTCCATCTAATGAAAATTTTGTTTTACATGCTCTGACAATTTTAAGAATATCCTTTTGAGTCACTTCTTCAAGTAATAATGAATCCGCCACACTGTCTCCGTCACCATAACCATTGGATTCAGAGTCCACATCACTATTTATTTTGTCAGCCAACTTTGGACCAACCCCAACAAAAAATTCATTGAAGTGTTCTACTGTCAACTGTCTATCATAAATATCTCTGTTATTACTGACAAAATAATCTGGATGGTTTAGACCGTCACAACGCTTCTTGATTATTGTATTTAACACGTTCCATATTCCTTTGATGTTACTTTTATTCCTTTCAATCAAATTACTATAATAATTCCTTTTACACATCCTCATTATATTAATTAATTTATTTTTATATGTTTTATATTTTTGCTCCGCTTCTTTAGTTCTGTGTGATATAAATAGCTTAGCTCCTTTGGGCAGACCCAAATGCATAGTGAGGGTCTGCTGGGAACGCCTGGCAGAAGAACCTGTCAAGACGGTCTTCAACTCCCACCTCCGGCAGAGCTTTGACCATGTCCCGAGAGCAGTGGGGGACATTGAGTCCGAGTAGGCCTTGTTCCACTCTGCGATTGTCGAGGCGGCTGTTGCTAGCTGTGGTCGTAAGGTGGCCGGTGCCAGTCGTGGTGGCAACCCCCGTACCCGCTGGTGGACACCAGAGGTTCGGGGAGCCATCAGGCTGAAGAAGGAGGCCTACAGGGCGTGGCTGGTCTGTGGGTCTCCGGAGGCAGCAGACAGGTACCGGATAGCCAAGCGGGGTGCAGCAGTGGCAGTTGCCGAGGCAAAATCTCGGGCGTGGGAGGAGTTTGGTGAGGCCATGGAGAAAGACTATCGATCGGCTCCAAAGAGGTTCTGGCAAACTGTCCGGCGCCTCAGGAAAGGAAGGCAGCAACTCGCTCACACTGTTTACAGTGGGGATGGGGAGCTGCTGACGTCAACTGAGGCTATAGTCGGACGGTGGAAGGAATACTTTGAGGAGCTCCTCAATCCCACCAATGTGCATTCTGAGGAAGAACCAGAGCTGGGAGGCCTGGGGATGGACTGTCCGATCTCGGGGGCAGAAGTTGCTGAGGTAGTCAAACAACTACACAGCGGCGGAGCCCCGGGGGCGGATGAGGTTCGTCCTGGGTATCTCAAGGCTATGGATGTTGTAGGGCTGTCATGGTTGACACGTCTCTACAACATTGCGTTGTCATCGGGGGCAGTTCCTAGGGAGTGGCAGACCGGGGTGGTGGTCCCCATCTTTAAGAAGGGTGACCTGAGGGTGTGTTCCAACTATAGGGGGATCACACTCCTCAGCCTCCCTGGAAAGGTCTACGCCAAGGTACTGGAGAGGAGGGTCCGATCGATAGTTGAATCTCAGATAGAGGAGGAGCAATGTGGTTTTCGTCCTGGCCGTGGAACTGTGGACCAGCTCTATACCCTTGCAAGGGTGATGGAGGGGGCATGGGAGTTTGCCCAACCAATCCACATGTGTTTTGTGAATTTGGAGAAGGCTTATGACCGTGTCCCCAGGGGCACCCTGTGGGGGACGCTCCAGGAGTATGGGGTGGGTGGCTTTCTGTTAAGGGCCATTCAGTCCCTTTACCAGAGGAGCGTGAGTTAGGTCCGCATAGCCGGTAGTAAGTCGGACCTGTTCCCAGTGAGGGTTGGACTCCGCCAGGGCTGCCCTTTGTCACCGGTTCTGTTCATCACTTTTATGGACAGAATTTCTAGACGCAGCCGTGGTGTGGAGTGTGTCGAGTTTGGTGGCAGGAGAATCTCGTCTCTGCTTTTTGCGGATGATGTGGTCCTCCTAGCTTCATCCAGCTCTGACCTTCAGCTCTTGCTGGGTAGGTTCGCGGCCGAATGTGAAGCGGCTGGGATGAGGATCAGCACCTCCAAATCTGAGACCATGGTTCTCGACCGGAAAAGGGTGGCTTGCCACCTCCGGGTCGGGGGAGAGGTCCTACCTCAAGTGGAGGAGTTTAAGTATCTCGGGGTCTTGTTCACGAGTGAGGGTAGGAGGGATCGGGAGATCGACAGGCGGATTGGTTCGGCGTCTGCAGTGATGCGGACGCTGAGCCGATCTGCCGTGGGGTTAGGGTTAGGGTTAGCTGAAAGCCAGGCTCTCGATTTACCGGTCGATCTACGTCCCAATCCTCACCTATGGTCATGAGCTTTGGGTAATGACCGAAAGAACGAGATCGCGGATACAAGCGGCCGAAATGAGTTTCCTCCGTAGGGTGGCCGGGCTCAGCCTTAGAGATAGGGTGAGGAGCTCGGACATTCGGGAGGGACTCGGAGTAGAACCGCTGCTCCTCCGGATTGAAAGGAGCCAGTTGAGGTGGTTTGGGCATCTGGTCAGGATGCCTTCTGGACGCCTCCCCGGGGAGGTGTTTCGGGCATGTCCTGCCGGCAGGAGGCCCCCGGGTCGACCCAGGACACGTTGGAGAGGTTACATCTCCAATCTGGTCCGGGAACGCCTTGGGGTCCTGCCGGAGGAGCTGGTGGACAAGGCCGGGGAGAGGACGGCCTGGAGCTCCCTAATTGGGATGCTGCCCCCGCGACCCGGACCCGGATAAGCGGAGGAAGACGAAGATAAATAGCTTATATAATGTGTTCTTTTTTTTACAAGCATTTTGGATCCCCTTTGTCATCCACGGCTTCTCTGAATATCGATTTCTACAACTATGTCTTATCATCGGACAATGCTTATCATATATACTTTTGTAAATATCCAGAAATAAGTTATACGCAATATTCACATCATGTTCACTATATATATTACTCCAGTTAACACTACGTAGTTCCGTTTTAAAATTTTGTAAATCTTCTTCCTTTCTTCTCCTTTTATACATTAAAGTTTTAGCTGGTTTTACTTTCTTTGGATGGCAGTCGTGGATAGCAAATACAGGGAGATGATCTGTTAGGTCTGTTATCAATAGTCCACTATGTATAATACTTTCTACATTATTAGTAAATATATTATCAATAAGAGTGGCACTATCAGCAGTTATTCTACTTGGTTTCTCAATGAGGGGAACCACGCTCATACTGTACATTAACTCAAGAAATTCATCAGTTTTCTTATGTGCTGTAGCTTTCAGTAGATCTATATTAAAGTCTCCACACACATATGTTATCTTACTTTTGTTTAACATTAAAATACTTTCCATTGTAACAATAAATGTGTCAATGTCACTTCCTGGTTTCCTGTATACACAATGAATCACTATGTTTTTTGTTTGCTTAATACTCACTTCAATGGATATACATTCCATAACTTCATCAATAACCATAGACAAGTTTTCAGTAAATTTATATGAAAGGGATTGATCAATGAAAAACGCCACCCCTCCACCCTTTCCATTCCTATTGATACCATGGAAATTGTAACCTTGCAAGAAAAAATCCTCACCGTGCTCTGAATCTATCCATGTTTCTGATATTGCAATGATGTTAAACTGCCTCACAAAATTATCAATATAATCTTTAATATTCTGAAAATGAGCATAAAGACTTCTGCTATTAAAATGAATGATAGATAAGCCTTGCTCATATTTAATAGTTGCATTAAACTGTTGGTCAGTAAAATAACCACTTAATGAATGTGTGCTACTATGGAAATTTTGTTCTGGATCAATGTCCTGTTCAAAATCACCCATGAAGAAAAATAATTTACATATAGAAAAAAATTTAAGTAAATAAAACAACAACACCCACAAACTAAGTAAAAAACTAAATTAAAGAATGACCAACATAACTGTAACCATATCACTTAATATTTTCCAGTTGCTTGATATCTCTGATCCAGAACCCACGACTATTTTCCGGAGCACCTTTCTGTTTGATGAACACCTTACAATTCATAGTCCAGGTAGACTCTACGTATCCCTGCTTTTTCATTTGTCTCGCTCTACGAGCAATGTCTGCATTTTTCTTCGTCAGATTTTCATTCAAGTACACATTTGTTCCCTTTAATTTCCTCCCCTGTTTGAGCAGATCCACTTTGTGCTTCCTACTATTAAAGCGTATCATAATAGCTGGTATCACAGATTTATCCTGATTTTTCTTGAAAGGTAATGAATGGCATGCCTCAATGTTTATTTTATCAATTGAAATGTCTTTACTTTTCAGAAATGACACAACCTGCTCTTCAGCTGTATCATCTTGGTCAGCCCCATTGTCATTATCTATTCCCTTTACCGCTTGGAGGTAGCTTTTAGGCCTAATTTTAAGACCTGTAATAATTATATCATTCATTCTTGAATGATACTATACTACTGTTATAAGTTTTGGGAAAGATTTAATAACATTAATGGACAAGGTTGAGAAAGAATTAAATGTATTAAAGTGTTGGTTTAACTTAAATAAATTAACTTTAAATTTAAATAAAACAAAATTTATCATATTTACTAATAGAGCAATTTCAATGGATACACATCTCAAAATAAATAATACAGAAATTGAAAGAGTGAATGAAATAAAATTCACATTGTATTTGTGTTTCCTACAGATGTTCAACAGCTGGTGCTGGTTAAAGAAGAAGCTCCTGATGAGGACCAGCAGGACCCAGAACACCTCCACATAAAGGAGGAACAGGAGGAACTCTGGACCAGTCTGGAGGGAGAGCCGCTCCATCTGAAGGAGGAGACTGATGTTGCCAGGTTTCCATTCTCTGTAGTTACTGTAAAGAGTGAGGATGATGAAGAGAAACCTCTGATCTCACAGCTTCATCATCAGAAACTAGAAGACAGAGATGTTCCAACCAGCAGCTCAGCTGACCAGATGACAGCAGAAACTGGTGGAGGAGCAGAGAGTAGCAGGAACGCTGATCTGAACCTTCATGAACAGACATCTGACTCTTCAGAGACTGAAGTTAGTGGAGATGATGAAGAAGATGATGATGTGAATGTAGATTTTGAGCAGTCAGACTCTGGGTCTGAAACTGGAGACGAAGACAGTGACTGCACTAAGAACAGGTCTTCCGAGTCAGATATTAGGACTGTCATCAAATCCTTTAACTGTCCTGAGTGTGGTAAACATGCGAGAGTGACAGGTCATTCACCAAAAATGTCTTCGAGTTGTTTGGTTAAAAAGAAAAGTGTCAGAGTGAAGAAACATGTAGACTCATGCAGGAAATTCCAGAAAGAGCCAAAATCATTTAGTTGTGATGACTGTGGAAAACAATTTAGTGTAAATTCAAATTTAAACAGTCACATCAGGGTCCACACAGGACAGAAGCCTTTTGCCTGTGAGCTCTGTGGTCAGAGCTTTAGACAAAAGTCAAATTTAAACAGTCACATGAGAGTCCACACAAGACAGAAGCCCTTTGCCTGTGAGCTCTGTGGTCAAAGATTTAGCCAAAAGTCAAATTTAAACAGTCACATGAGAGTTCACACAGGACAGAAGCCTTTTGCCTGTGAGCTTTGTGGTCAAGGATTTAGCCAAAAGTCAAATTTAAACAGTCACATGAGATTTCACACAAGACAGAAGCCTTTTGCCTGCGAGCTCTGTGGTCAAAGATTTGACCGTAAGAACACTTTAAACATTCACATGAGAGTTCACACAGGACAGAAGCCTTTCGCCTGTGAGCTCTGTGAACAAAGATTTAGCCAAAAGTCAAATTTAAACAGTCACATGATGGTCCACACAGGACAGAAGCCTTTCGTCTGTGAGCTCTGTGGAAAAAGATATAGCCGTAAAGAAACTTTAAAAATACACATGAGAGTCCACACAGGACAGAAACCTTTTGCCTGTGAGCTCTGTGATCAAAGATTTAGACAAAAGATTTCTTTAAGCAATCACATGAGAGTTCACACAGGACAGAAGCCTTTTGCCTGTGAGCTCTGTGGTCAAGGATTTAGCAAAAAGATTACTTTAAGCAATCACATGAGAGTTCACACAGGACAGAAGCCTTTTGCCTGTGGGCGTTGTGGTCAAAGATTTGACCATAAGACAACTTTAAACAGTCACTTAATAGTCCACACAGGACAGAAGCCTTTTGCCTGTGAGCACTGTGGTCAAAGCTTTGGCCGAAAGACAACTTTAAACAATCACATGAGAGTCCACACAGGACAGAAGCCTTTTGCCTGTGAGCACTGTGGTCAAAGATTTGGCCGAAAGGCAACTTTAGACAATCACATGAGAATCCACACAGGAGAGAAACCTTTTGCCTGTGAGCTCTGCGATCAAAGATTTGGCCGTAAGGCAACTTTAAATGATCACATGAGAGTTCACACAGGACAGAAGCCTTTTGCCTGTGAGCTCTGTGGTCAAAGATTTAGCCATAAGGTAACTTTAAACAGACACATAATAGCCCACACACGACAGAAGTCTTTTGCCTGTGAGCGATGTGGACAAAAATTTAGCCATAAGACATATTTAGATAATCACATGAAGGTCCACACAGGACACAATGAAAAGGAGCCACAAAGGTGTGGTTCACTGAAAAAACAATATTTATTGATTATTTCTGGTAATAATTGGTCACAGTTTTTCATGCAGGGTGACAATGGCAATAACCTCCTACACGTATCTCCTGTATTAGCTTCTGATAAACATGTCGAGAATAGAGAGTGAAACTCTAGGATTTGAAATTCCCCAGAGATCTACATCACGCTGAGTTAGCATTCACAGACTCACCAATCTTGACTAAAAACTTTCCTTGTAGTTTGTACATCCTAGATACAAATCTTGCACCCCTGGTTGTTGTCCTTTACCCTACTACCCACCTAAATCTGTAAATTAATCTCACAGAGAAGTGTAATTTCTCACAGTCAGCGTATAAACGATCAGCTGTTACTCTGTGTGCCGTTTGCTCCCACCGAACTGGGCTAAAGGGCTTTGGTTCACTCTGCTCCTTCTGCATGGAGCTGGCTGCAGGAAAACTGGAAATTAACCAAGGTTATCTCCTTGACTATGCTGAGGGTCTGCCCTCATCAGAAATTACTGTGCAGTGATTTTCTCCAAAAGACTGTGTTAAATTGCTCTGAAAGAGCATATTCCAACTTCAGCGCCAAGAGACACTTCATTTCCCATGATGCTTTGCATACGGAAGCAATGTGATGACGTCATCGCCAAGGCGGAGAACGGGTTCTGTACATGGACAGTTTCCCCGCCAGCTGGAGATTATAAATTTCAGCGAAAAACGAAACTTATTGTTCTTTTGTCCAGTTTACCTGGCGGTGAAGGACACGCTCGTTGCACGCTCCAATCCACGTGAGCACGCGGGAGGCCTGGCGGCTTAAGTGGATCAAACACCGAACCGCTGAAAAGCAGGGTTTGGAAACCCAGCAGATCTGCTCTCTTTTGCTCAACTCCAGCTGATGTGCGAGGACACAGAACCTGGCTGGGAAACAGCGGAGCTCCATCAGACCGACGGGAAGACACTCGTTGCCCACCGGACAGCGTGCGAGGCCTGGCTGTCGGAGTGGACGAAGCCGAACTGCGGATAAAACAATGGAGGACCATCAGATCTGCAGCGTGAGGAACAAGTGGACGCCTTTGGTTCACTAACGCATGAGTTTGATTTTATTTTATTCATCTTCCTATCTCTCTTCTCCTCTCGTCTCTTCTAGACCACAATAAGCAATTACACCATGCTATTGCTTCAAAATACCCACGGTTTTCCTCTTTCCCGTACCAAACTCCGCCGTCGGGTTATTTGGTAAAGAATAAACTGTTTATTGATCATCGTTAATATCTTTGGTCGTCAGCTGTGGCCAGGCTGGTCGACTCTGTTTGGATTAAATAATTTACGAGTGATCTTTGATGTTTGTTAACTTTTGAAGTGTTTAAGTTCAGTTTAACTGTAATTGTAAGTCACTAAGAGCAAGCTAATTCTTTTGTCTGCATCTGAGAGAGAAAAAGTCACAGCTCACACATCTCAAGCTCACACACGCACACTCTCTGTGAGGACAAGGACCCATTCATACACCCTCCATCTCACACACACACACACACACACACACTCATACACGTTTTTAGCGTTTGTGGGGACTCACCACTAAAACAAATCCATCACTTGGGGACATCCTCCATTTTACACACACATTTCGCGGAAAAGTTGCATCATTTTAACAACCACGCCCCTCCACCGCGCCTCCGCACGGCCCAGAATTTCCGCAACGCGCACCTCGGAAAATTTCTAACCACGCGGACGGACGGACGGACGCGGAAAAACATGGCGGACCGGCAAGAACTAGTGTGGCAGAGGTTCGTAAATACAGACATTTGTATGCTTCAGCTCTCAGAGATCACCGTGGTCAACATGTTGTTAATAATTCTTGGAGAGAAATAGCTCGCACTGTCGGAAAACACGAGGACGCTGTTAAAAATGCTGAAATGCCGTGTTGAAAACAGTAATTTCTACTTCTACTATGGTGTAGTGTTGGATGTTTGCCGTAGAGCTCCATGCTGCCCCGTTCAGTTTGGGAGAATATTGGCTCACCGCAGAGACGAGCCGCACGAACCATAAACACTGCGAGTTGTGAAGCGCGTTCCATCCGCGAGCCGCATCACCGCGCGGAAAGTGAATGCGTCAAGCATAAACCAAGCTTTAGCTAATACAACAGGCTTAATGGGAGAGACACGGTTGCAGTGTTCTGTGGTGGGGGCAGCTGATGAAGATGAATACTCCAGTTCATGCAGGGACTACGGCAATAGGCAGGTTCCGTGGTCAGGCATGCAGAGGTCACCACTGGCCACTAGGGTGTGCTGCAATCAAGCCTAGAGGGAAAACGGTGTATTCAGGGACGTGCCTGAAGTCACGTACATGTGACTATCCCTCACTGTACATACTGCTGCCTCTCATTTGGATTGCTGCTGCTCAGCCATCACACTGCTGTCTATCCATGCTACTGCTCGACTTGTATCTGTAAGTCCTCACCTGCTTGTTAAGCTAATGTAATGGTCACATTGTCAGTATGCATGCTATGTTTGCATGCTTTTATCGCATTGCTTAGCTTCGGTCTTCAGCCCATGCTGCTGCTTCCCGCTGCCATTAGCTTCTGCTCACTCAGCTTTGTATGTCGCCGCAGGGCTCCTTCATCCTTGTCAATAAAGCCATTTGACATCGAGGAGTGTATTCCTTCATGAAGGAGCCATGGTGGTCGTCAGATGCTCCGTTCCAGCCTGTACGTTCGCCACCGACGACGTGTCAGAGGCTCTCGCCGTGGCGCTGCTGGCAAACCATGGCCTGGCCCATCAGAGCTGGACCGAACCCGCTGCGCCCGTTCGGGCCCCGGGCCTGCCTGGCCCTGCGCTGGATCGACCGAGAGTGGATATCGGCATGTCCATCGAGGAATGGAACGTTTTTACATGCCGCTGGAACCTCTTCCGTGCTGGCTCAGGCATAGGTGATGCCCAGGCCCCCTTCCAGCTGTTTCAGTGTGCCCGTCCGGAACTTGGGGACAGTTTGCTAAAGGCTAACCCGGATGCTGCAACTGGACCGGTTGAGACTCTGCTGGCTGGCATGCGCTCTCTGACGGTGATACCGGTTGCCACATGCGTTCTGAGGACTGAACTGCTTCAACTACGCCAGGATCATGACGAGCCCTTTCGTGCATTTGCCGCCAGGGTGCGTGGCAAGGCAGAAACCTGCGCCTACAACGCTGTGTGCGGATGTGGGCACTAAGTTGACTATTCTGATCATATTATTCGTGATGTACTGATTAATGGGATTAATGACTCTGATATACGAAGGGACATGTTGAGGACTCATGATGTTCTGTGTAAGTCTGTGAATAATATTATAGCACTGGTGGAGAACAGAGAAATGGCTCGCAACGCCCTCCCCTCCTCCAGCCTGTCAGCCAAGTCCTCGTTCAGGCGCAGACAAGCTATGCCACCATCAGGGCCTGCTTCCTCTCCGGCCCCACCAGACAGGTCTGCTAGGGCTATATGCCCTGATTGTAAAGTGTCTTTCTGTGTTTTTTCTGAGGGATCTCGGGGTTGGAACACCAAGCCTCATTGAATGTGTGCCGACTGCTTCCGGGCCCGGAAGAGACGGGCACGGCACCAGCCACACATGGACGGACAACAGGCTGCTGTAGGCTATGGGCGAATGGAATGCGACTGATAATGAGGAGTCGGTGCATATGGCGTCCATTTGCAGTGACGAACTGGAGTCTGCTGCCATTGCATGGCCACTCTTTGCACATGTAACCAGGTCACCTTAGTTCCCGGAAGTAATTCTGGTTGTACGTGTCATGCCGCTGACACAGGAGAGGCCAGGTGTGTAATTAGAGGGCTGCTATAATTAGGGCAGCTGGGGTCTAGCCGCAAAAGCCGAATGCCTCGCTTTGGGTGCAGACGTGGGTGCAGCTAAGTGGTGAGTGACCTGGCTTTGCTTTATTTTAGTTAAATAAAGGTTATATTCTTAATGGGTTTCTCTTTATGAAGTGTGAGCAGGACTGAGGGGTGAACAACCGGGAATTTACATTGGCAAGCGGTCGGCCGATGAGGTATGGGTTTAGAACATTCATAGCATTTTTGTGCTTCGTTAGAATACGATTAACAATGTGTGTTTGTTCACAGATCTTAGCCTGCTACTGTTTTCCCAGTTCTTCTTATTAAACCTTTTCCGGTTTTATTTTATCATTAGTCGTCTTCTCTAGAGGGGGAAGGAAGGAACACTTTTATGAGACTGGTGGTTAACATTGAGGACAGTGCTGTCTCTGGGAGGGTAGTAGTTTCTTTTAGAGTATCCACTGTAGGGGTTTGTCGGGGGTTTTACTCACTTCTGGGTGGCGTGTGTATGAGCTTTAGTTAAAGGGAGCACTGGGTGTTTTTCTTTATATTATTGTCTTTTGTGTCGGTTCCCTACAGCGGCCTTGTGCTTTTAAATAGTGGTTGGATGGCGTTGTGTGTGTAGTCCCAGGGCCAGCATTGTCGTCGCTCCTCCCTCCTCTCGTGTTTAGAGTTTTTAGTGTTTAGAGTTTTAGTCTATTTCTTTTATCCCGACCTGGGTTGTTTTTAGTAAATCTTCTGTGCTGTGTCTTAAAAATAAAATTGTTAAACTTGTGAATAATCCTCTGCTGTTTTCATCAAGGGTTATTATTACCTACGGTTTTAGGATCTAAGCATCCAATCCTCTAGGCCACACACAGGAGACGGCCGCGGACGCATGCCTCTCCCACCTCCTGCACCTCATTGAAGACGGGGGCAGCATTGACCCAAAGGACCCGGCGCTGGCCGACCTGTCTAAGGTCTGTGAGTCAGTGTATGCGCAAGATGGGGTCCTGCTGTACTGTGACCGTGTCGTTGTCCCCACGTCCCTTCGTCGTGCGGTACTTCAGCACCTCCACGCCGCCCATCAGGGCAAGTCGGCAATGGAACGATGGGCCTGCTCCATCGTTTACTGGCCTGGGATGTCTAACGACATCCAGTTGACCAGGGAGCGATACGCAGACTGTAACCGCAATGCCCCCTCGCAGGCGGCCACACCTCCCATGCCGGCATCACCGCCATCCACGCCATTTGAGGAGGTGTTTGCAGACTTCTTCGACTACAGGGGTCACCACTACCTGGCCGTTGGCGATCGCCTCTCCGGCTGGATGGAAGTCATGAGCTCTCCCGTGAGCACCAATCTCGGGGGCTCCATTGGGCTTATACGTCACTTAAGGGCTTTCTTCGCCACGTTTGGTGTGCCCGAGGAGTTGTCAAGTGACAGACGCCTTCTCGGCAGGGAGCACAGCGGATTTCCTCCGCTTATGGCAGGTCAAGCACCGCGTGTCCTCGGTTGGGTTCCCCCAGTCTAATGGAAGGGCGGAGGTGGCTGTCAAGATGGCGAAGCGCCTACTAGTCTCAAACACCGGCCTGACCGGGAGCCTCCACCATGACCGCTTTCTGCGTGTTATGTTGCAACTGCGTAATACGCCTGACCCCGACTGCAACCTGTCGCCCGTGCAAATCATCTTTGATCGCCCCCTCAGGGACTCGCTGTCGTTTGTTAATAGGCTGGAGAAGTTCTCCAACCCTCACATCCGTCCGCTGTGGCGCTAGGCATGGGCGGCGAAGGAAGAGGCCCTCCGGACTCGGATGGCCCATACCACTGAGTCTCTGAGAGAACACGTACGACCGCTCCGCCCTCTCGTAGTCGGGGAGGCGGTGTTCCTCCAGAACCTAGTTGGCTGTAGCCTGCGGGTATGGGACAGATCTGGGGTGGTAGTAGAGTCACTAGGACACGACCAATACTGTGTCAGGGTCGACAAGTCTGGCCGCCTCACTCTGAGCAACCGGCGCTTTCTCCGTGCCTTCACCCCGGCCACCCTTCGCACTCACCCAGAGAGCGCTGTGCCCCTGCCTGCATCCAACGACGAGACACACGACTTAGGTCCCACCAACCCGGGGTCAGCGGGACCCCTGCCAGATCAGTCGCACACACCACTCGAGCCCCAAGGCACAAACCCCGGCACTGCCCAGCCGGTACCTTGTCGCGACTTCATGTCAGCCAAGAATCCTCCAGACGTAGCCAACGGGGATGCTGCCCCAGCGGAGCAGACCCCGGAACAGTGCCCATCACCCCCCTCCTCCCAGCCAGCGGGCTCCTGTCGGGTAAGGCGGCCACCCAAGCGTTATGTACCTGAAACTGGCCAGTGGGTTAGGTCATAAGTCCACTGCGCCGGTGTGTCACATGGCTTCCTGGACTGGGGGGGATGCAGAGGTCACCACTGGCCACTAGGGTGTGCTGCGATCAGGCCTCGATCTTGCACTGAGCAGCAGGAGCCAGGTGCTTACATAGAGAGCAGCACAGGTGGAATTAATTAGCTAGATTACTGCTGCTGCAGGGAGACAGGAAAACACTGAGATCAGGCCATGATCATGACACTCTTTGACCTTGAATGAAAAATTTCATTAAAAACCTTTTATGCTTTAATCATGTAGGAAACAGCGCTCGTCTCTGCCCTCAGTCTGACGGTGCAGCGTTGGAGTTTGTGCAGCGTGTGCTCTGCTTTAAGCTTGGTTTAAACGTGACGCATGTACATTCCACGTGGAAATGAGAGGCGAGGATGGAACGGGCATCACGGCTTGCAGCGTTTATTTCTACGTTCTGTGGCTTGCCTCCACTGTGGACCAATATTCTCTTAGACTGTCGGGGTCGGCATTGGGCTCTACGGCAATGCATCATAGTAGAAGCATTATTCTCTGTTGCTTCCAACATCTTTCACTCTGTCGTCATCTTTTCCGACTGTGACAGCAATTATTAACAATATTTTGATCACGGTGATCTTTATGGGGCGAATCGTTAAGATGTCTGTACTTAAGAATGTCCGGCACTGCGAGCTCTTGCCAGTCCGTTATTTTTTTCCGCGCAGGATAGAAAATTTCCTAGGTGCGAGGTACAGAAACTTTGGGCTGTTCCGAGGCCACGTGGAGTGACGTGGTTGCTGAAATGACATAATTAGATATAATTATAATAAGAGAACCCACCCATGCACAGGGAGAACAAGCAAACTCCATGCAGAAAGACCCCAGGACGGAATTGGAACCTAGGGCCTTCTTGCTGCAAGGCAACAGTTTCACCATGCAGGTTCCCTTATTCCAGCATTTATAAAAGTTCCACTGTTGAATGTGGCAGGGTGAAGGGGCGAGGGCCCGGGCGGGGTTTGATCCCCAGACTCCTGGGTGAGGGTCATGCGTGCTTACCAGTCAGCCAAAGGGACACCCCCTTGGCCAAGTAGCCAGGGCGCATGATCAATCGGGACACTGTGACAGGATGCTGACACTGTCACATAAAGAAAGACTAAATCCGGATGGTATGATCAGAAGGTTTATTCTCACACAGGTTGTAAAAAAATGTCCTAAAAAAACAAGTCTTTGCAGCCCAGATTAAAACAGTTTGTCCCCACCAATTTGGAACTTGAATGGGTGCGTGGTGTCTTATCCTTCCTCTCCTGCAGGGGGGCTTCCACAGATTTCCCTCAGTCTCCACTGCTGATGATAGTCTCTCAAATATGGCCCGACTTCCTCTTCTGGGATAGCCTCATGTTGCATCCACTCCAACGCGTCATCAGCCGGGGGTGTGCCGCTGTCCCGCTCCTCTTCTCTCCTCGGCTCTGCCTCTGTCGCTGCGAGGAAAACACAAGGAAATACCTCAGGGGGAGCATTCACTTCTCCCCAGAATCCACAGGC
Organism: Nothobranchius furzeri; assembly: GCF_043380555.1. NCBI lineage: Eukaryota > Metazoa > Chordata > Actinopteri > Cyprinodontiformes > Nothobranchiidae > Nothobranchius > Nothobranchius furzeri. The sequence continues at coordinate 99,259,480 of NC_091742.1, read as the reverse complement.
ACGCAGGTTACAGCAACAATATTTCACGTTCCTTTACTTAGCTGTTTGGTAGGCGCTGAATTATTTTGGTTTCACGGTTGGATCCTCCCGCGGCATCCTCTGGTTTCTCCCAGGAAACAGAAAGCACCTGTGCCGCAATGCAAGCTGGTTTCAGGAGTGCAGATCCCGCTGTTGCTCTGTTGCTGCACACCCCTCCTTCACCTGTCAGTGTCCTTATAAAAGATCCAACCCCCTCAACGGTCCAATCCCGAGCCGTACAGGTCTGTGATTATGAGCTGCGCAGCTGCTCTCTTTTGGAACTTCATTGTCCCATGCTCAAAAAACAAATAACAAACATGCAAGTAAACAAGCAAACATCTAAAAAAAAAACATGCAGTTGGTAACCACAGCAAAAACGGACTCCTGCACAATAAAGGTGCACTGCATAAAATGCCCAACTTTGACAACAGCGCTAACCACTGCACCACTGCGCAGCCTACCTTGAATGAAATATTTTATTTTAAAACTTCTTAGTTATGATTTAATTAAAATAATACTAGTTAACAATACACTAACAAGAAATAAAGTCATGAAACCATTTGAGCACCTGGTTCTCCCCCACCTCAAGTCCCCAGCAGACAGGACCCCTGCAGTTTGCCAACAGGTCGGTAGAAGATGCAGTCAACATGGCTCTACACTTCATCCTGCAGCATCTGGACTCCCTGGGTACCTACGCCAGGATCCTGGTCAAGGACTTCAGCTCTGCTCTGCGGTCAATCCCCCCATCTGACACTCCCATCACGACAGGGAGCCTAGGTCTACTTCCGGACCACGGGTCCCAGGAAGAACGAGAAAATGAATGCAAGGCTAAAAACAGTTGTTTTGTGCCATGGATTTCACATATGATGTCCGTGAATTTTAAATACACATTTTGATACCAAGAACGAGCTTATTTTCAAACGGGAGAAACGATATTTTAGGTTTTGTGTAAAAGTAAGTCCAGGAATACAAAAGCGCTTCACCAAAGTGACGTCATCGAACCAGACACGGAGAAAACTGAGGGAAAAGGGCTGTAAGTTCAGCAAACTTCCCACAGGAGGAAAGAACCACCATGAATCTGGTCATCTGGTCAGTAGCAGCTACTCTAGGGGGAGGAGATTATGTGGTGATGTCAAATATGCGGCGTACCGATTTCTGGTTTGTAGTCATGCTAATTACGAACTTTTGCAAGCTGATCAATGTTAAAGTACATGACTGGCGTGGTCGAAACACCATCATTAGTTTACATTTAAATAGCAGAACAACATATGTGTGATCCAGGGCGAAAGGCAACGCGGGTTAGAAAATAGCGTTTTTAGACCCGCTGACTTGCATTTATTTTTTCCTTCCTCCGGGGACCCATGAGCCGACCGGAAAGGGAGGAGACTTTGGCTCTCTATTGTGGACTCATGTTGCTTCCTGGGCACCACCATCTCCCAAGACCTTAAGTTGGAGCCCACCATCACCTCCATCATAAAAAGGCCCAGCAGAGGATGAACTTCCTGTGGCAGCTGAAGAAATTCAACCCATCAGTACAGTCGATGAGGCAGTTCAACACCGCAGTCATCGAGTCAATCCTCACCTCTTCCATCAGCGTGTGGTACGCTGGAGCCACCATCAGGGACAAGAAGAGGCTGCAGCGTGTTGTACGCTCTGCTGAGAAGGTCATGGACACAGTCTCTATGACTCCAGTCACCTGACCCTGTGCTGAAGCGATCAGCAACAAACTACCGTGTTCTGTCTTCCTCATATCACACTGCAACCCAAACAAAAGACTTTCACAAACTTGGAAGCCTACAACTGTTTTATTTCAGGTTAGTAAGTCAACATTTAGGATTATGCAGATATAATTTACCCAGCAATCAGGGTCAGTGAGCCTCTAGTCCAGCAGGTGGCGCTAGCGCACCTTTACGCTGGTCACGGACCACCGGAAGCAGCAGAAACCGAAAGCTGCTAGCAGAGCTAGCTTGTTGTTGTTGTGGTGTGTGAGGAGAAGATTTGAGGCTCTGCAGTAAAAATGTCTTCACTTCAGTCTCTGGGAGAGTTGATCAGCTAAAGCGACTAACTGCTGCTGCTGCAGAAATCTTCTCACCAGGCTGTGGAAACTTTCTTCTCCTCCTCAACAACTTGGTGGAGTTCTTTCCAGAAGCAGAGAAGCTATTCTGCGGTCTTCGTGACAATCGGAGCTCCAGAAGCAGGTGATGGGTGAGAAAAGCTTTTCTCTAGACTTCCTGCCCTCTGGATCTGCTGCTGTTCCTTTGGCCTCTCTGAGAAACGCGCTCGTTTTGCTGCTTTCATCAGATTGAAGAGGTTCCCTCTATCAGACTCGCTCATCTGAGTTGGTCATGATGCAGGATCGCTGCTCGCTCTCTCATCCATCCTGCTCACACTCTCCGACGGAAAAGGCCCGAATCTGAATGTGACTCTGGAGGAAAAAGCGGTTAGCTCTACTCCGTGAACTCTGGTGAGCAAAGGTCCTCTTTTCCAGACTGGATGTGTCCTCAGCTGATCAGAACCAAAGCGTTGGATCTTTAATCTCCTGCGTTGTTCTGAAGCAGCATCTTAATCAGCTCTCCTGCTTTGTTTCTATTGCAGCTGTTAGCTAAACACGGCTAAAGAAAACCTGCTACCACTTCAGGATCATCCATCAGCTGGGACTGCTTCATCAGCATGGACACAGGTACTGGTGTGTGTGTGTGTGTGTGTGTGCGTGTGTGTGTGTGTGTGTGTGTGTGTGTGTGCGTGTGTGTGTGTGTGTGTGTGTGTGTGTGTGTGTGTGTGTGTGTGTGTGTGTGTGTGTGTGTGTGTGCGTGCGTGCGTGGGGTGGGGTGGGGTGTGTTTGTGCGTGCTCTCTGTCTACTCCATATACATACATGTGTGTGTATATATGTTTATGTGTATATACACACATATATATGGATATATACACATATGTATTTATATATATATACATATATATACACACATACAGTTGTGGTCAGAAGTTTACATACACTTGTAAAAAATATAATATAATGGCTCTACTGAGTGTCCCGTTATTTCTAAAACTCTGATTTTTCTCTGATAGAGTGATTGGAACAGATACTTCTTTGTCACAAAAAACATTCATGAAGTTTGGTTCTTTAATGTCTTTATTATGGGTTAACAGAGAAAAGTGATCACATTTGCTGGGTCACAAATATACATACAGCAACATGAAGTAGCAATTTTGGTGACTTAGAAACATGTCAGTGAACTGAGCTTCATAGCATGGCCTCTTAACTTCTTGTGAGTGATTATGAGTGACTACAGCAGGTGACTTCTCTTAGGCCAGGTAAATAGGGCTCATTGGATACAAACGCCCACAAACGCTACAGAGGGAAAGTCAAAGGAGCTCAGCATGGATCTGAAAAAGCAAATTATTGACTTGAACAAGTCAGGAAAGTCACTTGGGGCCATTTCAAAGCAGCTGTAGGTCCCAAGAGCAACAGTGCAAACAATTGTTTGTAAGTATAAGGTGCATGGCACTGTTTCATCACTGCCAAGATCAGGAAGAAAATGCAAAAAAACGCAAGCTATCACCTGCTGCTGAGAGAAAATTGGTCAGGAGGGTAAAGAGTGAACCAAGAATCACCAAAAAGCAGATCTGCCAAGAATTAGAAGCTGCTGGAACACAGGTGTCATTGTCCACAGTCAAACGTGTTTTGCATCTCCATGGACTGAGAGTCTGCCATGCAAGAAGGAAGCCCTTGCTCCAAAAGCGGCACCTTAAGGCTCGACTGAAGTTTGCTGCTGATCACATGGACAAAGATAAGTCCTTCTGGAGGAAAGTTCTGTGGTCAGACGAAACGAAAATCAAGCTTTTTGGCCACAATGCCCAGCAATATGTTTGGAGGAGAAAAGGTGAGGCCTTTAACCCCAAGAACACCATGCCTACAGTCAATCATGGTGGTGGGAATATTATGCTGTGGGGCTGTTTTGCTGCCAATGGAACTGGTGCTTTACAGAGAGTAAATGGGACAATGAAGAAGGAGGATTACCTTCACATCTTCAACATAACCTAAAATCATCAGCACGAAGGTTGGGTCTTGGGCGCAGTTGGGTGTTCCAACAGGACAATGACCCCAAACACACATCAAAAGTGGTAAAGGAATGGCTAAATCAGGCTAGAATAAGGGTTTTAGAATGGCCTTCCCAAAGTCCTGACTTAAACCCCATTGAAAACATGTGGACAGTGCTGAAGAAACAAGTCCATGTCAGAAAGCCATCAAATTTAACTGAACTTCACCAATTCTGTCAAGAGGAGTGGTCAAAGATTCAACCAGAAGCTTGCCAGAGGCTTGTGGATGGCTACCAAAAGCGCCTAATTGAAGTGAAAATGGCTAAGGGACATGTAACCAAATATTAGCACTGCTGTATGTATATTTTTGACCCAGCAAATGTGATCACTTTTCTCTGTTAACCCATAATAAAGACATTAAAGAACCAAACTTCATGAATGTTTTTTGTGACAAAGAAGTATCTGTTCCAATCACTCTATCAGAGAAAAATCAGAGTTTTAGAAATAACGGGACACTCAGTAGAGCCATTATATTATATTTTTTACAAGTGTATGTAAACTTCTGACCACAATTGTATATATGTATATATGTGTATATATATATATATATTTATATGTATATATATATGTGTGTGTGTATATATATATATATATATATATATATATATATGTGTGTGTGTGTGTGTGTATATATATATATATATATATATATATATATATACATATAAATGTATATATGTACATATAAATGTATATATGTGTGTATATATATATATATATATATACCATACCATACCAATTTTATTTATATAGCACATTTAAACACGGCATGAGAGCCGACCAAAGTGCTGAACAAAACACACAATAAAAACGATCAAAAATAAAAACTAAATCCATTAAAATCAAGTAATCCAACCCTAAAAGGAAAGGTAGAAAGGGAATAAGTTAGACAGAATTAAAAGCCAGAGAATAAAAGCGAGTTTTTAAACGAGACTTAAAAAGGGAAAGAGAGGAAGAGAGTCTGATAGGGAGGGGCAAGTGGTTCCAGAGCTTCTGTGCACAAACTGAAAAGGCGCGCTCCCCGCGGGACTTACAGCGAGAGCTAGGGACATGTAGGAGGTGTTGGTCAGCTGATCGGAGGGATCTTGTAGGGACATATGGGTGAATGAGCTCAGACAAGTAGCCAGGTGCTAAGTTATTTAGGGATTTAAACACAAAAACCAGGATCTTAAACTATATATATACATACATATAAATGTATATATGTGTATATATACATATAAATACAGTTGGGCAAAAAAGTATTTAGTCAGCCACCGATTGTGCAAGTTCTCCCACTTAAAATGATGACAGAGGTCAGTAATTTACATCATAGGTACACTTCAACTGTGAGAGACGGAATGTGAAGAAAAAAAAACATGAATTCACATGGCAGGATTTTTAAAGAATTTATCTGTAAATCAGGGTGGAAAATAAGTATTTGGTCACTTCAAACAAGGAAAATCTCTGGCTCTCACAGACCTGTAACGTCTTCTTTAAGAAGCTTTTCTGTCCTCCACTCGTTACCTGTATTAATGGCACCTGTTTGAACTCATTATCTGTATAAAAGACACCTGTCCACAGCCTCAAACAGTCAGACTCCAAACTCCACTATGGCCAAGACCAAAGAGCTTTCGAAGGACACCAGGAAAATAATTGTAGACCTGCACCAGACTGGGAAGAGTGAATCTACAATAGGCAAGCAGCTTGCTGTGAAAAATCAAACTGTGGGAGCAATTATCAGAAAATGGAAGACATACAAGACCACTGATAATCTCCCTCGATCTGGGGCTCTGCGCAAGATCTATCCCGTGGGGTCAAAATGATCATGAGAACGGTGAGCAAGAATCCCAGAACCACACAGGGGGACCTGGTGAATGACCTGCAGAGAGCTGGGACCACAGTAACAAAGGTCACCATCAGTAACACACTACAACGGCAGGGAATTACATCCTGCAGTGCCAGATGTGTTCCGCTGCTGAAGCCAGTTCATGTCCAGGCCCGTCTGAAGCTTGCCAGAGAGCACATGGATGATACAGCAGAGGATTGGGAGAATGTCATGTGGTCAGATGAAACCAAAGTACAACTTTTTGGTATAAACTTAACTCGTCGTGTTTGGAGGAAGAAGAATACTGAGTTGCATCCCAAGAACACCATACCTACTGTGAAGCATGGGGGTGGGAACATCATGCTTTGGGGCTGTTTTTCTGCTAAGGGGACAGGACGACTGATCTGTGTTAAGGACAGAATGAATGGGGCCATGTATCATGAGATTTTGAGCCAAAACCTCCTTCCATCAGTGAGAGCTTTGAAGATGAAACGTGGCTGGGTCTTCCAACACGACAATGATCCCAAACACATCGCCCGGGCAACAAAGGAGTGGCTCCGTAAGAAGCATTTGAAAGTCCTGGAGTGGCCTAGCCAGTCTCCAGACCTCAACCCCATAGAAAATCTGTGGAGGGAGTTGAAAGTCCGTGTTGCTCGGCGACAGCCCCAAAACATCACTGCTCTCGAGAAGATCTGCATGGAGGAATGGGTCAAAATACCAGCTACTGTGTGTGCAAACCTGGTAAAGACCTATAGTAATCATTTGACCTCTGTTATTGCCAACAAAGGTTATGTTACAAATAGGGCTCCAACAACGAATCGATAAATTCGATGAAAATCGATTACTAAAAGCGTTGGCAAAGAATTGCGTCATCGATTTGTTGTGTCACACAACTCTTCCAAAAGCCCCCCCCCCCCCCCCTTTCCCGCCCGCCGTTGCGCGCAGAACGGAGCAAGTCAGATCAGTGCGAGGGAGAGCCGGCAGGTGTTTGGAAGAGGAACATGGCAGAAGCAGCGATACCCAAAAAAGTAAGAACTTCTAAAGTTTGGGAGCATTTTCAGTTAAATCAGGCGAAGACATTCGTTACCTGCAACGTTTGTAGGTCAGAGTTAGCATGGCACGGGAGTAGGGCTGCAACTAATGATTATTTTCATAATCGATTAATCTGTCGATTATTTTTTCGATTAATCAGTTTGTTATTGTTTAGCTATTTAACCTATACAAGTGATGAATACATTTCAGTTAAGAAAAAGAAAAACATAAGAGAATTGTGCAGTTGACTGCAATCTATTTTATTGCACATGAACACAGTCAGCGGTGTAAAATGAGCTAAACAGTGCAAACTATCAGTCCAGAATAATTTTTTGGCATCAAAATATAAGAGGTAAATTCCATAAAAAATAATGTAGAATTGCTGGAGGGTGAGTGTCTTGTTCCCCATGTACTTGTCCATCGTTGCTTGTTTTTTTCTGCATAAGAAACACAAATAGACTGACATAAGTACACATATAAAATAAAGCAGCACACACACTACAACACTAAATCAATATTATATTATTGGAATTAATTAACAATATACAGTGATCATTTATTTAGATAAAAATGTGTTGTGAGGCATTTTACAGCGTTAGACAGTAAAACAGCCTTTTAATAGTAAAAAAAATTACTTTCTGAATTTCTCCTGTATTTAAAAATTGAAAGCGTACAGCTATGCCGCGTTATATTCACCTGGACACAGCTCGTCTGTATATTTTTCTCCGCGGAGTTGTCCTTTTTTGAACGAGGAACATAGTAATGGGTTTGTGCCATTTTTCTCTTAACGAGAACATTCTTATAAACAGACGTGCTAAATTTGGCAAGCGCATGATTCACAACACGGAGATTCAGGATTGCATCTAGTCAATCAGAAGTAGAACACCGTAGACTGACGCAGCAAAAAAACATGTTTAACATTCACTATAACGAACTCAGCTAAAACACTAAGTCCCAAATTGGATCTGCGTGTAGTGATGACCACTATATTTAGCTTGTTTATTTTCTGTTACTTACCGGGCTGGCTCTTCCTCTGCTGCATCAGCCCCCACATGTTTTCGTCTCAAATGTTCACTTAGGGACGTCGTGTTTCCGTGCCATGCTAGATGGTTTTAGCATATTTTGCAGGTCACCTGTCTTTTCAAGGCATCTAGAGTGAAGTGCTCCCATACTCGTGAGGTTTTTGTCCAGGGTTTCTCTTCAGTTTTGTCGCTTCTATTTTTCTTCCGTATTTCTTCTTGTTCCGCCGTCTCTCACTGCAAGATGAGCGTCAGTAACGTGTTATGTCATGAAAAACAAGGGTACTTATTGGCTCGTTTCTTCTTCTACGGCTCCACTGGTAGATCAGTGGCTCATTACTGCCACACACTGGCGGCAAATTTAACAGATTGTAACCAATGTCAGATTGTGGTAAAAATAGACTTTATGCGGTAAAATATGATTATTAAACAACTAATCGATGACTAAAAAAGTTGTTAACTATTTTAATAATCGATTAAATCGATTAGTTGTTTCAGCTCTACACGGGAGTACTACAGTGATGATGCAGCATCTTAAACACAAGCATGTCGGAATCATCAGCAAGGAAGGAGAGAGCTCTGTGTCCGGGTAAGTTAAAAACTTTTCAAAAGTGATTCACCCAAGCCCCGGATTATTACACAGGCTAGACATGCCCTAAGCTCGTAAAAAAAAGTCTATAAAATCGTAAGCGCGACGCTATTAGATTAACCGGGGGGGGGGGGGGGGGGGGGGGGGGGGGGAACTCGCGCTGCTGCGAACTGGTTCCGCCGTCACATTCCTGCAGAAACTGGTTGATCACACCGGGGCCAGACTACTAGCATGTGGTTTTACAACCACAATGTCCTCAGAAGCGAAAACGCTTTTAAAAGGGAGGGAGGAGTCCTAACTGTTGCTGCAGGCGAGTTGTGCGAGAGTGCAGTTATATACTGGTTAAAGGCAAGGTCCGTAAGATTTAAATGTAGCATAACTTTAAAAATGTTTGATTTTGACCATCTGACCCAATTTTATTAAAAAAAGTAAATAATCTTTAATATTTAAATTTTCTCCTAAGTCACTCCCCTGTCCTGTAGAGCTCAGCCAATATTTCTGCAAGCCTAACGCCGGGGACACATCGGCCGCGGAAGCGCCGCGAAGCGAATCGCTCACGAAATTCAGCCGCTGCTCGCCGCTCCTCAGTTCAGATCAGACGCGCCCCAGTCGAGGCGCGCCTCGGCTCAGCTGTAGTTTTTCTTTTAAACACTTGGTGTCCACCATTTCCTCTCTGCCTTTTCTCAGCTCTTTTCCTCTACGTTTGAGTGTTTGTACGTGTGTGTGTGTGTGTGTGAACCTATGGTATGAGTTGTTTCTGCCAGTTGAATCTCTTGGAACCCGCTCCAATTCTGCAGCTGTATCCTAGCAGTTTCTTCCGACATGGGTACGTAAATAACCATGTTTTTCGGGGGTCTTACAGCTCCTTGTGTTTCTCAACTTTGAGCTTTAAGCGCCTCGTGATTTTTATCTTGAGGCGCTATAGAAATGATATTTCCTTCTTCTTCTTCTTCTTCAACTTCCATAATTAATTTAAAGTCATCCATCTTAACTGCTTGCCTCAGACTTTCTGCCTCTCTGTCCTGTTTGCTCCGGTGAAAAGACATCCGAAACCACACCCCCCTTCACGTGGTCACACACGCACACAAGTTCGATGTGTGTGTGTTTGTGTGGTTTTTCTGCAGTGTCTGATTACGAACACATTTGACTATTGTGGAATTTTATTTTGAAATGCTTTATTTTGTTAAATTTACCGGCCTGCCTCTTATGTCTAGGTTTGACTTCCTGCCAGAATTGACGCGATTCATCCGGCGCCCGCCGGCGCTTCGGCGGCCCATGTGGTCTATAGAATAGCTTAACAAGGGCGCCGAATGAAGGCGGTCCCATTTTCACGGTGCTTCGCGGAGCTTCCGCGGCCGGTGTGTCCCCGGCGTAACGCGTTGACCAATAGCGCTGCGTTATCACCAGGGGCAGCTGTCAATCATCAAGCACAACAGTGCCACGCGCCTCACTCGGCTTACTGCAGAAACATGGAGCAACAAAACCCCAAATTACAGATTTCTTGACTGCCTTCCACATCTCAAAAAACATTTAAAAAGTTTAAAAGCCCTTCTTCAAAAGTGGCTGTAAGACGTTTAAGACAGTCGAGTAGAATTTACATTGGAGATTGTTTTACACACGATGGAGAGATTTTCGTGATCTACGCGGCCTGAAAACGGATGAAGAGTTGGCAAAGTATCTTTTGGACAGGTAAGCTATTTATTGTTTTTTGGATAAATTTACTTAAAATCTTTCTTTCACTGAAAGAAGTAATAGAGCAATCAAGCTTTGTATGCTTGGTGTCCTATTGGCTAATGTAGCATTAGCTTGAATGCTAAGTCGACATGAATCGATGCTAGTCAAACTATTTATGCTTTATTTGGAAGAAGTTTGAGTAACGAAAGGGGATTTTAGTGTTTTATTATATGGGAGCTAATGATTAGTGTGGCGTTTAACTATAGGCCGTATCACTGTATTGTTTTAAGCTCTTGTATATGACTTCAGCGTTAGCGGGGTTCAGTTAGCATCTTGAACGCTGAATTAGATGTTTACACTTTCCTGAGCTGCGTGTTTGATTAAAATGAGTAATCAGCAGCTCATGTAGCACTTGTAGAAGTCTGAGGAGATGATTCAGCAGTTAGAATTAGGTGTGATTGATCAGCAACGTATCCAAAACCTTACGTTTCCATTAGCACTGAAAGACATATTGTGCTAGCCTGGGTGGGCCACGTGTACAGATTACTGTCTGATTTTGTGGTCTTACCTACGTGAAAACTCCATATTAAAATAAAAGGAATGATAATCAGCTCGTGCAGAAATCTGTGAAGGCTGGGGAGATTTGTTTTATTACAGTGGAACAAAGATATCTGTAACCATTTTTGGTTTTGCTGCAAGTCGGCGAACACATGAGTTTTTTGTAAGTGCATTATTTGTATTTTCATATAAAAAAAAGTGAATGTAACTAATCGCCACATTTCTCTTTTAGGACATGTGGATCGGTCTACTCCATCATGTGACTGGAGAACATGAGTGGTCTCTGGATGCTTGTCAGCATGATCCTTTACTAAGTGACAGAGAGAAAGACTGGATTCAGAAAGGCTCCACTCCACACAAAGCCCTCAGTGACATCATTCTCAGTGAACGCTGGCTGAAAGAAGTCCCCAAATATTTGAAATTCAGGTACTGTATTTAATTATAGCTATAAATAATAATATAATTGTTCTAAATGTTAAATTCTTGTTTTACATCTACAGCAAATTTGGAGGCGTTTCACAACCATCTCCTAATGTATGCAAGCAAAAGATTCAGTTACATCCCACCTGTTTACGAGGCACGGATACTGCTTGCTGCATTGGACTACAATCACCACTCACATCGAGAAGTGAAGAGGAGAGCAGATGGATCGATACAGTATGTATTTATTTATTTATATTTTTAATAAAACATACACTCATGAATTCATAATTCACTGGTCCAGTTTTAGTCATTTTTTATTAACAACTTCCTCAGATGAACAACCACAACGCTCCTAACTGCTACATATTGGTTTAACAACATGCTGTCAAGTGGCCAACTGTAGAATCACAGAAACACCACATTTTCAATAATAGTGCCTCCAGGTGGGGCTTACCTAAATTACTTTTAATTTAAAACACTTTTTCAGCTAATTTGTTGTATACTACAAGTTAGAGCCCTGCACGGGCCTAAAATCTGAGCCCATGTCCGGCCCGGCCCGAGAGGGTGGAGCCTCAGCCCGACCCGGTCCAAAAAGGTTTTCAGGATTCTCCGGCCCGACCCGAGCCCGACTTTTTTTAACCAACTAAATGAAAACAAAGTGCGTCAATCCTGACCAATGTGTTAAAAGACGTGCAGGATCCGATCAATTTGTTTTTCCCTCATTTACCGTCACGGAGATAACAGCTCAGTGCGGCTCTGGTGGTAATCTAGTTAAATTTTATCTCTTTCCAACAATTTTCACAAGAAAACAGAACAGTTAAAAGCAGGGCTTGTGTTGACCGGATAGTTCCCGTATTTGACGGTTTATTTTGACGGAGAAAGAATAGAAAGAATTACCCCGACGCATGCAGACGAACTGACATTTTATTCTACGCACATCGCAGATGTAGCTAAATCACGCAAGAAAAGATTCCCATCTGAACATCTGAGCTGCTCAGCGCAGCTCGCTGTCAGCACATAGGTGCACAGCGAGCTGAAGTTGTGGAGATTGGCTTGGAGCGCGTTGCAGAACCAGAGCGCATGTGAGAAGGTTCCTCCCACTGAAGCGAGTGTTTTCCAAACCCTGTCTCTCAGAGAGACTTGTCACTTAGAAAATGTTCCCTGATTATGAAACTTTGGCTGAATAGTGCTTGTTCCTGTCTCCAATGTGGCGACACATCCAGGAGCCATCTGAGGAGAAGCCCAGAATCTCACATCCTCTTCAGCTCAGAAAGCGCCTATGATTACGCACAAGCGTGACCCGTCAACCCGGTCTCACAGTAAGACTGGGTTGGAACTGTTCAGGTTTACGCAGACAATCTTTACATTTAGAATTGGCATACAGATGTAAAATTAATGCAGTAAAATATAAAGCTTTTTATTTAAATATCCATTCATTATTTTACAAGCACACAGAGCCGCATCAGATTCAGATCAGCGGGAAGATCAGTCGGAGGAATCTTCCCGCATGCGCTCTGGTTCTGCGACGTGCTCCAAGCCCCTCTCCACATCTTCAGCTCGCTGTGGACCTTATGTAGTACACACTGAAAGTGAGCTGGGCTGAGCTCAGTGTCCAGCTCAGATGTTCAGATGGGAATCTTTTCTTGGGTGATTTAGCTACATCTGCGATTTGCGAAACGAATACAATGTCAGTTCGTCTGCATGCGTCGGGGTCATTCTTTCTATTCTTTCTCCGTCAAAATAAACGGTCAAATATGGGAACTATCCGGTCAACACAAGCCCTGCTTTTAACTGTTCTGTTTTCTTGTGAAAATTGTTGCAAAGAGATATAATTTAACTTAATTACCACCAGAGCCAGGCGCACTGCGCCGTTATCTCCGTCACTGTAAATGAGGGAAAAACAAAATGATCGGATCCTTTTCTGACCTTCCCCACCTACAAAGTTTAATTACAACAATCAAACGTGACAGAGCCTGGATTTGTATTCTGAACAGTCTAAACATGTTTTAAAAAGAAACATATGACAAAAGTGGCACCTGCTCAGTAAAACCACCAACAGGGTGAAAAATATCTAAATATTGTAGCAGAGACGGGCTACAACTTCTGGATCCACTTTATATAAATCATTTTATTGATTATCTTCTTATGAAAGATTACTTCGACGTACACGAGCGACCGGTACTGGCTGCTGTCACCTGTTGTGAGCAGCACTCTGCTGTCTGAGGGTAGGCCCCGCCCACAACGCCGCGGCTGCTGTGGCTCCCAGTGTTTTCTTTACTGTGGGAAACGGGTAATAATGGCTCTTTGATGGGAACAGGTTGCCGACCCCTGGTTTAAGTGTTTCAATTTTTTTTAATGAATTCGATTAAAAATAAAGGAGCCCGGCCCGTGTCCGAGGTAATTACACAGTCGTTGGCCTGAAGCCCGGCCCGAGGGCCGTCGGGCCGGGCCGACCCGAGGGCCTAGGGCTTCAGTGCAGGGCTCTACTACAAGTTATGGCGTTTCAGATACCATAAAATATTCAACACAAAATCAAGATGCTGGAGGCTGTATTCTGAGAAGGTGGCAAAAGACTACTCCTACATCCCAGAGATCCAAACCATGATCGTCAACCAACGTTTGACAAGCAAGAAAGGTCTTCCTCGACGCTACAAGCTAAGGCCTGAGGATCCAAGGCATTACGGTTTGCTGTCCGGAGTCCCTGCACCATCAACAGAGGAACTTCTACAACACCTACAGACTTGCGGTGATGGTAAAATAAAACATTATCTGCCTTACATCTTCCACACAATAGTCCATTGCTGATTGAGTTTATTTTTTATTTACAGGTAAAACTTTGCCACAGACATAGGTGTTGGGGGAGGCAAGAGAAAACCCAAAACCTTCTTTATTTTTGTTTCCTGTTTTTTTTTTTTTTTTTGAAAATAAAGATATATTTTGGGGAAATAAGGACTAATAATTTAAAAATGTATGTAAAATGCTGGAGGTAGACTTAAGTTTTTGTTGTTGTGCAGGAGTTTTAAAATTTATGGTATTTTTACAAATGCAACACAGAGTTATGCTTTAGAACACTTTATTAGAGCATCAAACAAAACTATATAAAAAACAAACTGATGTAAAATATCAAATATATACATTTATTTACAATCGTCTTGGAATAAAACCAGTGTAGTTACCATTGGGGTCAGGGAATTTTCCCCTTATCCTCCAGACAACACAGCTTGGGATTACTACTCTGCGCCCTCCACCAAGTTTTCCATGCTGCCATGCTACAAATTGTCTGTAAGCTGCATGGCGGAACTGTCTGTTGTCCTCACCAGGGTCCGGGTCATCATAAACCGCTCGAAACTTATTCCACAATGTGCTGGCCAGGCGAAGAACACCATTTTGCAGAATAAACTCCTCCATGTGTGGTACAGTTGAAATACATGTCTGGGGAGGCTGTTGGCAGCATTTCTTTTCCAAATCAGTTGGCATCTCTGCAGTGGGAGCATACACACCGTGAAGGTTGATTGGATGTTGGAGGTGTTGTGGCAGGTGGACCAGAGAGGGCAAGTACATCAAAGAGAACACCAGGGTCTCTGTCCAGAACCATGGTAAGGATGTCAATAGCCTGCTGAGGGTTCAGGTTCTTTATGCGTTGCTACAAAAGTGGAAAGAGAAACTCGAGGGATATCTTCATCTCCAAGGTCCACAGCTGAGTGTCTCGCACTTCTTCGGCCTCTAGACGCACCACGGCTTTGAGATGATGGTGGGCATCTCCTTTTTGCACCACATCTTGAGGATGCAATGGGAGGTTCAAACTCTTCCTCAGAGGATTCCTCAATCACTGAACTCTAATTTGTATTAGAATGATAAAAATTATACTAATATAAAAATTACTCTTGCATATTAATCAATTTTGACACAGATCAGGTTTACATCTAGTCAAAATTTGGGCTAAACCAACAATAACCAGAAACTCTATGAAAACAACCATGATTATAGGAGGACTACACAGAATGCAGTGTTTATTCGTGATTTCCACATAAATTATTTATATGCTTTGATATATTCATCCCATCTTGAATGGCAAAGCAATTAAAAATAAGCTAATTACTCGTAATAAAATGCTAACAATTTGATAGGATTCATTTTATTTACAATATAGATTGTCAACTGTTACTGGTATTTTAAAATATATTTATAGATATTCTTTATAAAATGCCTTTTGTAAACAGTAAGTGTTTAATGTGCTGGTTAAAAACAACTTTCTTACCTCAGATAACTCCACTGCTAACACTAGCTCAGCTCTATTACAAAGAAGCAATGCTCCGATGTTGACTCTGCTTTTCCTGCGTGTGCACATTAGGAGGTGTGGCTTTCGGCTCTTTCAGGAAGGGCGGGGGAGTGAGCAACAGCCGTTTGAATTTAAAAATCTCCTCCTCCTCACCCTGCCGGTGTCATCTTATGGACCGTGCCTTTAATGTATTTTTGGGTTCAGTTGCTTTCATGTGGCCTAATGTGAGTCTATTTGGGATCATTGGAATGATCAGCAGCATTTCTTGATGTGACTTTATGGCAGTTGCCCAGGGCATCATCACAAGGAGGATGGCATTCATTTACTTTTGTTTCATTTGGTATGTTTTCAGTCATTTTTGTAAATAGTGGTTAATTTTGATTAATTCACAGCTTATGTTTAATTACATTTAAAAATTAGTTGTTTGACATCCCCAATTATAATAAACGTCTACAGATGAGATCAAACAAAACAGATGAGAATTGCCCTTAAAGAGCAAGTCACCCCCAAATAAACTTTTTTTTGCTGATAAACTAAATAAACGAGGGTCTAATTGTGCTGCAGACACGTGTCGTCAATAATTTGGCACTTCAGTGCATCTTAGTTCAAATTTAAATATTCTGCCTAAAACTGGCAGTGTTGTGCCGTTGTCAGGTAAAAACTCTGCACTGTATTTTAATTTAAATCTGCCACCGCTATTGGCTAAGAAGTATGCTATGATGTAAACTGGTACATTATGATGTCACAGTGCTGTTGTGAGCCTGAGTATGTGTGTATTTGTTAGCAGCTCCGCCCTCTCGGTCTGCCAGGCAACAGCATTTGTTAGTCTGTGAAGGTTCTCAGTCATCCAGGTCATTGTAGACTAATGAGCTTTGGAAGAAAAGCATCTGGACTTCTTTGAGTTGCTTGAAGACGTTTCACCTCTCATCCGAGAGGTGAAACTTCATCAGACGCTTTTCTTCCAAAGCTCATTGGACAACAGCATGTGTTGCATTTTTCAAACATGAAGTGAGAGTGGAGTTAGACTCTGGTAGGGGTTGACTTGCTCTTTAAGCTGTTTAACATGGACCAAGCATTTTAGGTCACAGATAGGTGTAGCTTAGGGTCTCTATCTATACACCTTATAAGACAATTTAGGTGATGGCATGTTGTTTTTCTGCTATTGAACTGTTTTCTAATAATGTTGTGTTTAATAAAGTGAAGGAAGGAGAGAAATAACGTTTCCCTAGCAGTTTTTAAAAATGTTCCCATGTAATCCGATTAATCGTGTCGAGGCCCCATCCGATTCATCGATTATCCAAATAATCGTTTGTTGCAGCCCTAGTTACAAAGTATTGAGTTGAATTTTTGTTATTGACCAAATACTTATTTTCCACCCTGATTTACAAATAAATTCTTTAAAAATCCTGCCATGTGAATTCATGGATTTTTTTTCACATTCTGTCTCTCACAGTTGAAGTGTACCTATGATGAAAATTACTGACCTCTGTCATCGTTTTAAGTGGGAGAACTTGCACAATCGGTGGCTGACTAAATACTTTTTTGCCCCACTGTATATATACATATATGCACACATATATATATATATATATATATATATATATATATATATATATATATATATATATATATATATATATATATATATACATATATATGTATATATATATATATATATATGTATATGTATGTATATATATATATATATATATATATATATATATATATATATATATATATATGTACACACACTCAGGTCCATAAATATTGTGACATTGACACAATGCTAACATGTTTGTCTCTATACACCACCACAACGGATATCAAATGAAACAATCTAGATGTGCTTTAACTGCAGACTGTCAGCTGTTATTTGAGGGTTTTTACATCCAAATCAGGTGAACGGTGTTGGAATTACAACAGTTTGCATATGTGCCTCCCACTACTATATTTTACTTGTGGTGCTTTTAAAATGTTTATAAATCTAAATGTTGATTTTTACTTGTTTTACGCCTTCGGGGGGGGGGTGCTCCCGATGGAAATGAGCCTTTTGGCTATAATTGGGCACATTTACATTGTAAAATGTTTATAGATGCACACTGTCCCTAAACATTAAATAAAAACATTCCTTCACTTATTCAGTTAAACTACTTTCATTGGGCTGTTTATCGGGGCCGTAACATTTTTCACATGACTTGTAAAGGCTTTTTAGAGGCTAATGCATCTCATTCTACTGCTCCATTACAACATTATAATGGTTGTATATATGCAAATACAGTCATTACAATCAATAATTCATAAAATTGTTTCCTACAGCTCCTGGTGAGGACCAGCTGGACCCAGAACACCTCCACATAAAGGAGGAACTCGGGACCAGTCTGGAGGGAGAGCAGATCCATCTGAAGGAGGAGACTGATACTGCCACGTTTCCATTCTCTGTAGTTACTATAAAGAGTGAGGATGATGAAGAGAAACCTCTAATCTCACAGCTTCATCAGCAGCAGATAGAAGACAGAGATGCTCCAACCAGCAGCTCAGCTGACCAGATGACAGCAGGAACTGGTGGAGGAGCAGAGAGTAGCAGGAACGCTGATCTGAACCTTCATGAACAGACATCTGATTCTTCAGAGACTGAAGTTAGTGGAGAAGATGAAGAGGATGATGAAGTGAATGTAGATTTCGAGCTGTCAGACTCTGGGTCTGAAACTGGAGACGAAGACTGTGACTGCACTAAGAACAGGTCTTCCGAGTCAGATATTAGGACTGTCAACAAACCCTTTAACTGTCCTGAGTGTGGAAAAAATTTTCTCCACAAGTGGTCTCTCCAGAAACA
This sequence comes from Nothobranchius furzeri, assembly GCF_043380555.1. NCBI lineage: Eukaryota > Metazoa > Chordata > Actinopteri > Cyprinodontiformes > Nothobranchiidae > Nothobranchius > Nothobranchius furzeri. Next base: position 99,241,149 of record NC_091742.1, on the reverse strand, counting down.
CGTGAGGGTGACCAGTCATTCAGCAATAAGGTCTTCAGGCTGTTTGGCTAATATTAAATGTGTTCAAATGAAGCAACATGTAGGATCATGCAGCAAAGAAGAACTAAAATCATTTAGTTGCGACGACTGTGGAAAAACATTTAGCACAATATCACTTTTAAACAGACACAGGAGAGCCCACACAGGACATAATTCTGTTGCTTGTGAGGTCTGTGGACAAAGATTTAGCCGTAGGTCAAGTTTAAACACACACATGAGAGCCCACACAGGACATGAGCCTTTTGTTTGTGAGTTATGTGGACAAAGATTTAGCCGCAGGTCAAATTTAAACAGACACATGAGAGTCCACTCAGGACATAAGCCTTTTGCTTGTGAGGTCTGTGGGAAAAGGGTTAGCCAGAAGACAGATTTAAACAGTCACATGAGAGTCCACACAGGACAGAAGCCTTTTGCTTGTGAAGTCTGCGGAAAGAGGGTTAGCCATAAAACAGATTTAAACAGTCACATGAGAGTCCACACAGGACAGAAGCCTTTTGCTTGTGAGGTCTGTGGACAAAAATTTAGTTTAAAGTCAACTTTAAACAGACACATGAGAGTCCACACAGGACAGAAGCCTTTTGCTTGTGAGCTCTGTGGACAAAGATTTAGTCAGACGTCAACTTTAAACAAGCACATGCAAGTCCACACAGGGGAGAAGCCTTTTACTTGTGAGCTCTGTAGACAAAGATTTAGCCGAAAGACACATTTAAACACTCACATGAGAGTCCACACAGGACAGAAGCCTTTTGCTTGTGAGCTCTGTGGACAAAGATTTAGCCAGACGTCAACTTTAAACAGTCACATAAGAGTCCACACAGGGGAGAAGCCTTTTACTTGTGAGCTCTGTAGACAAAGATTTTCTCAAAAGACACATTTAAACACTCACATGAGAATCCACACAGGACAGAAGCCTTATGCTTGTGAGCTCTGTGGTCAAAGATTTAGTCAGACATCAACTTTAAACAAACACCTGCAAGTCCACACAGGGGAGAAGCCTTTTACTTGTGAGCTCTGTGGACAAAGATTTAGCCGAAAGACACATTTGAACACTCACATGAGAGTCCACACAGGACAGAAGCCGTTTGCTTGTGAGCTCTGTGGACAAAGATTTAGCCAGACGTCAACTTTAAACAGTCACATAAGAGTCCACACAGGGGAGAAGCCTTTTACTTGTGAGCTCTGTGGACAAAGATTTAGTCAGACATCAACTTTAAACAAACACATGCAAGTCCACACAGGGGAGAATCCTTTTACTTGTGAGCTCTGTGGACAAAGATTTAGCCGAAAGACACATTTAAACACTCACATGAGAATCCACACTGGACAGAAGCCTTATGCTTGTACGCTCTGTGGACAAAATTTTAACAAAAACACAACTTTAAAAAATCACATGAGCGTCCACTATGGCTGAATGATATATTGTTTTTTTTTTGTCAAAATTGTTATTTCAAACAACACAATCATATGATTGCTTGGACTGCAGTTTTTGTAGTCCTCCTGACTTACCCAGGACCTTTTGTGTCAGCTGTTGTAGGCATCCAGGTTTTCCTCTGGTTTTAAAAATGTTATGGCAATAGTAGCGAGCGGGGGTGGGGGCGTGGGGTTATAGGAGCTTCCTACCACAACAGGACAGTCTTCTTGCCACGCTCCATTGGAACCTCTGCAGCCCTGGCAAGTCTGGTGGCTTGCCAATTACAATGTTCTATTGGTTTGATTGTTTCTATTTGTCCAAGTGGCTGGGGAGAGGGAAGTCTGGGCCTCTTGACTTAGGCTACTGCCCCTGCGACCCGACTCCAGATAAGCGGATGAAAATGGATGGATGGATGGATGTTTAATAGGCATGATAATGCGACAGAGTGGAAAAAGATGCTGTTGGATCATCTGAAACAACTTTGTTATCAACTTTGGACTATTCGACGTGTGCTTTTATTTTAATCAAGAACAGATAGATGTATTTAAGTCCTCTATTTAGAAAAGAAAAGAGTATTTTCATCTTCAACAGTGTATGGCAGACTAACATCTGTCACATTGTTTGTTGTCCAAAAGCCTAAAGAGACTTCTTTTTGATTGTAGATCCTGTATAATGACTAACTGGTCAGACCGTGGCGATAATTTGGGGCAGCTGTCCTTTTTACGAAAGATTAAGTGAAGCTTTATGGAGTATGGGGTGGTCTCTGCACTGCCATGGACTTCTGTTTATCTTTGACATAACTTGCTTTTTATTGCAATCAAAGCCGTGCTCATTAAGTTATTTATTATAAGTCGATTCTATAGGCGTCCTCCCATCTATGTGCAGTCTTTGGTGGTCTGAGCTCCAGCTCTAACAGAGAAAAGCTCCTGGAGCTCTGCATCACTCCAGTTTATCATCTCAACTCATTTCTTTTACAAAGCAAAACTTGTTGCCCGTGTTTACTTTCAATTTCAATGCTGGTAAAGGTTCTCAGTCATCCAGGTCATGGTAATCCAAAGGGTTCAAATGAAGGCAACTAGACATCTTTGGTTTCTTGAAGACATTTTGCTTCTCATCCAAGCTTATAAGCTTGACTCCCATAGTCCAGTTAGAAATGGCAAAGCTCCTCGGATGAGAAGCAAAACGTCTTCAAGAAACCAAAGAAGTCCAGGTGCCTTCATTTGAAACCTTTGGATTTCATTTTCAATAAAGAAGAAAGAATCATTTCTATAGCGCCTCTCAAGACAAAAATCATGAGGCGCTTCACAAAAACAAAAAAAATGTTAAAATATAAAAAAGCATTTAGAAAATGTTTAAAAATATATTTAAAATGAGCAAAAATAGGCAATTGGGATTTAAAAGAAAAAATGTTAAGAAAGAGAGAGAGTGAACAGGAAAGAGGGAAATCAGTGGATCCTGAGGAAGGTGGAATAGGTGGGGAGAGCAGAATAAAGAGAGAGAGGTGAAGAAGGTCATGCAAAAGCCAGCTTGAACAAGTGAGTCTTCAGCTGCTTTTTAAAGGAGACCACTGAGTCCACTGATCTCAGGCTCAGGGGGAGAGAGGTCCAGAGTCTGGGGGCCACAGCAGCAGATGATCTGTCACCTTTGACCTTTAGCCTGGTGCTGCACAACCGCTAGGCTTTCATCACTGGACCTCAGGGACCTGCTGGGGGTGTAGGGACTAAGAAGATCACCGATGTAAGATGGTGCTTGTCCATGTAGGGCCCTATAGACCAGAACCAGGATCTTGAAATGAACCCTGAAGGTGACTGGCAGCCAGTGAAGCTGGAGGAGAAGCGGGGTGATGTGGGTGTGTTTGGAGGACTTGGTCAGAAGCTGAGCACAGGCGTTCTGAACCACCTGTAGACGGTTCAGGGAGGTTCTGCTCAGACACGTGAAAAGAGAGTTACAGTAGTCTAAGCGTGAGGAGATGAAGGTGTGGAGAACTCTCAAGTTCAGAGCGGGACAGAATGGGAATCAGCTTAGCAATGTTCCTGAGATGGAAGAAGCAAGAGCGAACAAGAGAACTGACACGAGGATCCAGGGTGACAGCTGGGTCAAAGGTCACGCCAAGATTCCTGACAGAAGGTTTGGTGTGAGAAGCAAGCTGACCAAGAGAGTCTCTGACTTTGGGAACCAGCTTGTCTGGGGCACAGATGAGGATCTCAGTCTTATCTTCATTCAGCTGAAGAAAGCTCCCACCATCCAGGTTTTGATAGAGTCTAAGCAGGTGTGTAACAGCTGCAGCTTAAACATCTCATGGGGCTTAAAGGAGATGTACAGTTGGATGTCATCTGCATAAAGATGGTAGGAGATTCCTTTGAAGGAGCTCAGGATGTGCTGAAGAGGAAGCAGATAGAGGAGGAAGAGCAGAGGCCCCAGCACAGAACCTTGTGGGACACCATGGGTAAGGGAGGTGGTGGAGGACCTAAACTTGGAGACGGCCACAGAAAAGGAGCGCTCAGAGAGATAAGAGGAGAACCACTCCAGAGCAGATCCTGATAGGCCTACCCAGTCTCTCAGCCTCTCCAGTAGCAGGTGATGGTCAACAGTGTCAAAGGCTGCAGTCAGGTCCAACAGGACCAGAACAGAACAGTCCCCTGCTTCTTCCAGAGGCCAGAGCTCGGCAGTAACTCCCCACATGATCATGACAGGGTCCACTCGGACTCAATGTCCCCCGCCTCCCCCAAAACATTTCTGAAGTTCTGTCGGAAGTAGGGATGAATACCTTTGACGTTTGAATCGATACGGTACCAATCCTCAGTACCTACAAATCGATACTGATCCTTAACTGCACCAATTTTTGACACGTTTGAGTGTTTAATAATTATTTAAATATCTTTTTTAATTAATTATATATTGTTTTTCCAATCTATAACCATATTTGATAAATATGATTAATAACATTCAAACTGTTTCTGTGCACTCCTATTCCTCTCCTTTCTCCTCTGGACAAACTGTGTGATGGTGGGTCCTTGTAGTAGCAAAGGCTGCAAATTAAACTGAAGAAAACATTGCTGTGTATCTTCATTCCTTTTGCCAGTCATTTTCAAACTGTTGGTTTTTCCTACTCTGAAGTTGGAATTTCTGAGGAGAAAGCCAATGCACCATTAGCTGATAGCTATGTAAACAAAAGCTAAACTATCAAGCTAACTGTTTATTTAGCTGCTAAAGCAGATTAAAATGCCTCATACTCAGATCATTGTCGCTGGTTTCATCATCACCAAACAGCCCATTGCGTTTAGTGAAGTGAAGCTAAACTTTAGAGTGCGTTTGCTTTTTTCTAGTCGAAATTTCGGAGTTCCAAGGAGAAAACAAACACACCATTAGCCGAACGGAAGCTAACAAATCACGCTAACATTGTCTTAAACCTTTTATTTTCCTACCGGAGCAGATTAAGATTATGTTGCCTCACTTAGATGGTTGTTGCTGGTTTCATCATCACCCAGTTACCCATCCCATTTATTGAAGTGGACCCAAACTTCAGAACACTTCCTCTCTGCCTTGCTGCTTTCTCTATCTACAGCTCGCCCACAGTGACTGAAGACATTACGCTCTGGCGCCTGTGTTCTGACTACATGCATCCTCGTCAAATATTCCTACTGTAGCATGTTACGACAGATTCACTCTTGTTTACAGTGTAGAAACACGCTTATTAAGCACGGTTTATTTTACATAGGTGATATTAATCAATAATACAGAACCGTAGTATAATTATTAGCAAAAATATACTGTTTATCATGATTTATTTATGAAAAAAATAGCCGTGTTTGTCATGATTCCATGGATGACTGTAAACATTGGGAGAAATTTCTTGTTTACAGTATATTATATTAGATACTTATTCCATGGATCTCTGTTAAATTTCAATTTTAAGGACTGTTACCGACGCAGGACTCTGGCTCTGGGCCAAGACCTGCACACTCTCTCGTGTGAACTTTCAGGACCTTGGACAGGTTCTAATCTCAGCCAGGTGTGCTGGCGTGCTCGTCTCAGCCAGGGAAAATCAGCAAGCATGATCCAATCGCGTGCACACACACACACACACACACATACCTTGACTAAGCAGCATACACCTCCGACCACACCCCCTCTCCTCACCGGGTCTCAAGGGCTCTGTCTCATTCAGGACCATGGACAGCGATACTCCGACACGGTTCGGGACGACTCATCACCTCCGGGATCTTCCACCCGAACCCCCGGTCCAGATAACAACAACAAAATGAACAGAAGCAAATAAAACGGCCTTAGAGGACTAAAGCAGACCCGACGAGATACCTGGATGAAATGATTCGTTTCCTATAAGCCGGGCGGACACTGTGCGACTTTTTCACTCGTAGCACTCAGCTTCAGCTCAAACTGTACGACTTCCTCACAGGGCAGATCTCACGAGTCATGCGCTCACAATGTACGTCTGGTAGCAACACGTCGTCCCTAAAAAATATGCAAAAAATAGCAGTTTTTACTCATCACGTTAGACTTTTTTGTCTTGCCTGTTGTCCTTCGGGAGTGCTGCAGGAGGACACGCAGGAATTTATGGGGGTTGGATGAGGAAAACGAAATAAAGAAAGTAAATCTGTGTTTTGTGATCAGTTTAATTTGACATGAACACGACAAACACGCTTTCTTGACAATATTTGTGAGTAAAAAAAGTGTAGTAATTAAAACGAACAACATGTGTTATTAGGGAAATAGCGGGTGAGCGGTGTTGATGCAGGATTGCGCATGCGCCGTGAGCGGTTCTGATACTTTTTGGGTTGCATCTGCTCGCAGCGCCGCTTCAACAGTGCGATACCCTCACGAGGGACGAGCAAAATATTAACTCATTCACTGCCATTGACGACTAAAGTTGTCATTTGCATTTTTTTACTGTGTGGGCATCGGAACGAGCCCCCGCACCGTGAGAACAAACACCCCAGCTCTAAAGCCGATCTTCATCCGCATACGTCACACGTCACATGATCAGGAGGCAGAGAATCCATGTGTTAGGAGATCGTTTTGGGCCGCTGCTATAAATAAAAGTGAGGCGCGAACCGGAAAAGCTTCTGCCGATCACAGTTCGACAAAGGACGTAGAACACTCAAAACGTGCGGATTCTTCCTGATGTAAGAGGAGAATCTACTTTTTGTTTTGGTAGTTTTGGTGTTGACATCATCTTAGCGCACAACGTTCTGTGACTCTTAAAAAAACAGCGAAAACGCTGAAAAACGCTGGCAGCGAAGGGCTTTTCTGATCAGGAAACGGCTGGCAGTGAATGAGTTATACACGCCAGAAGTCCGTGCGACCTCAGACTGTTGATCGGTAGCTGGTCACGTGGTCTTAATCGCCTCTCGTAACCCCCTGTACACTACACAACGCTCGGCGCAAAACTCGCCCCGATCTCGTGGATTCTTGCACGCTGGGACGTAATTTTGGGGGGGGGACGGGTGGGACATGTCCCCCCCACTTTTTCAAAAGGCAGTTTTGGTCCCCTGCACTTTTTTTCCGTCCAAAAACAATGTTACGCTCCATTAAAAGGATTTGGTTGAGCACTAGGACCAAAACGGAAACCGGTTTACTATTAGACCTGCCCAAAAGCTAATCCATTGGCTCTGCTGATACTTGCTAACGTATTATTGGCTGTTGCTGCTGTCACTCAAGTTGTAAACAGTCAGAACGTGCTCACGTTGTTTTGCTAGTTTGGAGCCGCTAGGGAACACTGGTACTGAGTCACATCGTCAACTAGACGCTGTGTAATATCAGAGCTCAGCTCAGCTTCCATCACATAACATTTGAATAAGTGTTCATTTGTGAGTCTTTGGTAGTTAGGCACAGCCAGGAGGCAGCATGTCAAGAAAACGAAAAGTGGATATAAGAGACTTCTTTCAAAGTCAAAACTAAGTTGGAACATGTGACAGACCTGCATTAAGCTCAGACTCACCTCCTCCTTCACAAACATACTCAAAACTAACTTTTACAAACTCATCTCCTCCACATAACTGACTCCTCAGACACAATTTATTCGTATTATTATAATTATTATTATTTTTATTACTATTATCATCATAATTATTATTACTAGTAGTAGTAGAAGTGTAACGTCAAAACTTTTATCATTTAACTTTATTGTAAACTTATCTATTGCAATGTATATGTTCACATTAAAAAGCTCTGAAAAATGAACAGTATCATCATCGTCAACAGATTTTTTTAAGCTTAATGTCAAAGATGTACACTTTTCATTAGATTTATCTTATTTTTTCCATTTATTTTTTGTGTGTTGAAATGCAACAACTGTTTAAACACTTTTAAGGGAAAAAACATATTTAATATGTTTTTATACACTCAAATGTTGGGGTGATGATCATGTGTAAAACTTTAGTTCAGCATGTCCTCTAACACAGCAAATGAACAAACGGCCAGATCTCAGGAGGGACCGTTTTTGTATAAATAATTTTTATACTTTTGACTAGGCCTGGGAAAGTAACACATTTTGCTGGACGATATTTTGTCCAACAAATTGTTGATGATAAACGATATCATTGTCAACATTATCTAGACCAAAATAACCACTAATATAATGTTAATATATCATAATAATGCAAGTACACCCTTTAAAATGCAACAAATAAACCTTCATTTAACATTGAAATGTCCAGAACCAGAACTTCTAAATGAATAAAAATAACAAACAAAAATTGAATAAAAAAGGAATCTCACTCCCTGTTAGAAAATGTTGCACCAAAAACAATAAAAAAAGACCCAAAACAATAAATACAATGGCCTATCCATTGTCAACAGCCAAAACTGCACTTCAATAATGATAATAAATAAAAATAATAATAGAGTTGTACATTTTTTAACTTTGATATATATATATATATATATATATAGGATGGAAAAATTATTGAGATGGGCACGTGACGTGTCAAGGGGTCTTTACATAACACCCCCCACCCCAAATCCGCACAAGCCTGCTGTGTCCCCCCCACTTCTGAAATCAAAATTTCGTCCCTGCTTGCACGAGTGGAAAATCGGCTCAAAAAAGTGAAAAAGTCGCACAGTGTACGCCTGGCTTTACCGGATTAACGTCAGTGCGAGGAAAAGCATCACTTAAAAGGTCCTTGCGTGTCCGCTGCGTGCTGCGCGTCTGTCTCCCCCTCACACCCAGTCCTGTCTCAGTTGACACTGCTGACAATATCAATGATGTCATCCGCAGACTCCGGGAGATGCCCGATTCCGTCAACTGTTGCGTCCACTTCAACGCGTCATCAGCCGGGGGGGTGCCACTGTCCCGCTCCTCTTCTCTCCACGGCTCTGCCTCTGTGAGGAAAACACAAGGAAATACTTCAGGGGGAGCGTTCACTTCTCCCCAGAATCCACAGGCACGCAGGTTACAGCAACAATATTTCACGTTCCTTTACTTAGCTGTTTGGTAGGCGCTGAATTATTTTGGTTTCACGGTTGGATCCTCCCGCGGCATCCTCTGGTTTCTCCCAGGAAACAGAAAGCACCTGTGCCGCAATCCAAGCTGGTTTCAGGAGTGCAGATCCCGCTGTTGCTCTGTTGCTGCACACCCCTCCTTCACCTGTCAGTGTCCTTATAAAAGATCCAAACCCCTCAACGGTCCAATCCCGAGCCGTACAGGTCTGTGATTATGAGCTGCGCAGCTGCTCTCATTTGGAACTTCATTGTCCCATGCTCAAAAAACAAATAACAAACATGCAAGTAAACAAGCAAACATCTAAAAAAAACATGCAGTTGGTAACCACAGCAAAAACGGACTCCTGCACAATAAAGGTACACTGCATAAAATGCCCAACTTTGACAACAGCGCTAACCGATGCACCACTGCGCAGCCTACCTTGAATGAAATATTTTATTTTAAAACTTCTTAGTTATGATTTAATTAAAATAATACTAGTTAACAATACACTAACAAGAAATAAAGTCATGAAACCATTTGAGCACCTGGTTCTCCCCCACCTCAAGTCCCCAGCAGACAGGACCCCTGCAGTTTGCCAACAGGTCGGTAGAAGATGCAGTCAACATGGCTCTACACTTCATCCTGCAGCATCTGGACTCCCTGGGTACCTACGCCAGGATCCTGGTCAAGGACTTCAGCTCTGCTCTGCGGTCAATCCCCCCATCTGACACTCCCATCACGACAGGGAGCCTAGGTCTACTTCCGGACCACGGGTCCCAGGAAGAACGAGAAAATGAATGCAAGGCTAAAAACAGTTGTTTTGTGCCATGGATTTCACATATGATGTCCGTGAATTTTAAAGACACATTTTGATACCAAGAACGAGCTTATTTTCAAACGGGAGAAACGATATTTTAGGTTTTGTGTGAAAATAAGTCCAGGACTACAAAAGCGCTTCACCAAGGTGACGTCATCGAACCAGACACGGAGAAAACTGAGGGAAAAGGGCTGTAAGTTCAGCAAACTTCCCACAGGAGGAAAGAACCACCATGAATCTGGTCATGTGGTCAGTAGCAGCTACGCTAGGGGGAGGAGCCTATGTGGTGACGTCACATATGCGGCGTACCGATTTCTGGTTTGTAGTCATGCTAATTACGAACTTTTGCAAGCTAATAAATCTTAAAGTACATGACTGGCGTGGTCGAAACACCCATCATTAGTTTACATTTAAATAGCAGAACAACATATGTGTGATCCAGGGCGAAAGGCAAAACGGGTTAGAAAATAGCGTTTTTAGCCCCGCTGACTTGCATTTATTTTTTCCTTCCTCCGGGGACCCATGAGCCGACCGGAAAGGGAGGAGACTTATGGGTCATTCCCATCTGTACCTGGTGGTCGGCCCCAGCCCGGCCCGAGTAATTCCTCACGTCCCTGCTCTCGAATGCGGATGTGACTGATGAGAGTCACATCCGCATGGGGGCGGTCCCCAGAAATCGGCGGGAGAAATTGGCGCTAAGATGTCAGTGATGTCATATATCAGCGACCATTTGAGCCGCCCTGTGGTGATACATGTGTAGTGTTGTAAACAATGGAGAACTTCGTGGTGATAGTTTTCATGGTTCTGCGCTTGTGGCTCGTTTTGGGGGCCAGACTTCGCGCCAGACAGGCCGAAAGGCGTCGGCTTCGCCAGCTGAGGAGGGTTGAGAGGAGGATTAAATCTGCAAAGCGTCGCCGAGACATGCAGGAAGCCATTCTGCAGCAGTACAACACATTGCTGCGATTACGACAACGCAGACGACGCATCCTGGTAATTGCTAAAATTCCAATGCTAACGTGAGTGTTTAATACACTTCAAGTTAATAAAATAAGTTTCATTTGTTTTAGATGGCTGTTTTGGAAGGCTCCAGCCGCAGACGCGCAATCTGGTCACTCAGCCGATCCTCTGACTGGTGGGATAATTACGTGCCTCGTTACACGGAAGCGCCGTGGTTGCAGCACTTCAGAATGTCTGAGGAGACGTTCATGTTCCTGTGCAACAAACTGCGTCCAGCATTGCAGCGAAAAGACACTTTCTTCCGTGAGTGTGTGCCTCTGAGGAAGATTGTGGCTATTGCTTTGTGGAAATTTGCTACAGGTTCACATTACAGACCCGTCAGTGTTCTGTTTGGTGTTGGCATCTCAACTGTTGCCAAGTGTGTCAAGGACTTTTGTGCTGCTGCAGAAGCATTGCTGTTGCCAGAGCTGATTCATTTACCCGATGAGGGTACATTTCGGGAGATGGCGTCCTATTTTGAGAGCAGGGGGGGTTGCCACAGTGTGTGGGTGCTATTGATGGCTCACACGTCCCCATCATAGCACCCAGAACCTTTCACACAGACTATTTCAACCGGAAAGGGTGGCACTCACTCATCTTGCAAGCTGTGGTTGATGGAAAGGGACTGTTAGGTAATTTCATCTTCCCACCCAGGGTTACCTGAGGAAAAGTTCAGCACGCAGGGGTCATACTTATAAGCCGATCGATTAACCCATACCAATCTTTACCAATAAACAATTTAGACTTTGCAAAGTGGAGAGAGATGAAACGATTCAGGCAATTGGCTCTCTCAGACAGAACCCTCAAAAAGCATTTCTTAAGAACACACAAAATGATAAAACGCACACACATTCACACACATTCCTTTAGACTCTTGAAAGGGAGACAACAGGCGCGGGCACATGGCGTTCTTACTGATAAGCCAGGACTGGAGAGAGGCAAGGTCAAACGCCTGTCTGTTGCCAGGGTAAAATAAACTGGATGAAGCTTTCGTTTAAAAAATAATAAAATAATGTATCCATAGTTTATCCAACAGGGGCTGTTTTGGAACGTTTTTGCAGGGCTTCCAGGGAGCGTGCACGACGCGAGGGTACTGAGACTTTCCTCCATCTGGGATTTGGCAGGCCGTGGAAATCTCTTCCCTGACCATTCAATCCAAATTGCTGACGCTGACTTTGGATACAGCATCCTGGGTGACTCTGCTTACCCGCTGCAAGACTGGCATCTCATTCACAGACACTGGGCGACTGACAGAGCAGCAACTTCTTTTGAACAAGAAGTTCAGCCGGGCACGTGTGGTGGTTGAAAATGCCTTTGGTAGGCTGAAGGGAAGGTGGCGCTGCCTACTTCAAAGGAATGACGGTGATGTCAGTCTGGTGCGTTCCATGACTCTGACCTGCTGTGCCCTGCATAATCTGTGTGAGAGCCACGGGGAGCATTATGACAATGTGTGGACGACTGACACAGAATACCCTGAACCTGCGGCTGCACCGACCCCACCGCCACTAAACACAGGAGATGTGGGAGGGAAAGCAAAGCGTGATGCTCTGATGATGCACCTTGTGGGGCAGCAGTGATTGGATTACATCTGACTGAATGTTTTTCTCAAAGTTTTATCCACTCAGCAAATGTTTGACCTTTGAACTTTCTTTTATGCGCCACCACCTAAAAATTGTAAACATGAGCAAATATGTTTCATGAGTTTGTATAAAGTCAAGTGTGGACTGTACACATTAGAGCTTCTGGGACTTCTAAACACGCCTGCTGACAAAAAGAATAAAAAAAAACTATCTTTTAAATCCAAATAAATGATATGGACATCATGTCAGAATTAACCTAGATCAGCTAGACAATGCTGACTTAAGCAATTGTTTTTATGCACATCCAAGGCTTAGCCATATGTCTCGAGTCTGGTTATTAAGGCAAGTGCAAGTAAATATTTGGACTCTGGTTTACGTTGATGCCTGACTGACAAAAGTTCTTATTAGCCAAGTGTGGAGGGCACATTTGAGCTTCTGATCCTGCTCTACACTCCTGATGACATCTAACCTAATCTTGTGTACACTGACTCCTACCTGGTATTTATTCCTATATAAATCTCAAAGTTGAATAAAGCAAATATCCAAGGCTGGTGTATGCTATGTTAGCACACAGTTTTATATTGGACCCTTCCACTTCACATTCGGTTAAATGGACACCGTGATGGATTAAACGTTGCATTGTCCAACACTTTAATGCACCTCTATTTAACAACAAAAATAAAAACATATGCAGGTCATTTATTTAGTAGATTTTTCTACCGCAGACACCAAACTATGCAGCGCATCCAAGAAAGTGTGGTTGAATTCCCGC